>NC_136485.1:14976660-15431660 GCF_053919585.1 Euprymna scolopes
AGCAGCCGTAGGATAAGGTGCAACAGTGAAAAATCTAGGAACTGACCTGTGAAACAAAAATGACCAGGTGAGGATTTGGTTAATGCCCCCACCCCTTTCTTTTTTTTTTTTAAATAAAGAAGCTCAGATGGAATGCAGTTCTATAATATTGCTCCACACAGATATGCAAATCATATCATTATTCATCGTGCAAATCTGTACGAGTATGAGAGCCAATAATTGATGTTGTAGACACTACAAAATCATTTGCTATCTAACAGGAAAACTAGTTTTCCAATTGAATGCTCACACACACAATGCTTACTAAACACTATCCTGGAGTGTCAAAGGTTTCTCTGTACAAAAGTTTGTCAGGACAACCTGGCATGAGGATACTTTTGCCTACGAATAAACCCTGACAAAATATTCAAAATAACAATGTTCGTGGCCAAAATAAGATCTCATCGGTATGGTTAACCCATACTGGCTTTTACGAAGAATGGTGAACCTTTTCCAAGTGATGTTAACTCAAGTAACAGCATGAAGCTGGATACTCCACCAGACTAGATGAATTATTACCTTGAAATCTGGCAAGACCAAAAATCACAAAAAAGATATAACATATTTAAATGGTCTATTGAGGAGAGGAAAATTATGTTCTCAACTTTTTTTTACTAACTCAATGTTTGAGAGATGTATCCATACAGAGATCAAGTGTTCTTGGAAATGTGGGCCCCCCCCCTTGATTTCCGAGAACTTTGAAATAAAATGAAACAAAAACAAATTTCCTACAGCTACGTATCTAGAAAACAAAGTTGTCAAGCCGATATAGTGGTATGAGATAAGAGGGAGAAAGTAGCAACCCTAGTTGAAGTGTTCCTAATAATGCTGGCTTTAACAGAGTGGAGAGGCAGAAGATAACAAAATACCAAGATTTTATGTACGATATAAAAAGAAACTGGAATCGTAGGAAGATCTCCATAATTCCAGTAATTATAGGAGCCACTGGACTCATGAGAAAAGAATTTCAACAACTACCTCGCAAATATACCCGGTGAACCAAATGCAAGAGAAATACAACAGCAGAACATCTCAGAGATCTTGTACAGATCTCTCGGTTGAAAAGACTGGGATAGTGGGTGAGTGACTGGCATCCAGTAGAAAGAAGCCTCATCCCCAACAAAAGCAAAATAAGAAAATTAAAACAAAAAGAGTGGAGATGAACCAAAAAAAAAAAATAAAATAAATATACAATTTCAATTGTTGGTAGATCTATTCATAGACAACTCAAATCTCTTTAACCTGCTTCTGACAAACAATAATCTTCACAAATTGTTGCCGTTTTCAATAAAACGGCTAAATGGCAAAGGTTTGTTTTGATGTATAATTAATGCAAAGAACAACGTTGTCATTTAAGAGTTGCTATTTTCGAACTAGTTCCAAAGCTGGCAGTAGTAGAGCAAGCACATTTTGATACATCCATTCATAATCGTGAGGCGTTTATATTCACCTTGACTTTCATATACGTTTGGCTCCCTGCCATCACAAAGTATCATTCACTTAAGAGTACAAAGATCAGACATTATTTCCCAGGGATTCTCTTGCAGTCTGTCTGATATAACAAGAAAATAATAAACAGAATATGTTCAGTATGTCTATTGCTGACAAGACTGAGAAACGTAGTCAGCAAAAAGCTGGCAGATAAAAATCATGCAAACCCTATTTTTATTACGTTTGCTTTTGATGCAAAGGAGGACTAACAACAAAATATTCATTTCTAAAAATAAAAGGGGACATGTCTCCCAAGAGGAAAACCTAAATTTTCTGTTTTATGGATAAAAAAAAAAAAATCTTATCTTGATTTCTCATCAGAAAAGTGAAAATAATACTTTTATAAGCAAATAACAATTTCATTGCTGGTGTATACATACGATATGATAGATGAATTGTTCATCCAATGAGATTACATTTTCATTTAAAATTATATACATTAAAGATTTCCATCCAGTAGAATTCCCCATGTCCACACACAATGCATGTTGCCCAAATTCTTTTGGCAGATACTGGTTGAGGTTTCCCCCTCATAGTTTGTTAGTACAAATTAAATTTAACAAAATATGGGAACTGTTAATCATAAATAATAGATAATATATACAATACTAAACTATAACAATAATAGTCTGTTTATGATACAAACGTTATTGGTTACATATGTGCATACATGTTTCAGTGGAATCCTAATTCAAGGAGATCACCTCATCAAAAAAAGAGATTAAAAAGAGTCAAGATTACATACACAATTTTTTGTAAGATATTCAGGTGTGGTTTCCGCTTTGGAAGAAGGTGGGGTATATACTTTGTGAATGTGATCAGTAGGGGTTCTGGAGGGAGGTGTGGTGAAAGAAGGAAGTAGGTGTGACAGGGTTGAGGGTGGAAGTATGATCTCATGTGGTCAAGCTGTAGCAGTGGAGGGGAGTTATTGGTATTATTTTAACTTTGTGGTTGTTTATTAGCTTAAGTATTTGTTTTGATCTGAAGTAATATTATGCCCTCATCACTTAACTTCCCTATCTATTTTCTATATTTTAGAGAAAATGAATAATTAAAAAAAAACAAGAATAAAATAAATAAATAAAGCTTAAGAATAAAATAGATGGATAATGTAGTCATCGCCAGAAAAAAAACAAAACAAAAAAACAAATAACCCCTCCCCCCACTGTTACAGCTGACCACATGAGATCATACTTCCACCCTCACATCTACTTCCTTCTTTCACCACACCTCCCTCGAGAATCCCTACTGCTTACATTCACAAAGTATATACTCCACCTTCTTCCAAAGCGGAAACCACACCTGAATATCTTTTAAAAAACGAATGTAATCTCGACTCTTTAATATCTCTTCTGATGAGGTGGTCTCCTTGAATTAGGATTCTACTGAGACATGTATGCACATATGTAACCAATAATGTTTGTATCATAAACAGACTATATACCTGCTCTGTCACCCATTGAGCACTCTTTAATAATCATGCGGGTTCCATTAGATTTACCCCTAGGAAACCAACCTATGCAATCATTATATACACACATATATATAACATAGAAAAATGCGAGGATGAGGGAAGTATTGCAGCATTAAGAATTGTTTTTTTAATTCAATTTAACATTATATAAAAATTCTTAATGCTGCAATAGTTAAAGTTATACATTTATTATATTTTTTTTACTAGAATAACTTGTCCGTTTTTTTTTCTAGTTTTAACAACTAGTCCTTTTACTTTTCTAGTCTTAATCTTAACTATATTACTTTTCAAGCTCACATTTTTCTATGTCATCCATGATTTTTCCAGGCTTTGCTTTAAAATAATACTAGACTACCCGTGAGCCGTTGGGTCAGTATGTTATATAAGCTATGGAACTAATGTATGAACGTGACACTTGTGACATAAAGAAACTAGTTTTTTGTGAGATAACAGAAACATTTCTATGAAAGTATATCAAAATGAAAAAGGAATACAGATAGATTTCTCAAAGTCTTTCTGTTTATAATTGTTTATTTGTGAAAAAAAAAAAAAAAAACTTATAGCCACTGAATTATGAGTGGTTTGCCATACTTATACTGAACAGATACCATAATACTTCAAGGTAAATTCAAATTTTGATATATCTTTTTTTATATGAAATTGTTAGTTGAAAGTACAGAATAGTTAAAAACACTCCCCATGTAAAGAATGGCTTTTTAAATAGAAAATAAAATGTAACTTTTTTCATTTATTTTAAACGAACATTCATGACCCATTGGGTCAAATATTTAATTTATATGTTAATAATAACGTCAATAAAACTAATTTAGCCAATGCGGAAATGAACGATGTCAAAAAAAAAAGAAAAAAAAAAGCGGAAAGTATTAACAATTGTTTATTTGGATAAATTAAACGCGAAAAAAAACAATTGGGACGCTGAAAACGTACACAGTAAAACAATATGTGCACAAAAGTAGCGATTTGTGTTCATTTGTTTATGCTGTTATAGGTTTATGTTTATGTATGCAGGCACAACCGGAAGTTGTAAACCGGATGTTGGGTTACAACACCCATTACAATGTCATTTGAGTTTTATAAATATATAAATTTTCTTTTGTGTTCATATTATACGCATTGTCAACAATCCATGAAATTATTACCAAGTTCTTAAATTGACTAAATAAAATAAAAATAAAATAAAAAACGTAATTAAATAAACAGAAAGGGAAAAAAAGAGAGAGAAACAGAATTAACGGGTGACATCATAAGCGAAATATTATCAGCCCTAGCACAGCAAAGAGCATTACTTTTGTTAACTCTCGCTATATAACTCATAAGATGGCATGCGAGCGACATTCCCATTATGATTTATGAAGGTGTTGACAATGAAAAAGTTGCTATAGTAACCAACAATCAATCAGAAGAAATCGTTTCTAAAACGTAAATGTTGAAAAAGTTGCTATGGTAACCAACAGCCAATCAGAAGAAATCATATCATGTTCCTTACTAATTCTGAGGACTTTTGAACACCAGCAATTTTATTATAACTTGTTTTAATGAACGAAAATTTTAAATTTTTATTTCAAAATATAGCTGAGAAGGTGAACCATAAAATGTTTAAAATGAGTAAGCGATGAAGCTTTAAAGCAGTTCTAAATGAGTAAAACTAACACTTAACCATATATTCAAACACAGTAGTGATATACACACACATACAACAATATATATAGTAATAATAATTAGTAATAGTGATATTTACAACTAGAAATAAAATAGGTTTAAGGTTCCCAAAATTTCATATTAGAACTGTCTGCAAGGACCCGTTGCGCAATGATTAGAGTACTTGGAAAAAATCAGTTGTAAAAGTGATATTCTCCTGAAAGTTGAAAGTTCAATTCTTAGTGTGGGCGACCGAAAAATACACTTGCGAATTACTTAGGACCTCTATCCAGTCATGGCTGATGGAACAAGAGCATGCTACCTCCCAAGAATATAAAGAATTCTGTTCCAAATTCTGTCCAGATTCCTGAATTTGAAAAAAACATTCCCGAGTTACATAGATACATCTGAAGAAGGTTAAAGGTTACATCAATTGAAACATTGCGAAAATCATACTCAAGATGAGAACAGTAGTTCAAAGAATTCAAATAATACGTAAATAATTTCTGACTGAAAATTTCCAAACAATAAAAAGAGAAATATTTGTTTTGACATTGTTTTTAAGTTCATAGGAATACAAAATATTTTTACCTTTAAAAGTGGAAAATATTTAGGAACTTTTGAGATTTGATTTATAACAAAATAACTGTATTAATTTCTTTTTCGTCCAACACGTGACAGCATGTAAAACAGATAGTCAAACCAAATATAACGATGATTATGATCGTGTATATTATGTTGTTTACCTAAATGGAGAGGATTTATCAATACAGTCAGTGTGAGGTATTATTACACCTTCTGTTCCATTTAAGATATGATTTTTAAGCACCTTTTACTGGAAAGAAATCAGAAATGTACAACCATTTGTTAGTATTAAACCGGTTGTTATCATTATTTCATTTTCAATAACCAAAAACAAAAAGGTTTTGCGAGTGCAATTACTGTTTAATTTTTTTACATTTGATATAATTTAAATTAAAATTTAACATTTAAATCAATTTTTTTTTTAACAAAGGAGTCACCATTTATCAAGGTCTGAAAGCCACTCTAGTATAAAGGCTAAAAAAAGTGTACTGTAGTCAATAGAACAACAGCATAGTAATTGCTAGTGGTGAAACTTGGGTATAATTTGATTAAGGGGATGGCTCAACAAGAACTTGTTTACATTGGACTTGAAGATGACCAGCCAGAAAGCAGAACAGCAAAATAGTGTTCTTCTAGGAAAGAAGTTTTGTTTATGGAATCTGCATTTAGATTTAGGCACAGTTAGAGAGTGGAGTAAATCGTTGATAGCAGTTGTAGCTAGTCGAGTGCTTGTGAAAGTTTGGTAAGGGGTAGACTGGTAGATAAGAACTCAGATGAACACTTTAAATCGAAATTTATATTTTTTTTACTCGATCATCTCTGTCCAGGAAGAAAAGTTAAGAACATGTATAGATTTACAGTTTACCAATGATGGACAGGATGAGAGAATAGAAAATCTTCACATACAACCAACTAAATGCGACTGGGAACCACTTGTGAATTTCATATTCCCATGAAACTTCCTCCTTTGGAGGAAGCAGATTCAATCCACCTAGAGTGGGTGCCGCTTTAGTACAGTACATACCACCATCTCAAAACAGCCGACACAGAAAAGAGTAATTATTCCCCCTTTTGTCATAAACATTAATCATAGAACGTGAGGACTAAAGGAGAAATTACAGAAGAAGCAAAAGTTAGGTATTTAGATGGAGGGTTTTTGTGGGGTTTTTTAAATGTAAATTTATTTTTATGCAATTCATTTTTTATTTTATGAATGTAAATTTATTTTTATGCAATTCATTTTTATTTTATGAATGTAAATTTATTTTTATGCAATTCATTTTTATTTTATGAATGTAAATTTATTTTTATACAATTCATTTTTTATTTTATGAATGTAAATTTATTTTTATAAATATAAACTTATTTTCATGCAACTCATTTACTAGCAAAAATGTGGTGGGGCAAACTTGCTAGTGTGAAATCTGATGATGATTGTGTGAACTTGAGAAGGAATTTGATAGAGAATCACGAAAAAAAAAAAATTCAACATCTTAGCTTTGTTATTATTCAAAACAAGATATCACACAAGGTTTCTCTTGTACATACTGCATATCATAACTTGTCTTACAGGAGATATTCAACTAATGAGTCATTACGTAGCAGAATTTCTATGTAAAGTTTAAGAGAATGGAAAATTTCATGAGAAGAATGAAAGCTACATGAACAATATAAGTGCATCATGGATCAAAAGTCTAAAGTGACAGAGTGGAAAAAAAGTCAGTTGCAGTTTTTAAAGCTCTGTGGGATGGACGATCGGAAGTTGATGTGTAACCCAACAATGCCATGAGAGAATGCAAGGAAAATCAACCATTGAATAATGAGGTTAGAGATTTTTCTTTTATCTAAATGAAACGATGCAAAAGGTTTTTTTTTCATTATCACTCCTATATCTTCATATATAATAAAATGATTGCAGAAATTCCCATCTAAGCCAAAGTATTGTAGTTTGCCACAACAGATGCCACATACAAATTCAATACATCTAGGCTAATAGCCACTATCTTATGTAGCTTTCGAACACCATTTTAGACACATTTAATTGTGATATTAAAATACTACATTTCATCCTATGAGCAACACCATCACAATCGCAAAGGAGTCCCTATTTTTCTCTCTAAATATTTAGTACTACTACTGCTACCAGCTGTCACCAGAACGAATTCTACACTTTCCATAGATTCTGTTATTACACCAACTGTAATCGCTTCAAGAAAACAGACCTAATCTTTCCATTTCCTATTAATAAATAAAAGCTCCCTCACCAAAATCTGTCTATTGTGATTGGTAGAGTTCTGAAAATTCTCATTCCAGAATGCAAATCTTCCCTTTATAAACGAACGGTTACTAAAATTAAAACATGGCGTCACTAACAGACATATTTTGCCTGCTGTCAAATTCATTTAATGCTTTTTTTCATTACAGTCGAGTTGGTGTGTGTGCATGCATAGGATACAAATCACTATCAGACTGCTGTTTGCTATTATTATGCGGAATCAACACTGTACAAAGGTTATTCTACACCCCCACCACCACCACTCTCTCTCTGTATATATATCTCTCACTATATGCATTTCCCTAGCATGTGTTTGTGTGTTCGGTTGAACAAGCGTCTCAAATAAAAACAAAATCAGCTTTTATTGATACAAAAATGGCAAAATATTTTCCTAATCGTCATTTCGCATTTAGTTACATCTTCAGAATTTCAACAAAAAAATGATTTCGACTGTGTTTGTTTCGGTGTCGTGACGTGCCATAAACACAAGGAAAATAATATTTTTAATTTTTTTTTTACGACTATTTTCTTTATTAATTCATATCTAATCGTTTTTTTATGAGTTTTCTCCTATTTACATTAATGCAACATGGCAAGTCATTAGATACTATTGGTTACACTTCAAAATCATTATTTCGATTTCCGATTTTCAATACAATAACAAAAGAGGAACCAAAATGTTTATGAACATTTCCAATTATATGTGAATGCAATATTTTATCTCAAAAGGATATGTGCAAAAATAAGGATATTTTTTAAAAAGATTAAAAAAAAAAACAGTTGCCTAGTGGAAGCGCCCCTCCCCCCTTAGCATGAAAAAAGTAAAGTACGGTTGTTATTGTTGTTGCTGCCCAAGACACCCCCCCCAACTCCTATATGAATATTGAGCAAGCTCCAGCCATTTAAAAAATAAAAAATATCAGCGAGAGTAAAAATTGTTTATTTGTGAAAAAGTATTTTATCTGTGATTTCTTAATGTTCTGTTTTTGCCGTTTAGTTGTAAAGTAGCCTCCAACCCTGTTATCAAAAAAAAAAAGGAACATGTTGGGTCGACACTGGTATATAGATTAACGACATTGTTTAACAAATAAAAAGATTTAATGTATTTTATTTTAGGATTTAAAATTTTTATTCTATAATTTAAAACATTGAACAATACAAACAATACATTGTATAACAAATAAAAAAGAAATGAAAAATGAAGATTTAAGATGATTAAATGTGTTTTATAATTTATAATTTAAAATGCTGAACAATATAAATAAGATTTTGGTTTGATTTTAAATTTTATATTATTCTTGGATGCATACGATGATGCGCGGAAACGCTGCTTCCTTGTTTCTGCGTCTCCACAAGAATTCAATATTTAACTTCATCTTTCATTATTTCTTTTCGAGAACAAAACCAACATTTTATTTAATTGTCCGATGTTATCTCTATATAAATAAAATGAACTCATTTTTTCCCGTCTGATTTTGACATTAATAGGATTAAAAATCAAGATATTTCATGCAAATATAATATGCACAAACGGCAGAACAATATCTGAGGTGTGTTATAGGCTTATTATTTCTCAAATTCCTCGATAATCTTAGATTTCTATACTTTTTCTGCTGAGAAGTCACGGCCAAAATCGGTTAAGATCAATGGAAGTGGTAAAATATTTTCTCTCTAATAAATTCCTCCTCCCCCTGCCACCACTTAACACCGTTTGGGGATCGTTCACAAGGAACAGTTGAGAAAAGAACACCGGTTTGGCTTCGTAGTTCTTTCATGTGAAGTTATTTAAAGTCACTAAACTAAGCTGCAGTGCTCTGTGGCGTAGTGGTTAGCGTGCTGGACAATTCACATTATATTTTCACGTTCGCACCGACCTACCGTAGTCTTTTTTTTTTTCCTAAACAACTGGAATGGACTTTTCTTGGTGGCCGAACTGTTAACGTTGCAGATGTTTTTTGTTTGTTTTTTTCACACTTTATGTTCCTACTTTTACTCATAACTCCGGGTTTGATCCTTCCTACTTACCTACCATAACATTTTTTAAACCCCCCCCCCCGTCCCGGAAACAAACACTCGGGCAACGCCGGGTACCCCCGCTAGTTTCTTTATAAAGTAAAACACACGTAATCATTTTAAATCTTCATCTTTCATTATTTGTTTTGTTTATGCATTAAACAATGTGGTTAAGTTTAATTAAATTTTAATCACAAAATGGCATTTTCAATAATGACAAATATAAACAAATTTCTGTTTACGATATATATACCGGTGTTGATCCAATGTGTCCCTTTTTTTTGATAACAGGGTACGAGGCTATCTGTATGACTAAACGGCTAATCTGCCATTGTTTATTTGTGTAAAAGTTCTATTTTTTAAAAAAGAAAATTATTTTTATCTAAAACTCTTAACGTATATTATTCATTTGTTTACTTGTGAAAATATTGTTTACGTTCCGTAAACTTGCTTTGTCGCTTTTGCTCTGTTTCTGTCTCTCTCCCTCTGTCTGTCTCTCTCTTTCTCTCGGTAAACACATTTAGAGTGTGTGAGAGAGAGAGATGCAATTAATTCCCAACGGCTAAGTAAGCATGTATCAGTGGACGCCATGTTGGAAAGTATCTTGATCATTCGTTTTAGTGTATAGGATTGTATTCTGGAAAAAGGGTGTAAGCTAATGAGAATAGCCAGAAGGTTTTCAGGGAGAATTTATTATTTTTCAAATCGGTAGATGGAATTGAATCAGTTATGGAGGGCGAAAGCACAATATCTGTACCCTGTGTATAAAAATCTGCGGTGTTTACTGGTGACAGTGGTAGGAGTTTAGTGATAAGGGTAAAAATTGGAAATACTTCCTCTGCAGGTTAATGCGATAGTGATGCTGTAGCTCCTTGGATGTAATCTAGGATTTTATTTATGGATGTGTCAGAAAAGTCTTTACAAAGTTACGTAAGATAGTGGCTAATAGGTTAGACTAGACATAAGAAATTTGTATGTGGCATCTGCTGTTTGAAACCCACTGTATTTTGGCCGAAAGGGGAATAATTGTGCCTCTTATTACGTATAGGAATATTGCACTTCACAATTCACTGTCATGTGCAATAACCACTAACAAGTCTCAAAATATTGTGTATCCACAAGTATTAAAACCATAAACATAATAAACAGACATTGATTTTATTTTTTTTTTGTTTTCCATTTCAAACAAACCGAGCCACATCAACACGTGGCCAAGTACAGCTAGTATATATATATATATATATATATATATATATATTATACCATCAAAATGGCTTCTTTATATTCAGATAAATACAACATATTTTGAAATACTGTATATATAGTATCGATGGAAGATTAAAAACAGCCATTTATATAATCATTTTTTAAACAGTTCATAACAAATTAATGTTTGGTGTTACTCATTTGTAATTTTATTCTATTTTTTATCTATATATATGCAATAGTTTTGTAGATATTAACAGTAATTAAAGTGATTTAATTATAAAAATGGGGACGGGGGGGGGGAGATAAATAACAAAAAAAAAAAAAACTTTCTTAAATTCAGTATAATTTAGTAGAAAGATACCAACAAACTCTAAGCAAGAAAAGAGAACTTATTTTCAATCTCTCTCATTAAAAATGCCATATTTTCTTTTGGAATGCTTTTAAATTCAATGATTGCAGATAAAATGCTTAACATTCGTGTTTCAATGTTCCTTTCCGATCTTTAGGGGTACAGATTTGATTTTCAACAAGTTGCCATAGGTTTCTAAATTTTAAGTTAAAAAGTCCACTTCATGGCCACACACATGAATGCCTATATGAATAAGTGTGAAATTTTTAGTCTTGTTTACAGAAAATAAATGAAATGTGTATTATTTTTAAATTTTTGGTTTCCAATAGCTCTAATAGCAAATTTTGCAAAGCTATAGCAAGCTTGCAAGGTCAGTCAATATTATACATTATTGCAGCTCATAACAAGCGGAAGCTGAAACAGAAACTTTATCGATCAAATTACAATCACGACTAAAGAAATGACCAGCTGGTTCTTTTAAAGTGGACTACAGACAAACTGTGGGTAATCAAAGGGCATGTTACAATTGGTCAAGTATCAAATAACAACGTGATATTATCTACATTAGTTTCCCTAATAAGCTAGTAGCAATAAAAAAAAAAAAAAATCAATTTATCTAATACTAAAAAAAAAAATTTATACTATAAGATATCAGATCTATTAACTATAGCTTGGATAAAACCCAGACTTTTTTGGTTTTCTTTTTGGAAATAAATCTAGAATATCTTTTTTGCAACTGACTTTCTGCCAACAAATTTGCATCATGTCGCAGCATTTGTAGATTTTAATGACATGAACGTTTTGCACACATCCTACACGTCAATAAAATACAAAGACAACCTTTATCAATTTAGTGGAGTTCTAAAACGATTTGTGTAAATCTTAGGATGCTGCTGACCATAAACTTGAAGATTTTTATCTTGAAACATACTGATGCTATACTGTTCAAAGAACAAGCAAGCTTTTATATATATAACTAAAATCTCTGGGAAGATTACATACAACATAAATACTATGAATGTTATAAAAGTGAATCTAGATAACTGGGCATTTAAAATCTCATGCCATTCGGCCTAAATGCTGCACCATATGGTTAAAATAACAAACTCTCTGTGACTTATAAAAAAGAAAAAAGTTTTAAACAGATAAATAAAACCATATGTTTAATTGAATGGCAACAAATGTTAATGCATTTTCGTATGTTGGTCTGTCACATTTAAGTTTAAAATAGCATTTTGTTTCATCTGTCATACTAAATTTGAAATAGCATTGATTTTTGCCATTCTGTCATGTTTAAGGTTGAAATAACATTTTTGTTTATTGGTTTGTCATGCCCAAGTTAAAAACACAATGAATTGAAATAAATGCGTGTTAAGAATGGATTGTTTTTTTTTTTTCTTTTTCAAAAAGTTGAATATTTTCTTTTATGCATGCACTGTAGTAGTAGTAGTAGTAGTAGAAGTCACGTGAATAGAGTTATAAAATTTCTTTTCAAAAATACATGGGTGTAAGAAAACCATGTCGTCCCCCACTCGACAATGATCACCACCTACCCCAACATTATGTGCCGTCGTGGATTTCTTCTCTTCTTTGACGTTCAACTACATATAAAAACATTTTTGCACCAACCTAATAAAACATTAAAAATAAAACAAACTCCAACACATTCTACAAATACCAGTTGCAGTGTGTGTGACACTATCGACTTTCTACAAGCTAAGATCCATATCTACGTTGTGTCAAAGCCGTGTTTGTCAGCTCATCTCAATTCTCTAAAACTATCTTAATCTGGTCCAAGCCACAATCTGCGTTTTATTGTGTCTAACTTGAAACTGGCCTCAATTGAACTGTTACCAACTGTTAGGACTGTTTCGATCATAAAACTCATTGCCATTTTCCAAAGTGCCCCAAACTAACTGAACACATAGCTTCAATCCTTTTGTATCTATTCACTGCCACACCTTATACTTTTATTTCCACCCCACCCCCAATAAACTTATTTCCTTTTTCCTAATACTTGAGGTAGGGAACTATTTGGGCAGTATCAGATAGGAACTTATGCAGAGTATCAACAGAATAGGTTTGGTCAAAACCCATTCAAATTTAATAGTAAAAAATAGCAATGTGAAACAAACTATACAGAAACTTTAGGAATGTCAGTGGCAATTTTAAAATAAATCAAAACTAATTTCCCAAACTGTGAACCAACAATTTCACAACAAATTCTGTTAAAAATATCTTTTCATGTAAAAAGCTCACAGTTTATTTGGAGTGGAATAAAAGTTGAAAACATTAAAAATATTTAGTTTATGAAATAAAAAAAAAAAAAAGAAAAACACAGCTATTTAAAATTTTTGAATAAAAGCTACATTTTCAAAAAGTTGCTATTTTTCAGTTTGTAACTTTAAAATTAAGAGTAAGACCCCTCCACCCCACCCAAAGTTCGCATGCGAGAAGGTGGGGGGGGACAAGAAGTGATCTTTTGATGAAGCTAAAGTCTTTTACCTCCATTACCTACTTAATGAATCGTTTGAAGTATTGCAAAGTTAACATTTTCAAAGAGAAGAGGAAATAAGATTAAGTAAAATAGCAAAAAAAAAAAAAAAAAAAAAAAAAAAAAAAAAAAAAGAGGACATTTAGCAAGATTTATTCTTTTCTTTAAAAAATGAATTACAAAAAAAAAATTTATCTATACGCAATCTGAATATTTTTTTAAGGCAACTTGGAACCTGTATATGCTACACATCATCACTACCACCCCTGGTAGTGATAAGTTTGTCTTATGGAGAGAAAACCCTGCTTTCTTCTATTAAGGTTGCATGTGCATCTTTTGGCAGGTTCCAGGTCATCTTAAAAAAGTGGATTTGAATTCTTGTCAATGATATTGCATGACAGAATCGGATATCCTCGCACATCCTGTACTGCTCCACTAAGAAGTAATCAACCTCCTTGTGACTAATTTTTTGTTTTGTACTTTCACGAAATAAAAATATATACCTCAACCAAAGATCAACGGCTATATTGCATTCAATGTTCTCTTTAACATTTGAACATCTGCAGGCTAACCATAGCTCCTGACAGCTTGTTCCATGATGCAACAAACTGCCCCCTCCCCCTTCTGAAGATTCAGCAAAAACCATCTCTGATACAGCTGAATTTCCACAAAGCTCTCTCTGCAGGTCACATGGTATATTGTAATATCCGCACACAATGTTTACAGCAAGGATACGGTCAGCATGCAACCCTCGCCAACAAGCAAGTATATTACTGTCTGCATGGTATATTATTTTGTGTAATGTGTTTCAATACGAAAGGCATCCAAAAATGATAGACAAAAAAACTATTTACTATTGCTATTTCGTTTTTACATTTATTTTTTAATTCCCTGTTAAATTATGCAGAGCAGAAAGTGGACGTTCAATTTACTTTCAGCAACCTCATTCACTTTCCTTATTTTTTCCTTTAGTCCTCACATTCCACAAGTGATGCTTTTGAGAAAAGAGAAAGAATTGCTGTTTTCTGGGTTATAATCTATCAATATAACATTTATTGTTGGTTTTTGACTTTAAAGTATTATTTTATTTTTGTTTTAGCTCCTTTTATGTCAAGTGGCCTCATGCCTTACCTGGAGCGATTTCCATGAAAAGGAGAAAGTACAAGCACCTTCAGTTATTGTTATTTCATTTTTGACGAATGAGAATCATACTCTTTCAGTAATTTATTCAACGTGAACAATTTTAAAATGTTTGAATTCAGTTTGAAATAAAGTGTAGAGAAATTATGTAAAGCAATCTGTGGAGTTGATAAAAGTTTCACTTTGAAACTCTATAAATTATGAGTACAACAAGATTCACAAGAAAGGTTGGAAGTGACATGGGTCAACAAAAGGTGAGAATTACATCCTTAGGTGAGAACAGTAGTCCAACTAATATAAATTATCAATCCTCATCTAAAAAATTCTAAAACCTAATACAAATTTTATCTAAACGTTATCCAAAATAATAATGCATAGAATATATTTCATAAAGATGCTTCCAAATGTTTCTCAATAGCTTGGTGTCCATTTATTAGTTTGAACATGACAAGCAGAAAATTATTTTGGATTCATAATTCAGAATTTATTATCTATAAAAACTCTACAATTATTAATATGAAAGCAAGAAGTGTCATTCTCATTTAATCAAACATTACAGTCATCACAACGAAAAAAAGAAAAACATTCGGTTAACATCCATTTTACATGCTAACATGTATTGAACGATTTTTAAAAATGGACTTACAACTAATCTATCTCTGGCCAAGTCTTTATCCTTTTTTCTTTCAAATCCATCAAAATTACTTCTTCCCATATTTGCCTTTGCCTTCCTCTGCCCTCTGTTTTACATCTACTAACCCAAAATGTCATCCATTCTTTCAATGTGACCAAACCAATGAGGTCTCCTGGTCTGCACATATCTCTATACTGTCCAGGTTTAATTTTCCTAAGAAATTCACATCTATGATTGTCTTTAAGACTTGTATTACGCATACATTGTACTAGCCTCGTATCATTTATCTCCATGTAACATATATTCTCAACCCTCCTTGGCCAGATTTCACTTCGATACATCACAGTGTATAGTTGATGATTGACAATAGTAACATTTTTTGCTGATGAACAATGGCAGAAGTTTTCTGGACTTTAAACAAACATTTTGTAAATTACAATAATTCAGATTTTGTAAAATAAAATCAGATCAGTTTTTGTAATTAAAATTGGATAAAATTTAATTGTAACGTTTTTTTAATGTTTTCTAATTACACAATGATCCTCATCAGACAGTCATAAAAACAAACTGAATCAATTTCACAATTAAATTCTAAGAAACATCATGGTTTAAACATCAGATCAATTTTTTTTTTTTTTTTATCATTTTGAAAAAAATAAAAAATTCTAAATAATAGAAGTCAAACTAATAAATGGACAACAAGCAATCGAGAAACATTTGGGAGCATCTTTATTAAATATATTCTGTGCATTATTATTTTGGATAATTTTTAGATAAAATTTGTATTATGTTTCAGTATTTTTTAGATAAGGAATGATAATTTATATTAGTTGAACTACTGTTCTCACCTAGAATGTAATTCTCACCTTTCGACGCATGTCACCTCCAACCTTCTCTGTGAATCTTGTCACACTCAATTTATACAGTTTCAAAGTGAACTTTTTATTTCCTCTGCAGGGTAGATTGTCCTTATGCCATCAGCCATGACCAGGTAGACATTTAAATAATATTTTATTCTTAGTATCATCTGTAGTGTGGATTGAATTTGTACCTGGCATAAGATGGTCACTTAGAATTGCTTATTAACTATCACTTTTATCCATTGCATCCCGTGTTCATTCCAGAGTTCAACAAGATGCATCTGAAGAAGGTCGATAGTTACATCATGTGAGAATAAGATCGGTAAGAGCAGTAGTCGAAATAATCTGAAAGGATACTAAATATGTATTGACTAAAAGTTGTTTACATCAGAAATAAAATTCAGATTCATACAGGTTAAGACTAATTAGAATACTCACTGCAACTGATAACAATTTATACGATATTGTGTGTGTGTCATTTTATATGTCACGCTTACATTTTCTTCCAAGTGACTGTCCTTAAATTGTTACTAGCCTGGGTGCCCGGCATTGCCCGGGTGTTTGGAAGTGTGTGTTAAGCAAAAAAAAAAAAAAAAGTGCTAGTAGGCAGGCAGGCTAGAACCCGTACGAAGAAGAAAAGGAATGTGAAAAAAAACCCAAAAAAAACGTGATATCTTTGCCGTTGCCTCCATTGCCAAACAGGAAGTGGCGAAGGTTTAAATTAAAGCTAGTCAATCGAAAAGAGGGGATGACTTGAAAATATTGACAAAAAAAGCGATCCTTCCTTGTAGAAAAGTGCCCAGTTGAGGGTGAAGGAATTAATGATTTTAGCCAATTTTTCGATATTTATCATCCAAAGGGTCGAGCTTTAAAATGACACCGATCGCGTAAAAATCCGTTGCTTCTGTCGAAAGTTTTAGGCAGACATACATACATTTAAACAGACAGGTGAGATTTATATTATAGACTAGGGGGGGTACCCGGCGTTGCCCGGGTGTTTGTAGGTAACTCAAAACTCCTATGGGGGTTAAAATCAAAAAAAAGTTTTGGTAGGTGAGTATGAGGATCGAACCTGAACCCTTGAGGCTAAGTTGGAAATTAAAGTGTGAAAAAAAAATAAAAATGTGCGATGTTAACCATTGGGCCACCGTAGAACACTAACGGAACACGTTTGAATTTATTTAATTACTTAGATTTGGCAGGTGCACGTTTTAATGACTTAATGAGGTCAAGTTTGACTGCGGAATAGTATTTCATTTACTGCGGGAACGCTTTTTTTATTTTTATTTTCCCAAGATGTTGGTGGGGTCCAAACTGAATAGCAATTGTTTGATATAAGGAAAATATGTCCACATTGATCAAATCTGATTGCTTTCGGACATTTTCGGCAATAGCCGGAAAATACCGCCAGAATGAGTGTCGCTTTTCTTATAGGAAAAAGCCTAATCCACATGCGGCGAGCGACAAATGTTGAATATTTATCTTCCAGAAGTCAAGCAAATTAAATAGACAGGCGAGCTCTGTTATTAACTCGGAGATATTATGATTTATATGTGATATATAAAATTTTAAGTTGCGAGCTGACTGACCGCTTCTCTGAAAAAAGCCTTTCTTGGACATACACAAAAAGCGAACATACATACACACATTTTCGATTTTATATATATAGATGACCTTCCATTTCTTGTAATAAATCATTTTATCAATAATTCGTCATAAGTTTCAGTTTCAATTATAGCTGATCGCACTCATACCATCTTTTTTTTTTTTTTTATATAAATAATTTTACCAAATATTCTTCATAAGTTTTGGTTCAAACTGATGCATCCAAGTCATATAGATATATTTTTTATTCTTGAAATCACAACTTTATAGTATATAAGAATCGATAGAAAGTTGACTTTATAATATATACAAAATCTGCAAGAATTAAAATATATTTAAGCGTAGTTTACGTTGGGCTATGCCAGGCATCCCTACTAGCTTAGATAAATACTTTTGCAGTTTTAATAAAAGAGCTACAATAATTTGGCCTTCGGGACAAGATCAAAGTGTAGTGTCTGTTCTTCAGATGCTGCACTTCTGTTTCTTGTTCTCTTTCGGTGGAGGAGAAGTCCTTCACGACTGAGACAATTTTTATTTTTGTACCTTTTCTCCACGTTAAAAAAACGACCCTGGTGTCTAACTCTGTCCCGTGGGGAGGCATAGTAAATAGGTACAATAATATCAGGGCGTCTTCATTGATGCTGAACATCCAAAGAATGCCAACATCAATATATTACACTGTAGAATTTCCACAGGTCCCGCTAGTAAACTTTTTTTCATATTACCTTAAAAATTTATTTAAATTCATTATTTGTAGGTCAGTTCATTAACAGCTAGGTGAGAGGGGGTCAAATTTTATGCTGCAGCTTCGGTACAGAACAAATGCAATATGATAGAGTCTAGCCTTTATGAACTTGTAGCAGCTAAAAATTCTAAGTGGAATTTAAATGTTTAAAAAAAAATTCTAAGTGGAATTTAAATGTTTAAAAAAAAATTACTTGGGTATGTCAAAGGTTATAAAATTCTCATGATTATAATCATTGTCATAGATAAAAAAACAAACAAAAAAAAAACACAGAAATGGAAGCATGGATGATGCTTTGTGGCCATGCAAAAAATGAAAGTGCTTTCTGGCTAGAATTTAAGTTGAAAGGCCAAAGTTAAATTATTCTTATTTTTGCTATGAAACCAAAGTAATTTCTTTTTTTTTTTTTTTTTTTTTTGCGACTACAATAATTATATTTAATAGATGTGAATTTCAATAACTATGGATTATTTTATTGTAAAAGAAAAGAAATTATGTTAATCATTTTTAACCAATACCCCATGGCGCAGTTGATAGAGACGTTGAATCTCTACGGTTTCAGGTGATGATTGTCTGAAGATAGCGGTTTCAATCCTACCCAAAGCCGGCCAGAAGTTTACTTGGCCAAAACGTGGTGAGACAACAACAACTACGGATGGCAGTGATTGCTGAGAATGCAGTTAGGAGATTCAAGTTCCTATCCGTGGCGGTTACCATCTGACGAAGGCCAGAGGAATAGTTGGCCAAAACGCTGTGAAACAACTAATAAAAGATAAGGATAATTGTCCGCAATAAAATTAATTAAATGCACAATAATTATATTTAATAGATGTGAATTTCAATAACATTTCTTTGGATTATTTTATTGTAAAAGAAAAGAAATTATGTTAATCATTTTTAGCCAATAACAAAGTCAATATTAAGTGCTTTCATCGACAACAAAGAAAATACTGACCAGCGAAATAGAAGCACAAGGTTTTATTGGTGAGAAATAAGGATTCAAAAATTAAAAATTAGTTCACAATAGTAAAATCTAGTCTTAAATCTTTGAGACTATATTTGAGTTAGGCAAGCACATTTTAAAATGAGCAATCAAATTAATTTTTGAAAGATAAAAAAATCACTAATAAATTTAGATTAAGAATTTGCCTCACACAAAAATGTTATTTCGTAGGAGACAAAAAAAATAATTCTTATCGAAAAATTTGTGTTTTTGTTTCCATCTATGTCAAATAAATATTTCTTTAAGGAAAGTTACTAATTTTTCTTAAAAGCATAAAAGACCATAAAACAACTGTGATGCAATAACAATAGGAGGATTGAATTTACCTGCATCTATTTCTAAATCAATTTGTGTGTGCGTGTGTGTATGCGCATATACATAAATAATAGTCAAAATCACTGAGTTTCTGAATTTTTTGAGATGAGGATTAATTATTTGTATTATTTAGATTCCAGGAACTATTACTATTGTCATTATGCGTGTCATTTTCATAACGTTTCGGTTGATGTAACCACCGACCTTCTCCAGGTGTATCTTGTCTCTTCATGTGTATCTGGACTATTTCTGTTGAACTCCAGAATCTGCATGAAATTTGGAACCTAACCCTTTATTTAATTCATGACTTGGTAGAAGTTCTAAGTAATTCATAGTTGTATTTTGAGTATCGTCCGCAATGAGGATTAAACCTCAACCTCAAGAAGGGTTTTACTGACAACTGAATTTTTCACAAGTAAAATATCCACGATGCCACACATTCTTGCGGACAATTCTAGTATGAATTTTAGGAGACTTAAACTTATTTTTAGTTTTAGATGTACAATTTTAATACTTATTATTTATCACTGCATTATTACTTTATATATTTATAGTAATAATAGATAATTAGTGGGACCTGTTGAAATTCCATAGCAGACTCATTAATATGTAATATATTGATGTTGGCATTCTGTGGATATTCAGCGAAAATGAAGACGTCCTGATATTATTGTAACTCTTTTGTTACAACTGCAAAAGTATTTATCTAAGCTAGCAGGGATGCCCAATGTAGCTCGATCATAAAATACGCTTAAATGTGATATTTTCATTTATGCAGATTTTGTATATATTATTACAGAATCAATTTTCTATCAATTCTCATATTATTAAGTTGTGATTTCAAAAATAAAAAAATATATCTATATGACTTGGGTGTAGCAGTTATAATCGAAACCAAAACTTATGAAGAATTTTTGGTAAACGTATTTGTTAAGGTCATAACAATTAAACAACAGTCACTCTGAAGAAAAAAGATGTAAGCGTGACACACAAAATAACACACACGCTATCGTATTAATACATAGATATATCTATATATGAGGGTCTTTCCACATGTCTCCTTTTTTTTTTTTAACTCAAGTTAAAGAGCTACAAAGACAGGAGTGGTACCATTAAAACAAGCAAATTTTGGGCTCCAGAATTAATTTTTCTACATAGCTCTAATCAGACTAAATGAACTTTTGCTAGCAATTCAATGACACATCTGCTTCTGACACACGTCCATGACAGGTTGCTTTCTTAGTCTCACACCATCAATATCTGCAACAGACAGATAAACTTTTGTAAGTTTAGTTATCATAAAAATACAATTTGCGATCCCCTCTGATCTATTCAGGCAGATTAAAAAATAGGAGGCGTTACTTTTGGAACAGCCTTTGTATATACATACAAACATACAATTGTACATCTAAAACAAAAAATTGGATATAGGCTTCTAAAATTCATATGAGAATTGTCCATATCAATGTGTTAGAAAATTCTAACTTCCAAACACTGAATAGTACACCCCATGTAGTCAGTCTTTCATTGACCATTGAAGCAATAAACTACTGTATCGTAATGAGTGGAGGGGATACCGTCCTTCCAAAAGGGGAAAGCACTTCTCCTCCTAAACACTATTTGACCTTAGTTGCAAAGAAACAACATGAAATAGCTGTTGAAATTTTGTGTGAAAAGTCAGGACTTTTAACGCATATCCATTGGAATTCTACATAAACTGGACATTTTTGAGATCCCAAAAAATGCTCCACTGCTGGCCTTTTTGGCCAGAGCTGCACTAAAAGTTATATGTGGAGGCAAACCCACATATCAGACCATTTCTCTTGTAGCAATCAATTTTGGTCAATGTAGGGGAAACCCTTCATACCAATTGTCACTACCAGGTCCCCCCTTCCCCCTCTCTCCACATTAAAAATGGCCTTGTGCCTAATTTGCTCTCGTAAGGAAGCAAATAAATACAACACCTTTAAAAGCAACAATTTTATTCTTTATACATTTTTCGTGTGTAAAGGATAACCATTGTCCGAAAAGATTTCAGTTACACTTTAAAGTTCAACGCTTAGTTTAATACTAGAGCAAATCAACAAAGCTTGATGTACTAAGGTTTTGATCGGATTTATTTTTCTAATTTTAGTGAAGAACAAATCTCAGCTCATCTATGATCTGGAAAAGTAGGCTTCCTATATACGCTGATGACAAAACTCATACCCAATATTTCGACAAGAACATCTAAGAACAGTGAATAGGCCATTAACCTCATCCTTCATAGTAAACATAAATGCAGGGTGAAGTAAATTTAAATGTCGTAACAACTCTTCACTTTCCGTACATAGTAAACATATGGTTAAAATATCATCTACAGAATAGAAATAGCACATTGGTTTAGACAACCTGAAATTCAAAAACAATATTTGCCAATATCGGACCCAAAGGACTTTCCATTGCTCCTTTATCAATTTGACGATATATGTTCCTGTCAAAGCTGAATTTTTTTTTTTTTTTTATACATAGGCATAACCACTTATCAAGGCCAAGAGGCCACTCGAGGATAAGGGTTAAAGAGTGTACAGTAGAAATTGGACAATATAGTAACCGTTAGTAATGGAGATTCGGTAAATTTGTTAACTTACATGGAACGGCTCATCAAAAACTTGTTTACGTTAGACTTGAAGACAACCATATTGTAGTCAGCTGGAAAGCAGAAAAACGGAAGACAATTCCAGAGGCGTGCAGTTCTAAGAAAGAAGCTTTGCTCATGGAATCTACGTTTAGGTTTAGGCACAGATAAAGAGTGGGGGAAATTAGTGATAGTGTTTTCTGCTAGACGGGTGTTTCTTGTGAAAGTTTGGCAAGGAGGGACCATAGAATGGAACTCAGCCAAGCACTTGCCATGAAAATAACGATAAAGCAGAGACAAACTCGCAATATCTCTTCAGTAAGAAAGAGAAACAATAAAAATATTTTAGGTGTCTTCCTAAAATTAAATTTCTAAATATAACAAAAACATTTTAATTCCCAATAGAAAATTTGGGATGGAGTGGTTTGCAGATGTAAACCAATACTTGTTTTCCTACCGAAGAAACTTATTTCTTTTAAAAACTATGGCGTAAACAAATTTTTTATAATCTCTCTGTTGTACTATTTGATAATGTGTATAAATTTGTAAAATGTTTTATTTTCTCTTCTGTAAGAATGCTCTATTCCCAAAACTGAGTTTATTTTCATCAAATCAGAAATTAATAAAATTTTATAATGCTTAAAAAAAAATATATATCGATTCTTTTTTGGTCTGATGAGATGTTATCCTTGAATTGGGGATTCCACTGAAACATGTATGCACATATGTAACCAATAATGTTTGTATCATAAACAAATTATACATAATTATTTCCACAGTTAAACGTCGCAGCTCGTACAAGCCATGATAGCCACCAAGCTGAGGATTCAAATCCAGAGTTTGGATGTGTTCAACTGAAGAGCCCAAATGAGGGCGAAACTCAAGTTTTGGACTTCTGGTTTGGTGGCTGGCATAGCTCATGTGAGCTGTGACGTTGTTTGACTGGAAATAATTATATCATCTCTCATATTCTGAAAATTCTAATATATATATATATATATATATATATATACACACACACACACACTACACAAGGCACATTCTGAGACATAAGGGGCTATTGTGAATCAGGGACAGTCTAAGAGAGTTGAGGATATTTACATTGAGGAAGAACCTGTAACAGATGTGTGTGTGTGTGTTTATATATATATATATATATATTTCTGAAATAACCTAAACACAGAGCACCCCCCCACACACACACACACAGCAAATCTGGGCAGGTATATAAGATGTGTGCAGATCAGATTTTGATGATTTGACCACATTGAAAGAATGAGAAGTCCTGGATGAGTAGAACAGTTGGGATAGCAGGTTCAGTTCACAGAAGAAGGCCATGGAAAATATACACGGGAGGAAGGGATAAGGACGAATTTGAGAGAAAGGGGAATAAATAAAACCCTATCTAAAGTTTGGAAGTAAGTTTTGAAAAGCTGACCAACATATGTTAGCATGTAAAATGGATGTTAAACTGACAATGGATGATAGAATACATACAGATTTTGTGTTTATTATTACAGAGCCAATTCTCTCTTGAATATTATATTGTACCTAATATATAGTAGTGATTTCAAAAGTTAAAAAAAAAAAAATGACTTTGGTTCCATCAGCTAGAATTGAAACCAACACATTTAGTGATCCAGCCATGTCTACTACCGATGTAGCTATCGAGACATAAGTAAGAAAGACTTAATATTAAACAACTTTAAGAAATGAAATGAATTTGGGCATGCGCAGAAAGTAAAAATATATTGGCAATTTGAAATAAAGATTTTGCATTTCAACTTTGCATCGCAACATGTGTGTAGGTGTTATTCAGACTTTACTTCTTGGTGCATGATTACCATTTCCTGTTAATTTCAGTGTATGTGACCAGTAGTTCAAGAGTTTTATTTATGTAAATTAAAATGTTTGAAATTCATTTTTTTTTTTTTTTAATAATGGATACTGCTTTTATGTTGTTATTTTTCAATAAAATTATTCTCGTTTTAAAAAAAAACAAAAACATTTTCTGGAGAATGTGATTGTCTAAATTCATCCTCAAATTCTACTTGAAATGTCTCGTTAGAAACATCGTGGAGGTAAAGGAATAAATAGGAGATGAGATTTGAAATGAGAAATTAAATATATCCTCAACAATTAGCGTCCTCCTATTAAAAATAGCAACTAAAAAAAAAAGAAAAAAAAAAAGAATGAGGACAAAATGATTCCACATTCATAATCCCATTTGTTTTCATGATGTATATCACCAAATAAATGAATTAAAGAGAGAATCCAAATGTCCGTGCTAATTGTCATCAATGTAAATCAGTTCCCCCTCAACTCAACTTCTACACCCTGATGCTAATCCTAACGTCAAGTAAAAGTTTTTTTGGTTTTTTTTTACATAGGCGTCACCACTTATCAAGGCCGAGAGACCACTCAAGGATAAGGGTTAAAGAGTGTAGAGTAGTCAAAAGGGCAATATAGTAATTGATAGTAATGGAAGTTCGGTAAATTTGTTAACTTAAGTGGAATGGCTCATCAGAAACTTGTTTATGTTGGACTTGAAGACAACCATATTATAGACAGCTGGAAAGCAGGAAAACAGAAGACAATTCCACAGGCGTGCAGTTCTAAGAAAGAAGCTTTGTTCATGGAATCTACGTTTAGGTTTAAGTATAGATAAAGAGTGGGGGGGGAATTATTGATAGTTTTCAGCTAGACGAGTGTTTCTTGTGAAAGTTTGGTGGGAGGGGGACCATAGATTGAAGTTCAGTCCGTGCGAGCCTTTCCTAGTCTCACACAAACACACATTTCAAGCTATATTACTTGTTATATGTTCTTGGCCTTCGGGACAAGATCAAAGTGTAGTATCTGTTCTTCAGATGCTGCACTTCTATTTCTTGTTCTCTTTCGGTGGAGGAGAAATCCTTCACGACTGAGACAATTTTTATTTTTGTACCTTTTCTCCACGTTAAAAAACGACCCTGGTGTCTAACTCTGTCCCGTGGGGAGGCATAGTAAATAGGTACTTGTTATATACATACGCGCACACATCCACACACGTACATATATTCACGTTCGCGTATATACACTCACATTCACGTGTATATACACACACGCTAACATACACACATGTACTCGCACACGAATGCACACATGAACGACGTCACTTCCGCTTTCAAAGGAAATCCACACATGTGCAAAGACCACCGGAAACAAGTATAAACAAAGAGCAACAACCGGCTTCTTTCTTTTAGGACCAGCTCTCGATCAGAGAGGTTGGGCTAACCAGCTGTCTACCTTTCAGGAGGCGCTCGCGTGTGCGTGTCACGTCCCCTGCGACTATGTATGGGGCACGAGCTAACAGACCGTATGTACACATTCTCACTCTTTTTCTATCTACTACTGGTCCCTAAGAACACCTTCGCGTAGCTGACTGCTAACTGACGTCAACTCTCCATTCTTTGTTTTTTGTCTACACGCTGGACTATCATTCTCATTTTCACTACGTTACTCCTTTCTCTTCCCACGCACGAACAAACGATAGTGATCCGAACTTGAGATGAACACACATTTCCTTTTCTTTCTACAACACCAGTCCCACAACGAACATTGTTTACACACGCGCGGACATGAACACATGTTATATCTAAAACATTCTTTCAACAGTAAATAGACGACGTTTATCTTATCCATCAATTGAGTCTTTGTTTTCTTCAATTCCATTCGTTTCATTATTTTCTTGTGGCAAGCTAGGGTATATTATATCCTGGTCCGCAACAAGTCAAATACTTTCCATGAAAAAGCTTTCTCCCATTCAAGTGATGGAATGGAAGCAAAACAAAAAAATAAATGGAAAAATTGGAACATTATACAATTTTTTGTCTAAAAATTTCAGATCTTAAGGAATAAAAATAAATAAACCTGCTTTGATATTGACTAGTTTGAAATATTAATTAAATGAAGGATGATTAAGATGATCTAAATAGTTGGATTAATGGATACATGTGAATGTAAGGGGGTCAGAGATGGCCTTCTGTGGGGTTCTCAACCATTCCCCATGCACCCAGCATAATGTGATGCATCTTTAAAGCATTTTGTGCAGCAAATCTGTAGTTCGTCAAACGATAGTGAATAACCACCCGTGCATGGCAAGGAATAACACTCTTCATGTATTAATGTGCATCAGCATAGTGAAAACATGCTAGAGTTTACTCTTGATAAAAAAAAAAAAAAACTTATAGGTAGCCGTAATTCCTGTGGTGATCACCAGCAAATATGGCTACCTTGGCAGAGAGAATGTAGCATCATTGGGAAAAATCATCATGACAACCATAACATTACTTATGCATAGTAATCATAAAAATGCCGGCAGTTATTGAAAGATTCAAATGACAATTCCGGAAATAATGAGTCAGCAGAATCAAAGAAGAATTCTCAACCTGATTGATTATTAATTGCCTAAAATCTGCAAAAATTTATTTGCATGCCAACCGAATTATTTGAAAATCTACGACTCTTATTCATTTGAGTTCAAGAAATAATAAGCTTCAGATTTAAATCTGATAAAAAAAAAAAAAAAAAAAAAAAAAAGCTGAGAAAATAGAATCGCGAAGACATGTGGAGAGAAATAATTGAATGAGGCATTAAAGTAGTTTAAAATTTCAACAAAGGTTAATGAACAATTTAAATGCACCATAAATTTCAATGACACACGTTGAAAGCAAAGATTTTTGGTGGTGAACTTGGCCACTACAAATGTGATTAAAACAATCAAATGTTAAAGTCAACACTGCTGCCAAAAAACTCGCTACTCCAAATCTATGCTCTGCTGTCAAAACTCAACTCTAGAACACGACACACTGCTGAAAATACTTGCTACTCTGACATCCAAATCTAAAATCAATCTATTCTCTGAAAAATCAGGTATTTTATATCCAACTGGAAGCATCTCATTTGCATATTAGGTGACAATATCGCCAAAATATTTGAATCCTTAATTAATCAAACTACAGTCCATCACCTTACAGCTGCTAAACTCCTGACCAACAATCAATATGGATTTAGACAAGCCTGTTCCACAGCAGATATCCTAACTGTAATCTCTGAAAATATATACCGTTCACTGGACAAAACAAGGAAGAGTAGAGCAGTAGCCCTCGATATATCTAAGGCTTTTGACAGGGTATGGCACGATGGCCTTTATGGAAAATTAGATCATATGGTATTACTAAAAGAAAACATAATGTAATTAAATCCTTCTTAAGAGAAAAATCCAGGTTGTCCTCGACAGTTGTACATCTAAACAATATGATATAAATGCAGGAGTACTTCAGGGGTCTATCCTTGGACCTTTATTATTCTTGATATTCATAAATGACCTCCCTGATAAAATTGTTTCCAAGTTGGGTATGTTTGCTGATGACACGGCTCTCTATAACAGGCACGAGGTGAAAACAAATGAACACATATCTAAGGAAATGGCAGAAACACTAGAAGATGACTTCCAATCTGTAGTAGAATGAGGACAAAAATGGATGGTCACATTCAATGCTGCCAAGACTAAGATTGTTTCCTTCAATAATTACAAGACACCTTCTCTACCATCAATAGCAATGATCAAGAACACATTACCTGAAAGTACTTCCTTTAAACTCCTCGGCCTAACGTTTACAGGGAACATGAACTGGAATAGATACATTGAGAGCATTGCCAAGGCTGCTGCTGCGAAGAAGGTGGGCTCTCTCTACCGTGCTAGAAAACTACTTACGCCTGAAAGTATCTTGTACCTCTACAAGGCCACTATTCGCCCATGTATAGAGTACTGTTGTCACATTCGGGCTGGTGCATCTCTCACTCCTTGACATGGTTCAAAAGAGAGTTGCCAACCTGAACTGTCATCTAAGCTTCAGCCTCTGCCTATTCTACAAGTACTTTAACGGTGAATGTTCCGACGAACTGCAAGCACTTGTATCCCCTCGACGTGAATACCCCCCCCCAACAAACCCAACAAGCAGCTAAATCCCACCCCTTCATAGTAGAGATGCCTAGGTCTAAGAAAGCCTTCTACTCCAATAGTTTCTTCCCCAGAACTACTAGACTTTGGAACTCACTTCTAGGATTCTGCTTTCCCAACTGTACTGACATGCAGAAGTTCAAGTGTAATGTGAACAGACATCTTGCTACTCATCTTCCTTCATAATACCCGTGCAAGTTATGTCCCCGATAGTAGTCCCCTACTTCAAAGTGGCACTGTGCCTTGTTTGGAGTGAAAATTGAATTTAAAAGAAAAAAAAAAAGGCATATAAAAGAGAAAAGGTAGCCATTTTTTTTTTTTTTTCATTCTTTTTGTCTGCAGACAAACAGGTTTGTACTAATTTTTAAAGTGTGTAATTATAGAAGAGCGATTTATTTTACCTTCGGTCGCATTTCAGACCACAACCAACATATTTTCTTTGCTCTTTCAATCAAGAATAAAAATAGAGAATTGTCTCACTTTATTTTAGATCGCTATTTGAAACAAGTATACAACATATCAGCTCAAGATTTACATTCCTTCACAAAATTCACATCAAAAATTAAAAAAGAAACTGGAATTTCCATGAACAGAGTTTCTTTCCAAGAACTGCCTTATTTGTTGAACAAAATACCATAGAACTATTTCACTGCAGACTACAACATGGTAATCTTCAAGTCCAATATGAACAAATACTTCTCATAAACCATCCTTCTAAGTAATAACATTTTGTTCATGCATGTCATTTTCAATCCTCTCATAATACTATTCATCATTTAACAAATAATCTATCCATCCCATTAATCCTGATAAGTGAAGACTCATTAGCAAAAACAATAAAATTGTGCACCCAACTTTCTTAACTTGAGGTACTCTCTACATCAGCACCATCTTGTTTGTCAGCCAGTTATATTTAGTACTTCAACACAATGCCTTCCTCATCAACCAATACCTTTGTAGCTGTTGAGTGCACTTGTGTGCGAGTCACTATTCACCTTGAACACAAATTGAGTCGACATCACAAATGTACATGCTGAGTTTCAT
Source organism: Euprymna scolopes (assembly GCF_053919585.1). NCBI lineage: Eukaryota > Metazoa > Mollusca > Cephalopoda > Sepiida > Sepiolidae > Euprymna > Euprymna scolopes. Next base: position 15,006,213 of record NC_136485.1, read on the forward strand.
TGACGAGTTTAGTTTGCAACCATTCTCATCGACATATTGCAAATCGTTTTCAAAAACAAGCAGCAATGAACGATGTCGTAAGAAGCTTAAATACAGCCGGATTTCCCTCCCGAATAGGACCCCCATAGGCCTCAACTGTGGTGATAGAAGCACGGAAAAACTGGATGGGAGAAACATTTTCCCCTTTTAAGAGTGAAATTCCTTGATTTGGGATGCTACTTGTAAGAACATTTTGTAACTAGTAATTTCAGGTCCACAATTAAGAATTTATCGCATGAGAGACAAACTTTAAAATTTCTTCCCTTGTAAATGAATTTACTTTGACTCCAATGACAGTGGAGATTTTTGGAGTTGGTGACCCTTTCTTCAATTGTGTTCTTTCGTGAGATTAAAGACTTAAAATGCGATTTCTATGAAATGGAGTGGTGCATGTAATGCTTTTATCATCGTTGCCGCTAGCAGGGGATAACCCACCCAAAAGCAAATATTTCTGAGAAAGGATTCTACTATTTTATACGTAATAAAACAAAAATAAACAATACATGTATGTGTATGTATCTATTACAAATATATATATATATATATATATGTATATATATATTTTATACACACACACAAAATGTTTTTTTAATATATTGTCACTATGTCTTCACATGATCCATGGGGTAATTTCCAAATTTGTAGGTCAAGTGAAAATGCAGAAAATGATTTAAAAAAAAAAAAAAAAAAAAAAAAAAAAAAAGCATGAATTTTACCTCAAATTTAAAAATCAGTTTTATACGCAGCCACACGTGTTGGACTTTATAATGTTGAATGTATGCTGCAGCAATTAAAATTCCAAAAGAATTTTAATTTATTGCATTTCTTCTAAGATAAAAAAGAACGTTTCATCCATTTAAAACAAACATGAAAAATTTTGTTTTTATTCAAGAATAAATTATTTTAAATTTCCACTTGACAGATTTCTGAAAGTATTAATGAAAATAAAATTAGCAACTGACATCGTAACCGCATACAAATTTATTAATCACCTTGTCATAATTTTTTTTTTTTTCTGAATTTGCCTAAGATGTGAACATCCAAAGTTTGAAAAACGAAACATTACTTTTGGAAACGTTTTTTTCCTGTATTAGCTTTTGGCTGAAGACACTGCATTCTTTAAAAGAATCATGCTTTCCTAAATGTGCGAAAGTTACACCTTGTGTCCGTCTTCCACACATATACACACGCATGTCTATATCACAACGCATACAAATGTTTTTGACAATTGTACATCATCACATACATGCACTTTCGATGTGTTGGTGGTGTGCACTTTAGCATTGCACACAATGATTTTGTTAAAAAAAAAAAAAAAAAAAAAAAATTATTAGTTTGGCCAGAGCCATAACTGAACTAAGGTTGTTAGTAAAGACATAGATATAAAAAAAAAAAAAGATATTACTTTTTTTTTTTTTCTTTTTTTTTATATTAGTAGCAGCCAATAAGTTTTTGATCTGCATTTAATTCTGTGCCTTTAAATAATGAACCTTGTGAAATGAAGAGATCTGGAAATCTTTTGGCCATTATTGTAATCAAGTTACAAAATCGGAGAGAGGCACAAAAACTTTTGGAGAGAGGCACAAAAACGTTTCATTTGAATAAATCGTAAATATGGTTAAAATTTTTAACTTAAAAAAGAAAAATACTTAATTCGAAGCAACAAATAAATTCATGGGAGGAAACGGTTCATTATTAAAATGTTATGATGACCAGATTAGAGAATTGAGAAGTATGCTACTCATTTCTTTCTCAGATTGCTCCAATTACTCTTCATTTTAACCTCATAATACACAGTATTTAACAATCTGCAATCATCATCATATATATATATATATATATATATATATGCGAAGCTCGCGGTTTGTTTACAAACAAACGTTTGAGCCCTTTACGAGTGGCGGACGGATGTTTATTTAAATAGACATTCGGACAGATTAATTACGGCCACCACTTCCGTAGTCAGGGGGTAGAACTGCCGACTGTCATCACGACGGTTCTAGGTTCGATCCTCGGCTTGGGATAGATGTTAGTCTAGCGGCACTGATGAGTTGTGAAACAACGAAACAGGACTGTATGTCGATGACTAAAATATATTTTATATATATATATATATATATATATATACACACTTTATCTTTAACAAAGAAAAGCTCAACATAAAAAAGAGTAAACAAATATATTAAATGAAAGATTAGGAATAAAATTATGTATAACATAATTATATCATCAGAACAATAAGGAAAAGTAAAAGAGGAAAAATAAGAAAAAAGAAATCTCTTTAGACCATGGCATTTCAGAGCTAAATGTTTCTCATCAGAAGAGAAGGACCAAAATTATGCAAAATTCAAATATAGATAAAAACTGGCTTAAGAGTTAGATATGAAAAGAGAATGAAGGAATAGGATAATATGGTAAAAAATAATTAAGAAATATTAAAATATTAAAAGTAAGTACAATATATAAGAGTAAATCGGAAGGGTATATATGGTAAAAAAAATTATTATACTAGCCTGGGTGCCCGATGTTGCCCGGGTGTTTGAAGGTGTAAAAAAAAGTGGTGGCAGACTCGAACATGTGATGCGAAGGCAGAAATAAAAGTGAAACCCTTACTCTATGGTGCGACCGGCAGTCTAAAGCATTCAAATTAAACATAGTCAATCAAAAAGATGACTTGCAGAAATGTCATTGCTTTTAAACCTCCCACCAAGGTTGTTTTTAATATGGTGGGAAAACCAGCTCCCCCCCAAAAAAAGGGGGCACAGTATCCAAATAAATAGTAATTGTCTCAGTATGAAGGGTTCCCCCTACATTGACCAAGAACCAATTAGAGAACAGATACTACCCAGCCGGAAGGCCAGGTGCCAATCGTTTGCATTCAATTAGTTTCGCTTTATTTATACGAAAAAGACAAATACTCAAAACAATGGAATAGAGGGAATTTTTTAAACCTCAATAAAAAAAAAAAAGTTAGAGAATATGTCCATTTGTGAATCTGAGATATTATGATCTAGGAAGTATAAGAAAACTTCTCCAAGAATCTAACCGATGCGAGAACCTCAACGCAAAAAGCCTTTACTGAACATAGACAAATGCACAAGCTCATTTTGCCTTTTATATATTAGACTAGTGGGGGTACCCAGCGTTGCCTGGGTGTTTGTAGGTGTGTGTTGAGCACAAAAAAACAAAGGTGTTAGTAGGCAGGCAGGCTCGAACCCATTACGCACGTTGCCCAGGTGTTTGGGGGGGGGGGGAAGAAAAATAGTGTTAGTAGGTAGGCAGGTTCGAACCCGTGACGCAAAGGTGGAAAAGAAAGTGAAAGAACTTTTACCGCTATGCTACGAAGCCATAGGAAGTGGAAAGCGTTCGCATTTAGCAATGTCAATCAAAAAGTTGACTTGCAGAAACAAATGTTGGCTGGAGGCCAGTCAGCTTTCCGCCGTTTCATTTATTTGTTTCCCCACGATATTGGGGAAAACCAGCTCCCCCCAAAAGGAGTGGCCAAATGAATAGCAATTGTCTGATGCCCCCCCCCCGATTGATCAAACTCGATTGCTTTCCTGACGTACCGGCATAAAGGCCGAGAAGCTGACTTTGCTTTTGATTTAGTTTTGCTTTTATATGAAAAATACAAACACGCGAGAGGATGGAATAGCGCAAATTTTATAGAAGTCGATCAAAATAAATGTAGACAACGTCCCTTCACAAATTGTAGATATTATCATCTAGGGAGTATATAAAAAGTTTTAAGAAATAGTAACCCCCTCCCTGAGAACTCCGGTATAAAAAGCCTTTGCTGGACATACAAAAATGCGCGCGGCCATTTTGTCATATATATATATATATATATATATATATATATATGAGATTATATTGAACTCAATATATATAGGAATGATTTAAAAAGTTAAAAGAAATGACTCGTACGCCACCACCAAAAATCGAAACCAAAATGTTTAGCTTACAATTTACTTTTTCCTTTGATGTTAATGCCCGAGCTATGAAGGCATGTTTGCTGCAAGGCTAAAAATCAAACATGAACCAATAGCTATTACGTTACGCATGCATATTCATAATGCTGTCGTTCGACCTTCACCCGGCCAATTCTATTTTTATTTTTTACACTTTTGCATTGATTTTCACCAGCTAAAACCCAGATACGAAGTTTCGCACAGGTTTGAATACTCTCTCTCTATATATATATGAAGTTTCATGTGTGTAGACCAAAAACTGACAAAGGAGTTCGGTAGGCAAAATTTTTTAAACAAATATATGTACGCATACATAAATATATATAGAAAGAGGTTTGTGTTTACCATAACTTTTTAACGCAAATATTAACCAAATAGAAATCATGTAGAATATCTGCGTGAATATAATTACATGTAATAGTCATTGGATTTTTATCTGTTGAATGCGCATGCATGAATAGTTCACATGACAGATTTCTTATGTTAAGAATAAATAGGTTTGAAAACACTTTCTAAAGATCATGTCAAGCTGGCCTGATGGTTATAAAACTTGACTCACTCACTGTCCTTAGGTTTTGGTTCTGATTTCAGCCAGAGTATTTATTTTCATACTTACAAGAAGTGAACTGTTTAGAAAAAACATACTCGCATGCACATGTCTCAGTTTCTGTATGAATTAAAATATAATATTTATGCATATTTTCCGACCGGGTAACACCAGGTTGCCTACTAGTATATATATATATATATATATATATATATATATAGAATTATTTTTTCTTTACTCTCACTACCGAGCCTACAGTAGGCATATACAGTTTTATATACAGAATATAATCTATATACCTATAAAAGTGAAAATGTCTGTCTGTCTGTGTACATTTCCCTACCAAAGTAAGTAAAGCTGTGCAGAACTGCTAGTGTTTAAAAAAAGGTTACATTCATCCGAATGTGAATTTATCAAGATTTTATCGTGAATTTATCAAGATTATTTTATTATTTATTAAGAGTTATGAGTGTTGCAGCCATTACGACTGTTGCACTTTTGAAAATCGGTCAGAAAGGTTGTTGCTCAATAGTTTGGGCAAGAAAAAAAAAAAAAAAGAGTGAAAATGCTTATAGCACAAGAATAATGCAATAGAACTAGCAAATAAACATATTTGACGAGTACAAAGAACGCCAAAATACAAATCACCAACATGTCCATGGCAAAAAGTTAAAGTAACCACTTTATTAACGACAAACTTCAGGTGAACAAAATGAAAATTCATACAAATATGTACACTCCTGCCTTTCCTTACACATCTTGCCACAAACTGGTGGTTGGGGACGCATATAAAATAGATCTGCAGTTATAAAACAAAAACAAAAAATGACAATGAGAGCGGAGACAATGAGGAGTCATGTCGACAAAATCTCATCACAACTGATCCATTCAGTAGCAAAGTGACAGCTTCATGTTCATCCAGTCGGGTTGTCATCAATAAAGAAAACATGTGATAAAATAGACAAAATAATTTCAGCTTCAGAGTTTTACAAGTCGCATTTACATAATTATTGTCATTAAATGGCATTTTTTGCATTTTTTGGTTCTTAGAGCAAAATACTGGTATGGCAGGGAGTGGCGTTCCTGACCAAAAAAAAGCTACATTGAGATAACCAAAGTCTTTCTACAACTGACCCGTTCATGAAACAACACAACTACTTCATCAAAAGTCGGGTTATCTGAAATTCTTGTATTTTTATATGTTAAATAGGACAGTATAATAGATATTTTATGGAATAATTGTTCACAACAATAATAGTTTTCTTCTAGATGACAGATATTATTGAAAAGGAATTACACATGAAAAGCAATTGTAAGATTTCAATCAAAAGTACAAAATCGGAGTTCCAACCAATTCCACACCTCTAACGTAGATAGTGTAAGCCATTCTTGCAGAGTTCAGGGTTCAGATTGGACTTTTTTACCAACTTACCACCTCTTATTTCAACACGGTGAGAATTTTGTCTCCTAACTTCTTAGTTGAATGTAAATTCACTCGCGCTTAACTTATCAATATTTGAAGATAAATGTTTGAAAGTTTAAAACAGAAAAAAAAAAAAATCTGCCATCAACAAAACGAGGATCGTTAAGTAAACATACGCGATTCTATTGTTTAGCACTTCATAATTCTATTCAGTTGATTTATTTTATTTAATGTTAAAAGATATTACAAGCGGAATAGGTTCATGAGGTTTGCAAGAAGTAACTCTTCAAGAATTTCACTGATGCACAGTGTGTGTGTAAATAAAACTTCATCAGGGTATTACTTGTATCTAAATTCTCATGGAATTTGAAAGAGGGTCTAGAAAAAGCCAACGATCGAATAGCCTTTAACCAACTTAAACTTTGACGGATGAAAAAAGGGCTGCAACTCTTCAATTGATGTCACCTTTAATAAACACTGGTTAACACTACAGAGAGCAAGCATACAATGGAAACCAAGTTAAACTGAACAGCAGGCTAGTCACCAAACTAAGTGAATATGCGATATATGCATCGTGATCGATAAATCACAAAACAAAATAATTTACATAAAAGTATGCAGCTAAATTTGTTGTCGCAGACATTTTTATCGACACCCACTTGTTTGGGATGGACATTGTTCCCTTTCTACCACAAACACAGAACACAAGTGGGCGGCTATTATCACAAGGGAACAATAAGCAATTCAATATATCAGTTCCACACACACACACTACTAGGTAGTCCGATACTGCCTAGTCATAAGATACGTGCAAATATGATATTTTAATTCTTGCAGATTATGTATTTATTATTATAGAGACAATTCTCTATCGATTTTTATATTGAACTTAATATATAATAATGAGATTAAAAGTAAAAAAAATGTATGATTTCAGTGCCATCATCTAGAATCGAAACCAAAGATACAACTCTCCACCCTCATTCCTTAACCTCTGATCCACGCCCATAATTCACCTGTCATCCCTTTTTTAAAAGATTGAATAGCAAGATAGTCAAAAAAAAGATTCTAGCAAGGGTGCAAGGTCCAGAGTTTTAATACAATTATATATATTTATACACACACACACACACACACATATATAAATGATTACTCCACAAATTGTTATAATTATAGTTGAAAATGTGTTATTTAAAAAACAGTTTTTAATAAAATTTTGTTTTTACAGATGGAGAAAAATCTAATTTTCATAATTTCCCATGGAAATAAAAAAATGTGCTCAATTACCTTTGTATTACATTTGAAGTCAATAAAATATAGCCATATTTCAATCAGCTATTGATATTGGTGGTTTCCGGAGACACAGGGAAGTCTTTCTTGTCAAGCTAAAAATAATACGTTATGTGCTTTATTCAGCAGAATTCTGAACCTAACCCTTTTTTCATCAATGAACTCTCAAATCACATTCCTAAAATCATCTATCAACATTTACCCAAATGACAACGATCTATGGCAACACTTTGAAGAGCATTAATTATCAAGATCTGGAACACAGGGTGCAATGAGGCAAAAAGGCAGCTTGTTACTTTTCATACATTTAAATACCAAGCTTCATTTTTTTCATCACCAATGCTTGAATGCTCAGTTTGATTCAACTGAAATGAAGGATTGTGTCCTTGAGGAAGCTTTCTGCTTTGATAAGCTTCTGGAACTGACCTTTTTTTCAGACTTGAAATGGAAGACTTGCATGAAATCTGCTGCTAATGTCAATGGCAAAAATAGATCATTTTATCGCTCCAGAAAGTATCTCTTACCTGATGCAAACTTAGAGACAAATATGTTCTAGGATGGATTACTGTTACCACATGCCTTGACAAGAGTACAAAACAGACTTTGAAATCTAGTGGAGACACCCTCTTTTTCTTATAGCAACTTTCTTCCAGAACAGATGTTGCTAGTCTTTTTCTGATTTATCATTACTTTTATGGCAAGTGTTCGACTGAGCTCCAATCTATGATTTCCCCTGTAACAAAAACTTGTCTACCTACAACAACTGCCAATAATTTCCCCCTTCTATGTGTACTTAAAACTAAATGGGATTTCCATGAGTTTTTTCATAGAACTACTCATCTGTGAAACAATACTACAGAGTTGCTTCTCAGCTGACTACAACAGTCATTTCAAGTTTAATGTAAACAAATGCTTAAATAATCAAATTCTACCTAGTGTCAATCATCTTTAGTTTGTTTGTATTATTTCGACTACTGCTTCTCATCATGAGTGTTATTTGCACATTTCAGCCGATATAACCTCCAACCTTCTAGAGGTGTATCTTGTTGAGTACCGGAATCTGCATTAAAGATGAGAACAGTAGTCTGAAGAATCAAAATAATATGAATAATCAATCCACATTTAAAAATTTCAGAAACATAATTAGTTTGTTATTCAAAAAATATAAGACAACCTGTACCATCCACCCTCCCCAAAAGACAGCATATCAGTGTCCAACAGAGAGGATGTGCATTTTTAAGTTAGTCGCAGTTTGTTTACAAATTTTAATGAAAAGAAAACTTTATTTTGTTTTTTTACATAAAAATTTGTATAGCTTAAGAATTATTTTCCAGATTTTTGATTCGTCCGGAGGTCAGGCTTACGTATTTAGATTGAAAATACTACAACAGGTACTATGTTAAATCCCAATTTTGTTTTGTTTTAATACCTCCCCTCGACACAAATACCCCCAACAAATCCCACCAGCAGGAAAATCTCACCCCTTAAAACTAGAGATCCCCAAATGCCAGAAAGTCTTCTACTCTAATAGTTTCTTCCCCAGAACTGCTAGGCTTTGGAATTCATTTCCGGATTCCTGTTTTTCAACTGTACTGACCTGTAGAAGTTCAAGTGTAATGTAAACAAACATTTTGCTGCTCAAATCCCTACACAGTTAGCTTGCAAATATATCCCAGATAGTAGGCCATACATCAAAGTGGTATTGTGCCTTGTTTAGGGTGAAAATGCAATAAATTATTTTTTTTTTAAAAAAGCAACAATTTATAATTAGAGCTCCAGATCTGCATCAGATAGCGATGGAAAGTGAGAAAAGATAAACAGACAATTTCCATTTTTTTTTTATTTTTAATATTTGGAGGATGTCGAATGTTGTTTCCTGTTTGCATGCAGTTCTAAAAATGGCATAAAATAAGGATGCTGTAATGTGAGAATATAACCTCTGCGGCAGCAGCAATAGTGGGAACATTGGAAAGCAAAAACAACACAGTCTGGTTGTTTTTAGGGTTGATGACAAACCAAGATAACGGCTGGAATGGACATCATCATCATCATCATCCGAATAAGACGCCATGCTGATAACTAGTTGAAGAGAAAAGTGAAACATTTTTACACATGATATTGGGATATGATGACACATTCCAATGAGTCAAAGCTGCTTTGCAATATTACTCACAGTTAACGTTCAAACATCACTTTTTTTTTTTTTTTAACAAAAATTTAATTTTCACACAAAACAGCACAGAAAACCTGGGATCTGTTTAAATAGTACTTTTTGTTTGCTTGTTTTGTAAAAAAAAAAAAAAAGCAGCTCTGCCTCCCTCTCTTTTTTTTGTTTCAGCAAAGTAGTGTAATTATTCCCTGATGTGTGCAATTATTAATAGTGCTACAATGTTTTAGTTTTTGGGTGTTTTTTTAGTTGACCCACCCCCACCCGCTTTTTTTTTTAAACAAAAAATAAACTTATGTTGAGATAAGTATACTTTTTAAAAATAAACAGAAATAAAAGCGGCTTCCTTTGGAGTACGGGGGAGGGGGGTAAAAATTTAAAAAACATTTGTAGTTGAAAGGATAGTTTTTAGGGTGGTTATAAACTAGGAAACGACTTATGATGAGAAATGAAGTTGTTTTTCGTTTTTTTATGGCTTGTCTACAAGTGTGCCGAGTTCACACAAACACCAGAAAGAGTAGAATGCCGACTAAACACCCTTTAATGTCTATGGTTTCTCTACAGAGGTTTGTCAGGACATCATAAGGCTACCCCCATAAGTCAAGATCCTCTCAACCTGGCTAAATACTGGCTCATACGAGAAGATGAACGATGATGGGGTGGACACCCATTGTGATACTATAACAAATAACACAAACCTTAAGAAGTCACCGGAAGACCAGTCCAATTCTGGAATCCGGCAAAACTAAGCAAAGATCGAAAAGATGGAAAAAAAAAAAAAATCAAATAGATTTTGAGAATTAACACTGGAAAGATATACAACTGAAATTGAGAGTTAACCCAATGAAGGAACACCTTTGATCACTGAGATACGGCAAAATCACATTGAAACACCTCACACCGGTTCTCGCCAGATCAAGATCACCGAAGTTAAGCAACCTTGAGCCTGACCAGTACCAGATGAGTGGCCATTTGGAAAGGCAAAGTAAAATACCAGGTTGGGAAACTGGCACGGTCTATCCTTCTCTCGATGGGTAGATGGACCTCTCTTAAGCCGTGGTAGGCAACCCATTTAGTGATGGCGTCACGATAAAAAAAATACCCTGGCAAAGCAAAGCATCAAGTATTCAGCTACCGACAAGATTTGAATTACGCTACAAACTCGTGTAGTGGGTTCTAGATTTTTTTTTTTTTTTTTTTTTTTTTTTTTTTGCTCACTGAAAAGTAACTGAACTAAAAAAATAAAAGTTAGAACACCTGAAGATTAAGTAAACAATTTTAGCAGATATGTGTGAAACACCACGGGAAATACCACCCAAGTGGCGATGATAGCTAATGTCAATCGCTAAATAAATTGTTCCGCTTTTCAAACGGTTATGTCTAGTAATCACTAATCGGTATAGAATCGTACGAGTACGACTCAAAGAATTGAGATGCGATTTAAGTCCCCATTTATGGAAATTCCGAACAGTAATGACACGAGGTCAGTTAATAAAATTTAAAAAAAAAAAAAAAAAAATGATTCCAAAATGTGACATCAGCACTAAAAACCAATCTCTTCTCCTGAGGGTGGACTTAATCGTTGGGAGGATGACTTCCTGATGATGCGTCTGAACAGAACTATAACCCGAAGCTTTAATCTTTAAACAAATTTTTTTTGTTTTTGAATTCCATGTTATTGATCCTCTACTGTCTACATTGTTCGACAATGAATCGAATACTCGTTAAGAGAACGAAAAAGGTTCATGGTTTAACTTGTCATTAAGTTGTCATTGTTTCGAACAGCAATTTACTAATATATAGTTGGCAGGAAAGGCGAGGAAATGAGGAATCCGGTTGAAAAACATGGAATGCAACAAAACGATCGGAAAGAAATCGGAAAGAGATCACGTGACCACCCGAGAGTCTTTTTTTTTTTTTTTTTTAATCGGAATTTCCTTTGGAAGGGAAAAATAAAACTGCATCTTAATAGTTATTTTAATGTCAACATCAAAATTTTTATTTCGTTTTTTCTTACTTTTGGTGATATAGCAAAAGGTTTCAATTATTTAGTTCGTAACAAACATCAACGGTAATGAAATTTTAAAAAAAGAATAATGCAACTAGAAAATTGGCTAAGATACAATTGTGATGGGCAGAATCGTTTCATGCTTACACCATTTGCTTAAAAAAAATTAAAAAAATGTAATAATGAATGGCGAAAATGATATTAATGGACATAGACGTTACTACCATAACAACCATGTGGAAAAGGGTGAATGATGATGATGCTGGCGATAATGCTGATGAGATTTGATAAAAATGCAGTAGTTCGCCGTTCTGGTCGACTAATCACGAAAATAAGGCTTGAACAGAAAGGGGGGGGGCACGGCACCAATCATCAAGATTGAGATACACATAACAATTCGCCCTCAATGGTCGTATTGCTTTCTGATGGGTTAAAATCAAACACTTGAGGCTTGACAACAAAATAACTGCTATTACATTTTTATTGAACTACCACTAGAATAACTGAATAGTTTGATTTTTATTTATTTGTTTTTTTATTCAGTAAAAATGTTCCATGACAGCTGTTGAAAACTGAAAGTCCACATTCCTCAGACTTTTTTAAATGACCATTCTCATCAAGTTGACAATTTTGCGATTTTGAATGAATTTAAACGGACTACATATGTTCCTCATTACAAATTAAAATATTTTCAAATCTATTAAGTAATATGAAAAGTTTTGGATTAAAGTGTTCTTGGATTCACTGTTCCTAAATGTTCTATTCACAATTGTCACAAAAGATTTAAGATCCAATGTGTGATTCATTTTAGTGCAGATATGCATCAAACCCCATGACAGCCCATAATGGCTCATTGAAATCCGGTAACGAGTTTAAAACAGCCGAAAGGTGGCGACAGAAAATGAAACCCGCTTTCCGGAGACAGAAAACGGAAAAAAAAAAAAAGATTTTCATTGCATTTCATTTTTTACACATTACAAGAAAAAATATAAAAATAACACTAGAAAATTAATCAATAAAAGCAACAATTTACAAAAAAATAAAAAATAAAAATAATGTCAACGCAATAATGTACTTTTATCATTAATTACAAAAATACACTAAATAAATCACAAGTGTTTTTTTTTTTTGTCTGTGTGTGTGTGTGTGTGTGTTTCTTAGGAACCCGGGTTTCATTTTGTGTGGTCGCCTATCTTTGCGGTCGTACCACGATATTGAATTTTACCGATTATATGGACATGAGGCTTGATCCATTTACGTACCTAATTTTTAGTGTGGATCGTCTTAATGGCAAACCCGAGAGAATCCGTGGAAATGATCTTGATATTTGGTTGAATCGAAATAATTAATGTAGATGTAATAGTCATTCTGTTTAATGGTTTTTTTTTTTTTCATTAAATTTGTTGAAAAGTGCAATGTAAAATCAAGGCGTGCATGATGGAAGTCTTCCATGACCACACCCGGATTTTTTGGCAGTTGGGGTTTTTAAAATAATGGGGGACAACTTCATTAGTTTCAAGAACGAGAAATGAACAGTTGTAATCGAAATTAGTTTCGGAAAAAAAAAAAAAATTAAAAAAAAACATAATGCAGGTTTAAAATTGCTTATCTTTCGAGAAGTGAAAATATAAAAATTTTAAAGGAAAAATGATAGAGGAATCCAGGAAAGAAATTGATTTAATTTAAATGTGTTGAAGTTGGTTGATGACATTATTCGTACGGAAATTCATTCCGAATAAAGATTTGGCAAAATAATTTTATTAAAAAGATTGTTTTATTTGTTTTGTTGTTTTTTGTGGGGGGGGGTATATTCGAACGACATAAAAAATAGTTTGATTGATAATTTAAAACAGAAAAGAATCTAGAAATAGTCAATTCTTGCGAATCCAAAAACGAAATCTCCAAGATTATTTTATTCTCCGAATTATGGAATCATGTCGACAGTTGTTCTTTAGATAAAAAAATGTTCACAAAAATGTAGACATGATTTAACTTTATTGTTGAACAACAAAACGATACATTCTGCATTTGTTTTTGTAAAAAAAAAAAAAAAAATGAGGTAATGGTAGTTTGATCCAAATCGAATGAGATTATAATATTTTGTGGACAATTCTTGCATCTGCTTCTCGAAATTGTGTGATATTAATCAAATATCACACAAAATTATTTAATAACAGTATTTTTTGTAATACTTTTAATTAAATCCACAACAATGCATTTCGATTACACAAGTCATTTGAATATTGTGTTAATAGTTTGAAAGAAAAAGAATTACTTTGCAACCTTCGAAATTTAAAAAGGGATTTGGGGACCCGTTTTAAATTGTCAAATAGAAAAAAATTAAACTGACTTAAAAATTCTCAGCAAATGTTCGTTTATTAAAAGTTTGGAAAGCAATCATTTTGTAGAAATAAAAACATTAACAATTCTATTGCTGGGGGGGGTCAGTTAATAATTTAATGACCAAACAAGACCATAATTACATTTTAATTTTTAAAACCTGTTAAATAATTTGGTAAAAAAGTAAATAAAATGATTTGTTTTTTTCTGATTTCGATAAAAAAAAATAAATAAAAAATAAAGACATAAAAATAAAAGGGAACAGAATAAAATGTTTTAAGGGGGGAAAAAATGACCAGTCAAGTTTTTGTTACGATTATGCACGGTTTCAGCATCCCAAATTAACATTTAAAAAAAAAATTTTTGTTAAATGGTCATTTTTTTTTCCATACTTTTATTCTAATTTATACTTAGAAAAGCACATTGCAATTTAGGATAGAGCAACAAATATTTATTAAGAATTAATTTAATATAGATTATTTGGTTCTTAAAAGCACACCGTGCTTTGTTTTGCTAAATGTAATATTAGAAAAACTCAATGAGAAAAAAATACTCTTGAGCAACCCCAACAACTAACCTAAATTCTAAACAGGAAACGATGGTAGATCATAATTTAAAACTTAGTAATATATATCAGATATATTTAAAAAAAAAAAAAAAAAAAAAAAAAACAACAACAACAAAAAACAGGTTTTCTTAAATAAAAACAATAACGTATATTAAGTTTTCATGTACAATTATTGCAACACGATTTTTTAAAAATGAACTTTTTTTAATCGAATTTTGAAATCGTATAAAATTTTAGATAATAATGAAAAAAATGAAAATAAAGTGAGATTTTGTTTTATAATTCACATTATTCCCGAACGATACGTACCTTCTTAAACCAAGGCATGACATGCGGTGAACGTCGTCGCAATAAGTAATAAGTCCAATTAAATAAACATGGGAAAAGAAAAGGAGTCGGAAGATCGGATATATAAAAAAAGGGGGCAAATTCTAAGATGTCGACAAAGGAAGAAGAAAAGTGGTCATGACAGTTGCGATTTGCCACAGGTTTCTTTCTCTTCAATTTTCCCTGCTCAGTTTTCCTGTAGTCTACCAATATGAATAATAATACTATGAATACTAATGCTACTATGACTAATGTTGACGGTGGCTGTGGGTAGGAGGAGGAAACCTATCATCAGCAACACGCTTTCTTACACAGTAGTAAAACGACGTCGACATTACTACTACGACTAAAAGGGGCATTTGCTGCAGTTGCTGACGTTTGTCGTCTTTTTTGTATGGAAGGGCAAAAGGCAAGCGAGAAGATTTCTTTTGCTGCGATGTTCCTTGCAAAAATGGGAATAAGTAAAGAAAAATATACAGAAAGAGGGTCCAAACAAAGAGCTACTAAGAAGAAAATTAGAAGTTTTTTAGAGAGAGAAGAAAGAAACACTATTTTAAATGAAGAGAGGAAGGAAAAAAAATAGTTATCAATGGGAGAAGACACAGGTTTTTTTTGTGTAGAATAGGAAAAAAAAAAAAAAAAGAAATTCCTTCGAGTAAAATTTAAAAAAAAGTAACTATATGATTGTGGAATACATCTCCAAGAGTTGAAAAAAAAAATCGAAATTGTTTATATACCGAATAATATACAACGAAAAAAAAAAAGATCTATTTAAAAAGAAAAGGAATATCTTGGCCCGTTGAGTCCTCCTTACTTAAAAGTTAACCTTGTTTCGTATTTCGTAAACGAGGGAAGAATTTTACGAATCATCTCGTTAGTCCGACATAAAAGAAAATGTGAAATAAAATACGAACAACTATTTGAATAATTTGAATTCTAAAACAGAACAATTTGTTGTTTATGTTAGGATGATGTTGGATGAAGATAGAAAATAGATGTAAATTACGAATTGACACTTGAGCTCTCCTTCATTGATAGAATAGTGGCGCCGTTAAAATACATTTCACATCTTGATAAGCTGTAAGATTCAAGTTTCCTCTAAAACAAAACAAAAAGTTTCGAATTGACAATTTAAATCAAGTCAAAAACTATAAAGTAAATAATTTTAGGCAATTATTTTCTCCATTGTCACAGTTCTCCACGGCCGAAGAAAATTTGAAAGTGGTTTTGAAACCTTTAAACTGTCAATTTGAAATTAATTTCTAGTTATGAGAAAAATCAATAATTGTCAATAAAACCAAGGAAAATAGTATTTTTGACCGCGTCACTATGGTAGTCATGAGCCGACCCGACACTCCAAGGCATCAACAGCTCAGCTGTGCTGACTGCTGAGTGCTGCTGAGCTGAAGGTTCTGTTTTAAGCGCTTTCGTGTAAACAATTATTATAATTGTTTTTTTTTTTTCTACATTTGCATCAGAACAAACAAAAAAAGACTGACAAAAGTTCCCTTTTCCCTCTCTAACGAGTACATGGTGAGGATTACGTGATTTTTTTTTAATGAAAATATGAAATTTTTAACTTGAAATTAGTTACAAGTTCCTATTTACAATGCCTCCCCACGAGACAGAGTTAGACACCAGGGTCGTTTTTTAACGTGGAGAAAAGGAACAAAAATAAAAATTGTCTCAGTCGTGAAAGATTTCTCCTCCCCTGACAGAACAAGAAATTGAAGTGCAGCATCTGAAGAAGATACTACACTTTGATCTTGTCCCGAAGTTAGTTACAAGTTATTCTATATAGACCCTTTCTCTCCCACCCCCCTCACTCGCGCCGCCATAACCATCATCACTCAGTTGCTGACAAGAAATTCCGTTTAATGTTATTAAGGTATTAAAACATCAGTGATATATCTGGGTCAACATTTCCAAATTACATATCCGGACCCACACTTAAATCAACGTTCTTTTCTGTTGAAATGACAGACAGAACGAAATTAAATACAAACTCCAATCTGTAAAACTAGAAGAGGTCTTTTTGGCAAGTCATTTTTCCAACTTTTTTTTAATAACATGTTACTCTTACGCAAGTAGTGCTTTAACATCAAGTTGCATTGTGTAACGTTTAGTACGGTTTCATGGAAAAGCAATGCCGGGGATGCAGAGTTCATTAGAATATATAAAGTTAGATACAAGGTCAATTTCTAATATAGGGCAGAATTTAGCTTCCTTCAATGGAGCCATCTGGGCTGAGACAAAAATAAAAACTGTTTCAGTTGAGATTTTCTGATCCAAGACAGAACGGATACTACACTAACAAGACAGCAAGTCATGATCTTTCGGAATGTCTAAAAACCAAGATGAGAATAGTAGTCCGAATAATCCAAATTATCAATCATCTAAAAAAAAATTAAGCTATTGACATAAAATCAAAGTTCCCATTGATCCAATACAATATTTGAGTCAGAACGTCAGCAATTGATCTTGCATATTGCTTATGACAAAGTTTTTTATTTGTTTTTTTTTTCTTAGTCACCACTTATCAAGGCCCGAAGGCCAGTTGAGGGCAAGGGTTAATGAACGTAAGGTGGTAGTGTAGTAATTGTTAATTGTGTAAATTGGGTAAAATTTGATTTATAGAAACGGCTCAACAAGAACTTGTTTACATTGGATTTGAAGACTAATATGTTGTATTCAACCGGAAATCAGACCACCGAAACAATGTTCCACAAGTGGGTAGTTCTGGGAAAGAAGCTTTGTTCATGGAATCTGCATTTAGATTTAACACAGATAGTGGGGAAATCGTATATAGTGATTGTAGCTAATCAAGTGCTTTTTGTGAAAGTTTGACAAGAGAGGGACCATAGATTGGAGTTCAGTTGAGCACCATAAAAATAACGAGAGGCCAGCAATCTCTCTTCTGTGGGAAAAAGATTGCAGGGAAAAGAAAAGGGGCATCACCTATGTTTTGAAGCTGGTTTTGAACTGACAAGGTTAGATAAAGTGCATCGAGCAGCTCCTGTTCAAATGTAGCAGCAGTACTCCATTTTAGGACATACCCGGTTCTCATACACATAGAGGATTAGCAGTGAGGTGCCTACTGTAGCGGTACAATGGTCCAACTATTTTTCTAACGATCTTGGCAACAAATTTGATGTATGTGTTTCATTTCAGATCAAGAGTGAAAGTCAATCCCATAAACATGGGGCTTCCCCAAGATGAGAACCATTTATTTCAATTGAGATGTGGTTGGGGTTAAAGTAATTATCATGAAAGGAGAGAATCTTCATTTTCGATGCATTAAAATTAACTAGCCACCTTTTTCCCCATTGTACCACGTTCTCAAGATCAGAAGAGAGAGAATCAGAACGATCTTGGTCATTGTTGGCCTTTGAAGTGTTGCCATAGATTGTGGTGTTGTCTGCATAAATGTCCACGAATGATCTAAATCTGATTTGGGAAATCATTAATGAAGATCAGGAAGAGAGTTGGGGCGAGGATGGAACCTTGAGGGATTCCAGTTTTAATACTATGAGTTTTTGATTTCTGCCCTCAACAGCACCTTTTATAAGCTTATCAGAGAGAAAGTATTTAATAGACTGCTTTGCTGAGGTGATTAACAACTTTATTTAATTCAAATAACTTCCCGACAATGTACAAGAGACTGATCAGTTTGTACTAAAATGAACTCGAGAATATTTTTTTAATTAAAAGAAAATAAAGAGTACAAAAATGAATTTTCTACATTTTTAGTGATAAAAGTGCATTTTGAACCAAACAAGAATTGATCAAGAGAGCTTATGAGATTGTGTCTAAAAGTCAACTTTTTAAACCAGAGGAAATCCAGACTCCAAATCTGCATCAAAAGATACATTGAGGGCATTGTCGCGGCTGCTGCAAAGAAAGTGGCCTCTCTCTACCATGCTAGAAAGTTACTTATGCCTGAGAGTATCCTGTACCTTTACAAAGCCACCATTCGCCCATGTATGGAGTATTGTTGCCATATTTGGGCTGGTGCATGTTACTAGTTGTCAACCTAATAGATCCTGCACTGTTCCATCGACGAAATGTTGCATCCCTCTGCCTATTTTACAAGTATTTTAATGGTAGGTGCTCCAATGAATTACAAGCCCTTGTAGTCCCTTGATGTAAATACCTCTGACAAGCAGCAAAATCCCACCCCTACACAATAGAAATCCCCAGATGTAAGAAAGCCTTCTACTCTAATAGTTTCTTCCCAAAGACTGCTAGACTTTGGAATTCACTTCCGGGTTCCTGCTTCCCTGACTGTACTGACATGCAGAAGTTCAAATGTAATGTAAACAGACATCTTGCTGCTCAACTCCCTACATAGTATCCTTACAAATTATGTCCCAGATAATAGCTTCTTATATCAAAGTGGCACTGTGCCTTGTTTAGGGTAAAAATGCAAATATAAAAAAAATTTTAAGTGTCCAGTGAGGTTCAGTTCTTGATATTAATCTTCATCCGTCATAACTTTTCAGTTTCAGTTTCATAAATTTATTAAATTGTTAGATGAAAGTACAGAAAAGACTACTCTCCATGTTAAGCATGGTTTTCTAAACAATAATGTTATTTCAGCATGCTTAATAAACTGCAGAAGATTATTTAGAAAGAAAGTCATTCTTAACATGGGGAGATGAGACATTGTTAACTATTGGATAATTTCATCCAACAAAGTAACAAATAAAAATTAGTACAAAACTTGGCACCCTCCCCACCCCCTACTTCAAAGTGGCACTGTTCCTTGTTTGGAGTGAAAATTGAATGAAAATAGCACAAGAGCAAGTCATCCGAAACAGAAAATCTTTAATACTGAGAACCAAATTTGAAACTGCAGACGGAGTTGGATATTCTTCTTGCTTGTCATCAACTTTAGTTGCTTCAAAATTATTTGTTGTTTCTCATCGTGTTGACAATAAAAGCAATCATCAGTGTTTGTTTAGATTGGTGGTCTTTTAAGCCATTGAATTTCAGGTGAAAACATTATGTAATTATGTGTCATGGCAGATTTAGTCTAAATTCAAAATTTATGATAAATGATACAGTAGAAAAATAATTTAAAAAAAAAAAAAAGAATTTATCGAATTATCGAGTTTTATCGTATGTTTTAATGTGAAAGTTGTGCGACCAATTCAGCATGACAAACAAGGGAGATAACTCTTTATTTAAATTGAATTAAAATAAATGTCTGCCATTTTTAAACCGAACATAATTGTGGATGGTTTGTTAAAAATGCATTTAACACACTTTTTACTGGATCATTTTTAATAAGTTTTGGAATTTATAATAATTTTGCCATGACACGCAATTAGGTAATAATGTTTTCACCTGAAATGCGTTGGTTTAAAAGATCACCAATGTAAAAAAAGAAGCACCCAATTATCTTGTGACACTACTGGTTTTAGTGGACCTCACCCCACCCAAAAAAATGTAAAACATGAAATTTTATCATGTTTTTATGTGGAAGTTGTACGACTAATTTTTTTTTTTTTTTTTTTTTTTTTTACATGGGGGTCACCACTTATCAAGGCCCGGAGGCCACTCAGGGATAAGGGTTATTGCGTGTACAGTAATCAATGAAATAGTATTTTAGTAATCATTAGTATTGGAGATTTGATAGAGTGTCTTACTTAAGGGGGCAGTTTGTCAGGAATTTGTTTATGTTGGATTTGAAGACATCCAAGTTGTAGTCAGGTGGGAAACAGGCAAACGGAAGAGTTCCACAATCGTACACTTCTGAGAAAGAAGCTCTGCTCATGGAATCTACGTTTGGATTTAGGCACAGATAAAGAGTGGGGAAAAATTCAGTATGCCTTTTGACTTAAATTGTATTAAAAGCCTGCCATTTTTAAACTGAACATAATCGTGAAGGAGTTTATCTTAAAAATACATCTAACACTTCTACTGGAAGATTTTTCATAACTTTTGGAATTTATAGTGATTTAACCATGACACGTAAGTAGGTAATGTTTTCACCTGAAATGCGCTGGTGAAAACAAACACTCACTCATCATCTTGTTACATTACTGGTTTTAGTGGAATCAAAACACACAAAAACATGCGGATGATATTCCATGTTTATACAAAAAGTGATAATTATACATTTTGTTTTCGTTTTTTTTGTTTTTATTTTTTACATAATTCATGAGCAAAAGTCAAACATTTGATTAAATTTAAACCAAAAATAACTTATTGAAATGCGTAAAACACTTTTGTACGGTCAAAGTACTTTATAGTTATTTGCTAAGAATTCTTGACTTTGAACGAAGTTTATTTATAGAGAAAATATGAATATTCAGTTTTAGGAATCATCATATTTGGTTGAGCATCAGTGGTACATTTTTTTTTTTTTTTTACATTTTCAACCCAAACAAGGCACATTTCCACTTTGATGTAGGGGATTACTATCAAGAACATAAGCTGGAGAGGTACTATGTGGGAAGTTGGGCAGCAAGATATCAGTTCACGTCACACTTGAACTTCTGGGAAGCAGGAATCCGGAAGGGAATTCCAAAGTCTAGTTGGAGTAGAAGGCTCTCTTACATCTAGGGATCTCTACTGTGAAGGGGTGGGATTTAGCTGCTTGTCGGGGGTATTTACGTTAGATTTTTATCTCGAATCCATCTCTTATCATTTCCATGTTTCCTAATCTTTTCTTGCTACTAGACTACTACCTCGACTATTCTTCATCCACGAACCCAATCACTCATCTCTTCGTTAAAAGTGACCAAACCAACAAAGTTTCCTGTTCTGCAAATCTCTCTCTCTCTCTACATTGAACAGATTTAATTTTCCTTTAATTCATTTAGAAACATTTACATAAGCTATGAAAATGTTGTTGGTCAGTTTGTGTAAAAATGTGTTAACACAAATTATAGACTTCCATATTTCATTACACGCGCTTTAATTATATCCGTGATGTGTAAATTATTTACTCATTAGATAAGACTTGTATCTCATGTTTTTTGTTGACAACACTCCACATTGTCAAAGAAAGCTTTCTTTGGCAATCAACCTCATGAATTTTATAGGATTACCACTAATGGTGTGCTGTACTTACCAAATTAATTCAGGTGTTCTAATGCAATCAACATGTGTAGAATGCCTTGCATTTTGACATTAGATAGAAATATATCAAATTAGCATTTACACATCGAAACTTTGTAAACGAAATGTCAAACAACTTTTAAAAATGATTTTTAAATTGTGATACTCAGCCTTTATAGTCACAATAACTTTGTGCCTCACCATTTCTTGTGTCACGATAACGGGACTGCCATTGATAAATCTGAGATTTAGAAAATGAAGAGGCGAATAATATTTCTGTTCTTGTAAAAATAAGTTTGTCCTCAAATACGTTACACACATATAAGACCCACCCACACATAGATGAACTACGCAATCAGTAAGAGTAGTTGATAGGCACATGAACACATCATCACAGCAGAAGCACTTAGAAATATTTGCATATATGTGGATGTGGTAGAGGCAAAAGATGACGACCACCTGCCTAATTAAGTGCTTTCTTCCTGATTATCACAACACATAAAAAAACAACTCTTATTCAATTAAGTGTACTACACTCCAGCAGATCACGAAAAGAAGCTGATTTTACGATTTGGTGATATAATGGTGACGGCAACTTTTTTTTTTTTTTTTTTTTTTTTTTAATGCTGCACGTTTTGTAGTGTTTTTTTTGGGGGGGGGGGTGAAAATATCTTGCCAAGTGTTTAATGGGAAATTTAATAGTCTGTAAAATTTTGTTCATCCATGTAATAGAGGCCTGTTGAAAGATGCCGTTATCATCATAGATGTGTCACCACCAACATGTTGAAAGTATTCTATATGAATGATATGAGCCAGTATTTAAGAAAATATTAGGTAAATGATTACTAAAGAGAACTGGTGACATGTCTAATACTACACATTAGTTAATTGTGTCTGGCAGAAACATCTGGGATGCTACAAATACAACTCAAACTTGGACGAAATTGAATATGAAATGAAAACAGTGTGGGTTGAGAAAACAGGATGTAGAAGATGAGGGAGTTGGAAAGAGGTGAGAGTATATACTAACTCCCAGACTAACCGGATTGTTGGCACCAGAAAAAATCTAGAGTTAAAAACAATCTAGTTTAGTTACTGTGTATACTAAAAAGTTTAGCAGCATATTCAAAGTGGTAACCATGCCAGAGCTTGCTGAGGGCACCAAATTCTCGGGTGCCAGCTGAGGTTATTGACTTTCTTTGATAAAACTTAGATGACACACTTATCAATAAGTTCATGTGTCATGACAACATCAGCTGATCACACGATATTTCAAGATTCCAGACCAAGTCTTTTAAGCCTGTGTTCGCTATGTCATCTTGTACAGTAGTGAATCATCGGGCCTTGAAGACTTCTGATCTATGGTGGCATGACTTGGAGGATGTGCAGCTGAAAACTGAAAGAAATCACTGCATAAATTATTCTTCATCAGAAACTTGGAATTGGTGAGGATATGGATGTCCAACACTAAGCATCTCAGATGTTTCAACCATGTACAGCAGGTTATCTCTCGCATCAACTTTGTCACATGCCTGGATATCCCGGTCGCTAGGAGCATGGTAGACTGAGGAAGACTTGGCCCAAGTATGTAAAAAGTGATGACTGAATTGCAACCTAGCTTACGCCAAACATTGGACTGCATGGAGGACAAAGGACACAGCAACTTAAATTCTTAATCAAAATGGAGAAGAAAAATAGAAATAAAAGAAGTTCAACCTCACATTCAAGAATTTGTGATAGTTTTAGTCAAGTCACAGGTAGATTTTAAAGGATTGTGTCACCACCTACCAAATACTTAACCTTTATCTTAGAGTGGCCTCCAGGCCTTAATAAGCAGTGACTTCCTCCAAGTAAACAAATTATATATATATATATATATATATATATATATATATATATATATATATATGAGAGAGAGAGAGAGAGAGAGAGAACTAAAAGTAAATTACAAGTTTTAACAATAAACCAGAGTTATCTCGAAAAATCTGTTCTAGCAAAAAAATTTACTTTCACCATGACTAATGTTTATGCAAAAAATTTTTAAAAATTCAAAGCGTGGTTATTGAGAAAAATGTGAATAAACGAACAGAAGTGAATTACTAGGTCCAATCCCTCCTTTATCAGGGGGACCAAAAACATTAGTTGTTAATATTAAATCTTTGTGACAGAGTTCATGGTTTTCATGAATTCATGTTAACTTTAAAATGATGTGATCGCAAAGATTAAAAAATGCTTCAGTATCCAAAGTTTACGTTGATATCATCTAATATTTCTATTCATTTTCACTGGGGGGGAAGGGGAAGCTTTGTCCCGTGGTAAAATACGCTTAAATATATTTTAATTTGTTCAGATTTCATATATATTATTATAATAGTGATTTCAAAAGTAAAAAAAAAAGTATTTGGATGCTATCAGCTAGAATCGGAACCGAAAGCAAAATTGTAGCATTCAAAGCTGGTGACGTTACCACTATATCAACGTGACACGTATATGAACTGATTAAAAATAAACTAAGATGAATGTACAAAATGTACAACGATTTTTTTCAATTTTGACACTTTTACCCCTTAAAAACTGTTTTAACCGGCTAAAGACCCATGAAAGAAGGCCCATAAAAATCCAATCATTTGAGGCTCCTGCGACTTTTAGTTTCGGAAGAGATAGGTTGAAAATATGGAGACAGACAGACAGTGAATTTTATAAATTAGATTTTCAGAGATTGCAAAATTAAATTTGTTAAGAGATTGTGGGGAGGGGGGGAGGCTTTTCAAGTTTGTATCTTTCGTTACACAATGTTAAATTTATTTTTTTTTTTTAATCACGTTCACACCTAACAAGGCATATCGTCACTTGGACGTAAGGAACTACTATTTGAGGCGATGCCTATGAAAGATTGACAAGATGTTGGTTTACATTACATTTAAACTTCTGCATATCAGTACAATCAGGGAAGCAGGTAGCAAGAAGGGAATTTCAAAGTTCAACTATTCAAGGGAAGAAACTATTAGAGAGAAAGCTTTCTGGCATTTAGATACCTCAACAGTGAAGGGGTGAGATTTTGTTGCTAAGCGGGTTTGTTGGGATATGTATGTCGAGGGAGCACAAGTATAATGAGTTCATCAGAGCACATTCCACTAAAATATCTAAAACAAGCACAGAGATGCAACATTGAAGCGATGGGACATGGGTTGAAACTTAGTTGATAATTGCCTTCTGAACCAATTTATGTCCGATGGTAAGATTTTTTTTTATTTTTTCGCAGTAAAGTTAAATAAATGATCGAAAAGATCAAGCGAAAATGTGGACAAAAATTGCCAGAAGTGAAAATAAATTAGTTTTATATATTATTTGATTTTGATTTTTTGCAATCCTTTCAGATGAGGTTTCATAATTTGTGTACTTTTGTTTTTTGTTATCCTCATCTCCACAGTTGTTGTTTCACCACGTTTCGACCAACTTATCTTCTGGCCTTAATAAACTATGACCCCCCCCCCATACAAGTAAACTAATATATATATATATATATATATATATACTAGCATTTCAACCCAGTGTTGCCCGGGTGTTTGGAGGTGTGTGTTGAGCAAAAAAAAAAAAAAAAAAAAAGTGGTAGTAGGAAGACAGGCTCGAACCCGTACCGCGAAGACGGAAAAGAACGAGAAAAAAACGTGACGTCTTTGCTGTTATGACCACCGCCAAACCAGATGTGACGTAGGTTTAAATTAAAGCTAGATAATCGAAAACAGGGAAGGACTTTCGAAAATATCGGTGAAAAAAGCGACTCCTCCCTGTAGAAAAGTGCCCAATTGAGGGTGAAGATAGTAATGTTTTTAGACAATTTTTTGGTATTTGCCGTCTGATCTTCTGAAAATCCGTCGCCTCTGTCGAAAGTTTTAGGCAGACATGCAAACATACATACGTACATTTATATATTGGGAGCTCAAATTTTCAACCCAAACTGATTCAAAAGCTTGCCTATCTCTGAATACCCTTTATGTCAAATTTCAAATGTTTAGACCAGAAATTGTCTGAGTAATTTGGTAGAGACCACAGAGGTCAATTTTTTAAACTTTGACCCCTATTATGACCCCTTAACATTTTTGGGGGGCTCAAATCAAGTTATTAACCTATATCTAAAATTTCAAGTGTTTAGACCCAAAATTGGCAGAGGAGTTTGGTAGAGTTCTCAAAGGTTAAATCATTTAACAACCAAATTTCTGGCTGAAAACATTACAAAGATTTTCCCAAATCTCAATATCCTGTATATCAAATTTCCAGTCTGTAGACTTAAAATTGACAGAGTTATTGCATAGGGAAATGTAGACGCACAGATACACAGACAGACAGACACTTTCATAGATATATAGATATATATGCATATTATATACATGGTAAAACTGGCAATTAGTAAAAACTTGAAGAGAATGCTCAATACTATTGCAGAGAAAATGTGTTTTATTTTTTTTATTTCCGTTTTATCTGTTTGGTTACGTATGTTTCAGATGTTGGACCATGTTTACAATCTAACAGCCTCGTCAGACCTTACAGAAGTATATATATATATATATATATATATATATATATATATATATATATATATATATATATATATATATATAAAAAGATGAGAAAACTAAACGTAAATTACAAGTTTCAACAATGAACATGATTAAAATTTTCTATCTTTAAAATGTCCATGGTTTTCGAGAGAGAAAAAAAATGAATACACAAATCATAAATGAAGAACCAAACAAAATATGAGAAAGAATTAAGTCAATAATAAAAACACGAGAAAATAGGAAATTTTTTGCTGCTGATCATTAGTTTTGTAAGCAAATCTTTTCTATTCGAGACTCATTTTGCAGACATCAAGTATAAATTCTCCGTCAGTGGATGCGTATGAAGGTGCATTAACTAATGAGACAATCTTTCTGGTATTTAATAAAAATTCTATTCATATCAAGCTTTTTTGGTCAAAACTAAGAAAGCAGCCAAATCAAATTTAAGCAGAAAATGTATTTTTATGCTGAAAAAGACTGCATGAAGTTCATTTGAAATTTAAATCAGAACTTTAAAATAAGTTCAAAACTTTTGGAGAATAGATATGTTCAATGTTCAAACTTGTAATTTTCTTTTGGTTTTCTCCTCTTTGTTAATATCATTAGTTGATGGCAAAGCCTGCATCCAGCAATGCTTATATATATATATATATATATATATATATATATAGAGAGAGAGAGAGAGAGGGAGATAGATAGATATGTTATAAACAAAACTTTCAGTCCTAGCCAATGTATTTTTGAAGATATACCAACAAAATGGCACCCTTCAATGAATTAATTACAACCAGAGTGTATGACATCAGCTCAGAGAAATCTGAATCTAACATCAAAGAACCAAAACCTCACCGTTGTCAGCCTAAAATATGTGAAAAATTTGTCTGAAAATATTCAAAGGATATATAATCCATATGACATCCAGATAGTTTTAAGAAGTGCTTCAACTCTCCAAAAATATCTCATAAGTCAAGCCTCCGACAAAAAAACATCATGACCAAGGACTGTGTGCATTTCATTCCATGCAAATGTGAAAAAATATACAAAGATGTGGCCACTCAGGAAAAGAAGTCAGAACATTGGAAAGTTATATGTGAAGAAATTGGAAAGTCGAGTATATCTGTCCACATAAGGAAAATGGAAATGATCTGTCCTTGTGGCAGAATCACATTGACATGCTGGTTCTCGCTAGATCATTAAAGTTAAGCAACATTGATCCTGGTTAGTATTACATGGGTGACCAATTTGGGAATACCAGGCGCTGTATGTAGGATTATGTCGATACCTGCCTACCGGTGGAATGAAAACAATTTAACCATGTGGATTAAGTAAAGAGTTCAGTTAGAATTTCTATGCATGTTCAAAGTTTGAAAAGGGTTGGTGGTTACATCAATCTAAATGTAACTAAATATATATATATGTTCATTTTAAAATAATTAATGTCACTGTCTCTATTAGAGTGTCTTTTTTATTTATTTATCTCTATAATATAAAGCTGAATGTCTGTGTGTGTGCGTGTGTCTCTGTGTGTGTGTTTGGTCACGAATAGGCTCCTATATGGTTGACTATTTTAAAAAACTGATTACATATAATGATAGAAGATGTATCGAGACACAGGAATGGGTATGTTTGATCTGGCAGAACGGTGGTTCATTAAAATTGTGGGGTCTGCATTCGCGCCTGGCCCCCATAGAATGGAAATAGGCACAAACTTTAATAAACACTTTTCATATCTATCTGCATAAGTATACTTTGATAATTAGGTTTCAGTTTGAATAAATATGGTATAATAAAATTATGGGGTGTTCGTTCGCACCTGACCTCCATAGAATGGAAATATGTCACAAAGTTTAACAAGGTTTTTTTAATATAGATCCACAGAATATTGTGATAAGTGTTCCAGTGTGAACAGGTATGGTATAATAAATTATGGGGTTTATCTATTTTATTTTTACTTTCATCATATTTTGCTTTGGTTTTGATACCCACAAGTTCAACCCAAAATTACAACCCTTCCTTTTTATAACCTATCATACTTTCATAAATCAGAGTCCATTTTCTGTAGGCTGTTTATGAACCCAGTCAACAACGAGTACTTTTGCTAGTATATATATATATATATATATATATATATATATTTCGAGAGAGAGAGAGAGAGAGAGAGAGAGAGAGATATAGAGATAGATAGATAGATAGATAGATATACAGAGAGAGAAGGCAGACTAGCAGTCACCACCGATGGTGACGGACCAGTTGACCTTTCATTTTGATAAAACACAAAATTCAGGATCTCATGGCAACAACTATTGGTTACTGATCTGTAGCGATGCACCACAACATTAAACGACGATCAATGTGTTGGGATGCTGCACTCATTCAGTTTGATGATAAAAAAGCTACTTCAAATGCAATAATAATCATTACTTTAGCCCATACTAAATAAGGTTTCTTCTTAAGTCAATAATTGTTGGCAACCCAAATATTTTTTCCTTTGATTTTCCTTCTTCACAAGATTGGTAAGTACCGAACACAAAGTTTAACTAAAAATTCGAAAAATCATAGGCTCACACTGACTCATATTCACAGTAAAAAGATGACAAAAAAAAAAAAAAAAGAAATCGATCAACAGATGTACAGCAGATGTGCTGAAGATTATTTCTCATAGGATTAGCGAATCTCTCGACGAAGGCTTCCTTTCTAGGACAATTGCTCTTGACATATCAAAGACCTTTGATAGGGTATGGCATAAAGGTCTACTTCACAAGATCTCCAGCTATGATATAGCTGGAAATGTTTTCTCGGTTATTAAATCATTTCTCTCTGATAGGTTCATAAGAGTAGTGATTGATGGGCAGAAATCAGAAGCTCATTAATGCTGGAGTCCCTCAAGGGTCTATCCTGGGTCCAACTCTTTTCCTGATCTACATCAATGATCTTCCAAATCACATCCTTAGATCATTCATAGACATGTATGCTGACAACAATACCATCTATGGCAGCACATCAAAGGCCGTAAATGACTAAGTTCTCGTTGATGCTCTCTCCTCTGATCTTGAGCATGTGGTATAATAGGGAAAGAAGTGGCTGGTTACTTTTAATGCATCTAAAACCAAGCTTCTATCTTTACATCATCAACGTTCTGATCCTTATCTGGCATCAATTGAAATGAATGGCTCTCGTCTTGGGGAGGCCTCATGTTTTGACATTTACTTCTGATCTGAAATAGAGCACATGCATCAAATCTGTTGCTAAGCTTGCTGGAAAAATGGTGTGATCCTTCTATCATTCCAGTAGATATCCCACTCATGATGCAATTCTCTACCTATATAAGAGCCAGGTATTCCAAGGATGGAGTATTGTTGCTACATCTAAGCAGGAGAAAAACCTTATCCTGCCTTAACAGAGTTCAAAAAAGACTTCATAGTAGGGGATGCTCTTTTCTCTTCCCTTCAACAGAACATTGTCTCTGCTTTATCGTTATTTTCATAAGTGCTTATCTGAGCTCCAATCTATGGTCCCCCCTCGCTAAATTTTCATGAGAAACACTCATCTAGCTGAAAACACTATCAATAATTTCCCCCACTCTTTATCCGTGTTTAAACCTAAACGTAGATTCCATGAACAAAGCTTCTTTTTTAGAACTGCACACCTGTGGAACTGTCTCCCATTTGCCTGCTTTCTAGCTGATTACAATATAGTCGTCTTCAAGTCACATGTAAACAAATACTTGAGCCGTTCCCCTTAAGTAATCCAATTTACCAAATTTACACTACTAACGATTCATATGATATTGTCCCATTGACTACTGTACACTAACCCTTATCCTCGAGTGGCCTCTGAGCCTTGATAAGTAATGATTTATGTAAGAGAGAAAAAGAGAGACATGGGGGACAAGAACTAGAGAAAATTCCATTGTTATATTATTTTTTCTGTCTTTGTAATAAAATACAAGTAGAAGGTGCAGACTCAAATTTAATCAATTGACAGCAATAAAAATGTTTCGTATTGTTATACAACTTGGAAGCTGAGATGCATTTGATCTACAATTGAATCTCAAAAATGAGTACAAGTAGATTTCGCTTTTTAGCGTCTTATATCATTATATGTTATAGAATTTGCCGGTGTGCGTCTGCTATTCAACATAGAAATGCAAATTTTGTAGGGATGAGCCAAAGCAATGCAGATCGTCCTATGGTGATACAGCTTTTTCTTTTGATAGATATCTAAAATGTTTGAGTATAGGTCGGAAGAAAAAAGTTTAAAGTTGTTTTTGTAACTCTCCTGAAACATTAAAAATATACGTGCATCAACAAAGATGTGTTACATATGTGTTGGGGCAAAAAAATAACAGCATTCCCGATTTCAAACGAAATGAAAATCGACAGATTCTCAAAAGATGAGAAAATTATTATTTTAATACCCCCCCACACACCCCAAGTCATTTAAATTATTTTCAGTTTTTACCACAGCAGTCAGTGGTTACTCCCAAATATTTTAATACTCAACTTCTTGAAAGAGAAGAAGAAGCTTGTCTCAAGGCAGGTGCTCCAGTTCATATGTTCAATAGCAAGCTTTTTTTTGTTGTTTGAATTAATGAATCACCACTTATCAAAGCCAGAAGTCACTCAAGGATAAAGGTTAAATAGATGGATAGATTGCCAGTTGAATGATAAATAACATTGAAAGGATTGAAAATGAAATGGACAAAATTTGATTAGTTATGATGACGATTTATAAGAATTTGTTGGCATAGGATTTGAAGACAACCATGATGTAGTTTGCAAGGAAGCAGTCTCATGGTAATGTGTTCCATGGATGGGAATTTTTGATAATAAAAATACTGTTGGTGTCATTATAATGCAGCAGTTGCACTTACTTCAATTTGTTGTGCACTAAAATTTCTGTACATAAAACCAATGAAAAATGCATGAAACGGTTTATCAACTCAAGAGAAAAAGCTGAAATGTTCGCTAATCAATAATGTCATAGTCAAAATCATTTAGACATCGTTGAAAGGGGAAATTAATGAGCTGAATAATTTTTTAGTTTTCTATATTGGGGAAGGCAGTAAGAGGATTCCGATGTGTATCTCGTTTGGATAATCCAGTACGCAAGAGTCTTCAGATGCATTCATGCTGGGTTACAAAATACTTTGCTCCTAAGAAATGCATCTATTGGTGTCAATCATTGATATATATCAATCTATGAAGAGATTGACATGTTATCAGCATTTATTAGGCCTGTCGACAAACTGCAAATATTAGTTATACATCACGTGATAATTAAAGGCTTATCAGTAGTAAAAACAGCTAAAATTTTACCTATTTTTAATTTTAAAAATAGCTAAAATTTTATCTATTTTTAATAAAAACAGCTAAAATTTTACCTAATTTTTAATTAAAAAAAGTTAAAATTTGCCCTCTTTTTAATTAAAAAACAGTTAAAATTTGCCATATTTTTAATAAGTTAAAAATTCGTAAAATAAAACAATTTTAGCATGATATAAATGACAGGAACGCCCCCCCCCAAAAAAAAAAATTAAATATTTATTTTTAAGTCATTTCAATTAGTCAAAGATTCAAAATTTTAGAAAAAAAAAAAGTTACGTGCATATTTTAAAAATAAATTTATAAAAGTAAATTTCAATAAAATAAATTCTCATTTTATCAAAATCTTTTCAGATTTCTGGTTGTTTAGGTAAACAATTGACTTCACAATGAAATAATTTTCATTTTCCAATTTAAAATTATTCTTTAAATTTTAACTTTGCAGGTTTTAATTTAAATTTAATTTTAACTTATTTAATGCGTTAAATATTTTCATGAATAAATTTTTTAAAAAGTTCACATTTGTTTCTGCCATTAATATAATTTGTCTATTTACCTGCCTCCCCACAAGAGTTGGGCATTGCACAAAAATTATTTGTTTGGTATGACTACAAGTGAATATTATATCTTATATATCCGATGAGATTAATAAGGAGTTTTACCCGTTGCGAATCCTGAGATACCAAATTCATCATAAATGGCATTTGTTGACTAGGCTTTTATAAGGCAATAATTTGTCCCCACTTTGAATGTGGGTCCCTAGAGTTTGCCGAGTTGACAAGGTGTTCTGATTCTCCTGAGCATCTAAAGCATTGTGCTATTAGATATATACTACATATTCTCTGCCACGATCCTGTTCCTACTGGAGTATATGATTTACTTGGATTGGATCTGTTGTCTACTTGCTGGAATGTAGCAGTTGTTTCTGTAGCCTACATATTATTTCATGGTTCTTGTCCCATCATAATACTTAAATACTTTCCTGTGCTATAATTGAACAGACCAAACCTGCAACGATATACATTCACATTGGACTCTCTACATAATCACACTGGTGTTTGCTCAGAGATGTACTGGTACTGGTGATCTCGTTTTGCAATCCTAAACATGTTGCCTCAGAACTGTGTAAATGAACATGTATCACTGTCACATTTTCAAAGTTCTGTATTGGCTAACTATCGTGATGTTCCTAGATTTTATGCATTCCCTAATTAGCTTAGTATGCTCTGTCTGTTGTTAACGGTTTTATTACCATGGCTTAATAAAGAAGGAGATTAACTAGTAAGTCTCTTTGCTTTGTTACTTACAGAGAAAAATGTAACATTTATTTAATGCTTTGTGAAAAAATCATTTTCATATCTATACTCAAAAGATGTTTTCTATTATTTAACTATTTTGACTATTGAATGCGTGAGTTTTATTAAAAGAAATTTTTAATTTAATATTTAAAACAGATTTAGTCTAGGAATATTTTTACAGAGTAAAATGTCATCAAAATAATTTAAAAATTTAAAAAAAAAAAAAAAGGTGGGAGGGTGTTTAAGATAACCATTTTTTAATGTTTTAATGAAGCTTAATAATTTGGGTGTTTTCATATACTTTAAGCTTTTTTTACACAAAATATTAACATAAGTTGAAATACACATTTTAAGTTTCCCAAAAAAATGTTAAAATTGTAAAATAGTTACAATGTTAATAATTATTTAATAAATGACATTCTACTTAAGTTAAAAATGGTTAAGTATTGAAAAATTATTAAAACTGAAAATATTTTACAATTTGAAACAAATTAAGATACTTCTACATTTATAAACCTGCGATTTCCACAAAGTTACTCGGGTGTGCCTGACGGATGACAGAAAGAACCGGAACCGGTCGACAAGTAGTTTTTTTTTGGATATTAAGACATTATTTTCCAATGTGTTACTTTATGAATTTCAGTGGTCATCGCCATTCTTAACATGGGGAGGGGGTGTAACAATTAGTGTTTTTTGTAATAAGACTCGCCCGGTCATTTCCAGTTATTCCCGTTATCTGCCGGGCACACCCGAGTCACTTTGTGGAATTCGTGGGTTCATAAATGCAGAAACAACCAATTTAAATATTAAAAAGATTAAACATTCCTATTTAAATGTGATGGAGGAACAAAAACAAAAGCCAACCAATTGTACAGCCAATCCCTTAGCTCTCAATTCTCTGAACCTGCAATGAAATTACAATGTATTTGAACACAGTGTAATTACACTGCAATAAATTTAGCATGACTCAATAGCGAAAGGAGATCAGAGTAAAATACAAAAGTCATTTTAAGAGAATGGACACAAGCAAAACATGGCCATATTTAGCAGCTCGACTGATACAACAGACTCATTCAGAAAATATAAATAAAAACAAAATTAATGTATGGTAAAAGGATCAGCAGCATCCCCCCCCCCAAAAAAAAATGTCACTTATGGAATGGTTTATAAAATTTACAATTCTTTTTGTAATCAAATCATATTTGGCAGAAATAAAATTTAATAAATTCTTTACTTGTCCACCAAGTATCAGCCATTAATCCCCAACAGTCTTTGTTTTATCAACATTACATAAGTACACCTGGATACGATATACGTCTGTCGGCACTTGTGATTTTGGATGTGATAGCCCTTTTCAGTTTACGATCATCTGTTACGAAAATTATATTTTGGGAGTTGATCCTCGGCATATCCAGCTTTTATTACTTTGAACAACTTTGTAAGTAAAGGAACTCTTAGCCAAGTCAAATCATTGCAGATGGCTTCCTGATCAAAAATGCACCAAACAGAGGCAATCGGGAATCACCTATGAATTTATTTGACAGTTCCTCTTTTGGAGGAATCCAGTTCAACCCACCTACGATGAATGCCATACAACAATAATCATGTTCATTTTCTGCAAAAAAAGGGAAACGGATGATTTTCAAAGAACTCAAGAAGAATGCATAATTATTTTTCTCCTCAAAAGAATTTGGAATACCCCACTTTCACACCATTTGCAAACACTGTTACGTGCTCAGAAGCTATAAGGTGCAGCGATGTTTAAGTCTTTCAATATTCAGCAATAATTGAAGAGAGATTTTTTAAAAATCGGAATCCAACATCTAGCATTCGTACAAGTCAGACTCTTTCCAAAACCTCCGATTTTCGAACCGTTTCCAAGATTAGATTTCTTATCTCGACATAAACCTCTGGAAGAAAGCCTCTACTTCCATTTGAAAATTCTCTATGAAAATATCCACTTGAACTTTAATAACTTTATAAATGTAATTATCATTTAAATAAAAAATCTTTTGGATTCGCTTAAAAAATTCTACCTCTACTGATCATGAAATGCAAGACATTTTTTTTTTTAACAATATTAAATTTAATTAGCATTATTTGATTTTTTGTTTGTTTGTTTGTTTTTTTTTTGTTTTTACATAGCATTAAATAAGATCTTTGGACAATGGAACTATTTATTACTCTATTGAGGTAGAACTTTACGTCTACTAATTATTTTATATATGAAGTAAAGTCAACACCCCCCCTCTCATACTTCTGTGATCAATAGATGTTTTTGTACTACAAACTACATAAAATCAGTTTGATTAGTCACAGAAAACAAAATATTGAATCGCGTTGTTAAAAAGAATTTCAGTTCCAATCGATTTCATAAAACTTCATATTTAATCCAACCTGCAGGTTTTGTTTTGATTACTAATTTCGCAGTGAAAGTGGGAGGTACTAACCCTTGCAAGCTCTAATACTGCTACAAAAATCACTTGGTAACATAATTTTTTCAATATTCATATATTTTGTTGTTTGGCCGACCAATTTTTGACAAAAGATAGAGAGGCGAAATATAGTTTGGTTCATATATTAAACTAACTGGCTTCACCAACTCATTGTTTAAAAAAAATTCACTATTTGAAACCAAAATTTTAAATAACCATTTCATTCATAAATTCCTTGTAAGCTAAATACTAAAACTTTTCCATTTATGCATATAAACAAACATTAACATTTTGGTAATATTGATACAAGTTTATTTTTAAATAAGACCATAAAAGAATGAAAAGTAATTTGACTGAGTAGCAATGAAGGGAGATTTACAATCTAGAAACACAAGTTCTAAAGAAAAGTCCTGCAATGGACATTTAAACACAAAGGTGAAACATTTGTTCATGAGATCAAAACATCATTGAATTTAACAAGCATAAAACCAAAATATGGTGTCGCTAACTTTTTATGAACTGTTTAGAAAATAATTATGTACATTAGGTATTAAAATAGCTGTCTTTGGGCCTTTCCCCCATATATATATATATATATATATATATATATATATATATATATATGAGAGAGAGAAGGAGAGAGAGAGAATAGTTCAAAATACATTGTGTTATTGATTTTTTTTTTTTTTAAAAACAGCCGTTTTTATAGTAATATAGGAGCATTAAGTATCATTGACAACATCAGAAATTGAGAAATTAGTCCAAATTTGAATAAGAATTTCATAACCACAATTTGAGATTCATTTTCATTCGAGAACAAAGCAAGTTCATGAACACAGTTTCTCACTGAGCATCATCATCATCAGTTCAATTTACATGCTGGCATTGCATGGTTTTTAGAAATTTTCTTTAGTCAAATGTTTATCACACTTTATTAAGTCTATTCTTACCACTTCATCCCTCATTTTCCTTGGCCTTCCACTGTAAACTGACCCTACTAACACAACTGTTCTACATCTACTAACCCATATATGCTTTTCTATTCTTTCAACATGGTCATATCAAAGTTTCCTGCTTAGCACACTCCAGATTCAACCTTCCTTTGAGGTCATTACATTCAAATATGTCTAATTTAAAACTCATAGTACACATCCATCATATCATTTCTCTCCATGCAACACATGTCCTCAACCATTACTAGACATAATCATATTGCATATACATGCTTGATAGATCTTTCCTCAGTGGACAGCAGTAATGATTTGCTGGTTAGTAATAACTAGGGCTATAACAGAATATTCTTTAGTGTTTTCACTCGAGTATATATCCGACACATACACACTTAACCAACTGAGAACTGCATCACTCTATAAAAGCATATAAGATATCAACGGATACACACTCGAGAGTCAAAACAATGAAAAGAATATGCTGTTGTCCTAGCTCCAGTAATAATAACTGTTCTCTGATCTTACTCTATCAACTCCTAATGTAATATTATGATCTTTTAGCTGTGATCACAGCATAATATCTGTTAACTGTGGCAGGCGATGTCAAGGATTCAAACAATTATTAATTGATCTGAGCGACGGCAGGTCGCTGGATCGATTATTATGATAAAAAAAATAAAAACAATTAGATTGGTAAAATGTGAGTGACAGCTGAAATAATAAAGTTAAAAGGAATGTTAACTTGGAAAATAAAGGTAAACAAAGTTCTGGAGGAATTTTAGTTTACGTAAATGAAATAACTAGATTTGGGCTTACGTCAGCGTTGGGGTTTTGGACACGTGATGATATGTAGATTTGAGTAGATTTTAATCAGGTGTTAACTGAACGTCGCGGAAAATAGACAACTCACGGGAGAGTTGGTCTCTCCTCATGACGTGGAGAACGAACGACGTTTTCCAAGACAGCCAAGATGTGAAGACATTGTAATCTCTGAAGATGCTGGTCGGAATCGAGAGAATAAAAATAATTTATATATAAACCAGGTATATGTTGTGTTTGTCTAAAACTGTTGAAACAAACTATTTTGTCTACAACTGTTTCGATTCGTCCACGTCAATCGTTTCATGTTAGAACTGTTACTTAAATGTAAAATACACACACTAGATGATCCACAATAATTTATAAAATATATATGGCGATTAAGCTACACTGAATATATATTTTATAAATTACTAACTAGCTCTACCTACGTATTGAGCACTTTTGAAGTAAATACTTAAAGTTTACGCATAAAGCTATACTTTCGTATATTAATTTATGTGAGTAAATGAAGTAGATATATATATATATATATATATATATATATATATATATATATATATATATAACCAAGATATACAAGCCGCGCATGCGTGGTCCCCCTCTGGTGTTGCATGTAAGATGACGCCACAAAAAATAGTGAAGAAATGATGAATATGAGAAGTCTGAAGAGCCAACATTGCCATCACATTTTCACCAAGTTTCAGAAAAATCTAATGGATGGGGCAAAAGTTATGGGGGTAAAAAGTGTCATTTTTTTGCAATTTTGGGGGTATTTGTGACCTCTTTTAAGCTCCTGGGAATGCCAAATCCTAGAAACCACTATATAGACATACATATAAAGTTTTTGAGTAATATGAAAAAAGAGCTCCAAAAAGGCATTTTTTTTTTTTTAGCCATAAAAGTCCCAGAGGGATGCAAGCCAGAATTTTGCCAGAGTCACCCATACTGAATTTATATTAAGAACAATGGCCACCATATTTTGGGCAAGTTTCAGGAAAATCTAATTTATCGATCAAACACTCTGAGGTAAGCCTCTGGAGATGCCGAATCCCAGTGTAAATGGATAACAGTGCAGTTTCAGGCTAAAACACACGTATATTTGAATTGACCACCGAGAAAAACCACTATATAGTCAAACATCTCAAATTTTTGTTGAGAAATATGAAAAAAGAGCCACAAAAACGGGCGTTTTTAGCACTGAAAGCCCCAGAGGGATGCGAACCAGAATTTTGCCAGGGTCACCCATACTGGATTTATATTAAGAACAATGAGCTCCACATTTTGGCCAAGTTTCAGGAAAATCTAATGGCTGGATCAAAAGTTATAGGGTAAAACATGTCATTTTGGGCCATTTTGGGCCATTTTTGACCTCTGTTGAGCCCCTAGGGATGCAACGGGAACTTTTGCAAAAGCATTTTTTATGCTGTGCACATCTATTTAATGAAATACAATTTGTGGCAAAATTTCAGGAAAAACTAGTGGACGATTATCTGGTAATCGTCCAGACTAACAGATGCCACTGAAAACATAGGTCCCTCTCCGATAAATAGGGGGACCAATTTATATAACATAACAGATATATATATATATATATATATATATATATATATAACAAAATGTAGTATCTGTTCCAGTGCTACACTTTATCTATTCTCTCCTTGTTCAATGAAGGAGAAATCCTTCTAGACTGAGGCATTTTTTTTATTTTTGTTCCGACCCAGAGTTCTTTTTTGGAGATGGATATTCCCCACATTAAAAAAAAAAAAAAACTTTACTCTCTAGGGGAAGTAAGTAAATAGGAACACTCAACATGAGGACAGAAGTACAAAGCATCTTCATAACTTATAAAAATCGATTTTATTTGGTTTTAAAGAACCATGAATAATATATACTTTTTAAATATTATTTTGCGAGTAGGGTAACCGTTTTTTAAAAAGACTCTTGGATAACAAACTATTTTCAATCGATATTTATTCAATAAATTTATATGGGCTACTAATCCTCCACCCTAAATTCTAAAATAATTCTGTTTTTAGTGGGTTCACAAATATCGCCCAAAAAAGTAGATTATCATTGGGGGGGGGGTACTTTTAAATGTAGACAGAATTTCTTTTTTAATTTGACAAGCATGTGAATGTCTTCCTTTTGTTTTTGATAAATTTATTGTGAGATTTCATGTATATTTTTAACATTTTTTAGAGAAAGATACAATAAAACATTAACAATTTCAGAGGACAAGGTGGCCAGACAAAATGGCTCCAAGAAAATAAAACTTGCCCATTCCTTTGAACTGTGAACTATTAGTGTCATCTAGACATTGGGCAAGTAGATGCTAAAAAATACTTTAACATTTGATGGGCTTCAAATGGCATCTGTGCATACGAATCCCTATTTCTAAGCATAAGTAAATGATAACAGCAGAATCAAAGAAAATTTGAGGCTCAAAGTTTTTCACAGGAGAGCATTAAAATTCACAAATTAATTTCAACTTCAATTCAACGTTTTGTCTGTTCCTTGTCATATTTGTCAATAAAACACAACTGGACAAAAGCATTAACCCATAAAATAGATAAATTAAGGATTAAAAAACAAGACTTTATTCTATTTTTATTTAATTAGCAATAATGCTCGATATTATTCTTCTTGACAAAATATTTTTTTAATTTTAGACAATTGTTTCGATACCTTGTAAATAAACGGTATTCTTCTAGAGTTTACCGAGTAAATTTTAACAAAGTTTCGAGTTTTGTTTTGTTTATTTTACGCATATAAAAAATTACATTTTATTTAGATGTTATATTATCTATAGAGTTTAGTTTTACTAATAGTTTAAAAATAATAAATATTTATCATCAGTACAAGCAATGGAAAATTAAGTTTGAAAAATATTAAAAGAATCGATTTTGGAATCGGAAATTAGGCACAAATGTTTCCGATTCCGATACCCCAAAAGGTCCGATTTCCGATTCTGATTAATCGTCCCAAGAGGTGCTAGTGTAATGGCACTGATGAGTTGTGATACAACGAAACAGGACTGTATTTCGATGATTATAAATATATATACACACACACACACACTCACATAAAATATAACTAATATATATATATACACACACACTCACATAAAATATAACTAATATATATATATATATATATATATATACACACACACACACATAAAATATAACTAATATATATATATATATATATATATATATATATATATATACACACATTCACATAAAATATAACTAATATATATATATATATACACACACATTCACATAAAATATAACTAATATATATATATATATATATATATACACACACACACACACTTGCGCATAAAATTATATATATATATATACACACACATATATATATATATGGCTATAGAAGATCAGATAATAAATAAACGTGGATTTATAAGACCAAAAAATTCGCCCTTCGTGGCCCGTGGCATAGTGGATAAAGATGTTGAATCTCTACGATTCCAGATGAGAATTGTCTGAAGACAGCGATTTCAATCTTACCCAAAGCCGGCCAGAAGCTTACTTGGCCAAAACGTGGTGAGACGACAACAACTATGGATGGCAGTAATTGCTAAGAATGCAGTTAGATTTGGAGTTCCTATTCTGTCGCAGTTACCACCTGATGAAGGCCAGAGGAAAAGTTGGCCGAAACATTGTGAAACAACAACTAAGAAAGATGAGGATAATAGTCTGCAATAAATAAATTAAGAAAGACTTTAGGATTGAATTTTTTTATTTTCGATTCTTATTGGATGAATTCCTGCACAAAACATATCTAAGAACACTGCCAGACATATAAATTACCCTTATGTGATTTTTGTAAAAGATAGACTCAGCCATTTTGGAACATATGAGGAAGGAATTCACACAAGCACATACTAAGTGACTTTTTTTTATAATAGAGATTATATATATATATATATATATATATATATATATATATATATATATATTTAAAATGAAAAAAAAAAACTACGGCACTAACTACTTGGGAGTATAAAATTTACAAAACAGTCGCACGTTATGGGAGATGATGTTAGGTTTTTGCAACTCTTGCAGAGCAGTGTTTACATCCTCCTACATACAGTGGTTGGTATTCCCAAATCGGCCATCTATTTGGTACTGCCCAGATTCAGCGTTGCTTAACTTCAGTGATCTAGCAAGAACTAGTGTGGCAACGTGATTATGCTATAAACATACGTTTCTGGGAACATATGTTTAATCAATAATATTTCACCTTTTATTTATACTAATCCTTTAATCTATATGAAGCTCGATGTAACTACAGAGCATATACAAATAAATGACAAAAGTCTATATTGCAACTTGCAGTTTATTTCTTAAAGCACGTTAAAATGTTTAATTCTTGACAGCACCCGTTTCGTAGTGTAGAATCATTCATGTAATTATTTTGTCGATTTTTTTAATTTATTCTGCCCTTACTCATCATCAGAATAGAAACACATCAACTTTAAAAGAAAATAAAGGAACATGGGCATGACTATATATATATATATATATATATACTTTCAATCTGTTTTTACATAAGCAGTAATGTGTTGCTACACAGTCATGAGCATATTTCGGTCTTCTAGTATTTAAAAGCAAAATCATTAATGAAAATCAAGTCATTTTACAGTAAAAAAAAAGTTTTTTTTAGGGAAAAAGAGGGGGGGCAGGGAT
The DNA here is from genome assembly GCF_053919585.1 of Euprymna scolopes. Taxonomy (NCBI): domain Eukaryota; kingdom Metazoa; phylum Mollusca; class Cephalopoda; order Sepiida; family Sepiolidae; genus Euprymna; species Euprymna scolopes. The sequence continues at coordinate 15,048,064 of NC_136485.1, forward strand.
GAGGTTCAGCTGTGCAAAAAAACAAGGTTGAGTAAGTGTGGAATTTTTTTTTTTTTTTTGTCTGTGTTGGGGTGAGGGAATGGGGTAGGTTAGGGTTATATTTTACTGGTTACTTTACCTCTAGAAAATAGCAACCTCAAATATATATATATATATACGCACACACACTGAATAAATTACAAAAGTCTATATACAAATTTCATGATGTTGATCATCTTACAATTTATTCCTTTAATTCAGTTGACACAATTTAAAGGAATAAATTGTAAGATGGTCAACATCATGAAATTTCGAATATAAACTTGTCATTCATTCATCATATGCTCTGTAATTACATTGAGCTACTTAAATAAGGATTGGTATATATATATATATATATATATATATATATATATATATAATGTCTCATTTGAAGCAACATTGAAGATTGAAACTGTTTATATTTGGCATTGTGAAATAACTTGCAGCCAAATACAAAAGAGACTTGGGGGAAAAGAAAAACGTGCCATGGCTTTGTTATATTAAAATCTCAATCTATTGAGTAGAAAATATGTCATTATTGAAACGTTTCACAAAATTGTTTACATGTATTAGAGAATAGAAAAAATTAGATTCATTTTTTAAGTGGCTTGATGATGACTACAGTGAATAGCAAGACAATCTGAACCAATTAAAGTTTAGGATTTGGTGGTGAATTCTCACTGACGTCATATTTGATCCAACATTTAAATAACATGTTGACATGTGTTGAACGGCTTTCAGAAACTGACTGTGAAACTATCCAATCTCTCCACAGATCTTTATTTCTTTTTCTCTCAACTATCCCTACAACTTCTTCCTTCTATGTCCTCCTTGGCTTTTCTTTCAACATGGTCATATTATGAAAGTCTCATGTTCAGCACAGAATTCAAATTAATCTCAAGACTGTCAGAATATTTGGGGGCGAGACAAGAAAAAATATTAAGATCTGCCAACTCCAGTAAATGTATTTGGTAAACGTGTGTAACAGATCAACAATGAACAGGTTCTTTTACCGAGATAGACTTGTTTCTTTTAATATATAAGTCTTTTTATCATTTCTTTGTTATCGATAGCTTCCTTCTTACGAAAGCAATATTAGATTCGTGTTCACCGATTTTTCTAGTGGACTCTCACTTCTTCCAGAAAATAAATTGTCTGGATCAGAATTATTTCAAATGGCTGATATACTCAAAAAGAGACAAATCTGTATTTACTTCTCTTTGCTTGAAAAAAAAAAAAATTACTCTGGGGGAAAATGGCATAGTTTAAAAAAAAATTACTCTGGGGGAAAATGGCATAGTTTAAAAAAAAAAAAAAATTACTCTGGGGGAAAATGGCATAGTTTAAAAAAAAAATTACTCTGGGGGAAAATGGCATAGTTAAAAAAAAAAATTACTCTGAGGGAAAATGGCATAGTTTAAAAGAAAAAAATAAATTGTGAATAAATACATTATAGGGTAATAATCTAAAAAAAAAAAAAAAAAAAAAAAAAAAAAAAAAAAAAAAAGTGTCCGGTCAATGTGCATGTTCTAAAAAGTTAGTGCCCTCAATATTGCTGGGTTAAAGAGAGCTGATAGAGAAAAGATAACGAAATGCCAAGGTTTATGTAGGACATGAAAAGAAACTGGAATATTAAGATGTTCAATCCAGTAACATGCAAAAGTTTAAATGTAATGTAAACCAACATCTTGTTAATCTTTCCTGGACGTGGTCCCAAATAGCAGCCTCTTACATACAAGTGGCAATATATCTTGTTAAGGGTGAACAAAAGAAAACTTAATGAAAAGAGGGTGTGAGAGTAATAAAGAGAAAGATGAGTGATCAATTCAGTTAATTACAAATTACAGCTGATTAGAACAATCAAATTTTTCTTCTCAAACATAATTCAATCCTTGAACTAAGGTATATTTATCATGTATTATGCGTTATTAATACATAGAGGAAAATACTTAGAGAAAAACAATTTAATGTAATACATTATTTGTTCAAGACAACACTGTAAGAAATATAGACCTATTATTTTCCCTAAATTTTACCATTTAGGATGCAAATTTGGAAACGGTTTATCAAAATAAAAAAATTTAAGCAAGCAAGATACAAAAGAGCCTTGGATATCAATTTAAATCATAATGAAAACAACTGTTAGCTCTAGGACAGAGCCCCTTTATGTATTAAAACTAACCAAATAATAAATATTATGTAAGTACAGAGTCGAAATTTTGTAGTTTCAGGTTCAATATATATATATACATATATATATATTTCACAGACATGTAGAGTTCAAACGCAAACATTTAAGAGTATAGTGTAACGTTTCCTACCATAGCAGAAAAAACTCGAACTGTGGGCTGCTTACTAATTCCTTCTCTCCCTAGTCTATCTTTTCAATCGCACCCATTCTCTCTTTGCACTTTTTCTTCTCGTCCTTCCTTGTTCTACTCTCTTGCCTTCTGGTCAATGGCACTTCTGTGCCTCTGATACTGAAAATAAGTATGACACTGTGGAATGTTTTAAATTCATCTCTAGACTTTGAAAAGGACATTTGAGATTTAAATAATTATTGTCCAATTTGTGTTAGTAAAAGTTATCCTGAACTTTATATATATATATATATATATATATATATAAAGCTTATATAAAAACGTTACCTTTAGATTCACATAGATTTTTGGGTCTATATAAAATTTATACACACACACATATATATATATATATATATATATATATATATATATATATATATATATATTCATTATAGTATCGTAATGGTTTCATATTATAAGCTCAATGAAGTTATGTTTTAGAGCATATATACTGATTGGCTGCATGCCAATAATCAAAGAGAAAAAACATCAGTCCACAATTTTTTAAAATCTATTTTTTTAAATTTGGTCGAATTATATATTTTTGTGTCCTACAAACGTTTCACACTTAACGAAAACGAAAAATATAACCTTTAGTGTAACTGGCTGCTCATCACAGACTTTCATTTAATAATCATTAAAAAAAATCACAATAACCTAAGATGAAAAAGAAGGTGAGAAAAACCATAGAGTAAAAAACAGGAAAAACTCATTAAAGATGACAATCAGAAAGAAAAAACTCCTCCATACATCAGACATAAGGTGGGTCGAGTTTTAATGTTAATTCCAAGATAGTGGTTTGAGAATCGGCCGACGTTATTCCCAATGTATTGCAGGGAGACTTTTCTGCCATCTTTGGTGTAAGTTTTGTGTTTTCACCTTGCTGTTTTTCCTATTTTTTTTAGTTTTCGTCCATTTTTTAGGGGACTATTATGCCTTTATTATTATTATCATTATTGTTATTGTCATCATTGTTATTATTATTATCACCCTTATCATTATTAAAGTCTCTAATGACAAGCTTGTTAAACTAAAGACTATATTTTTCTTCACGGGTGGTGAAACGTTTGTAAGATTGAAAGAAAAACGACATTAGCATCAACCTATACAAGTGATAAATCTATGAAGTTAAAGATTAAATATTAAACAAAAGAAAAACATTTACAGCAAATACAATCCCATAATTACTAGAAAGGTGAAAGGTCATGATGCAACTGAATCCTTACAATTGGCATATGATCATCATTAAAAAAAAAAGGAATGTCTGAAAGACTTCTAGTAAAAGGTTAAAAGAAAAAAAAAAGAATGTCTCGAGTTAGAAAGTGGAGTTTTCTTTGCTTATCTCAAGAAGACATCTTGGTATTTTCATTCTAAATATTCAAGAAGCAGGTTAACCAAAATAGTCAGAATTCTTTATAATTATTTGTGGATGAAACTTTGCACAGATATTAGGGCCAAAGATTCTTAGCACACATAAGAGAAAGAGGAATCTGGATGAAGTGTGTAAAAAGTTCTTCAAATTGATGCTCGAGTTATGAAGAAGGAGAAAAAGATAGTATTCTAAAATTAGACGAAGACTTTAAGAGTCAGAAATTATTTTTAAATAATCAGAAAACTGAGAGGATAAAGTATTGCTCAGGATGCAGTGAAGTCATTTTAATTTGCATTCACATTTAAAATAGACAGTTCCTACTATAGTCTTTAATTAAAAGTGAGCTTTCTCGCTTGTTGATTTTTATTTTTGGGTGATCATTTAAAAATGTTCTCGATTACAAATCATTTGGACAAGACCAAGTAAATTTTTAAATAAAATGTAGCAAAGTATGTCATCATATTGACAATAACATGGTACAAGAATAACAAATAAAGTTTGATTTGTAGGTTTAAATTAAACTTAGCTGATTTTGAAAATCAGCTAACTTTATATGTTAGAACAGTAAATGGAAGACTGCAAAGAGAAGGAGGAAACAATGAGAGAGGAATAGGAAGAGCAAAGAATCAAGTAAAATTTAACATGATCTTAACGATGAATATGATATCAGGCAAAGTTAGTTAATCAAACAGAAGATGGTTTTGAGTGAAGAAATAAAAAATTCAAAAATATAGATATTGTACAATGGTGACCGTAAATAGGATGAATCTCTTAATCAAGAGTGGACAAATGACAAAAACTCTAAAGCATTGGTCAACTGGAGGTTAAAGTTCATAAATTCATACATGTATTTTTTTTACATCCTTTTAAATAGAAAATATACCAGTTCTCATTTTTAGAGACATTAAAAAAATAAAAATAAAAAAAAATTAAAAAAACAATGTTTAAACTCATTTCAGACTAAATATATATTTTACAACATTTATGCAGCATTAACAAAATTATATGAGTGACTGGGCTTGTGAATGTAACATTCCTTGACACTTCCTCTTCAGAGGAAGTCTGTTTAACCCACTTAGGGTGAATGTCATACAACAAACAAAATGATTGAAAATGCAATGTATTTCATGCAAAACATATACACGTGGTAACTTTTTTTTTTATGTCGAAAGCATTCTGAAATAATGACAGGCAGGAGCAGAAAAAGTAAACATTAAATTAAAAAAGTTGCAAAGTCATACACACGTCATGCCTCAGAACATTCAGAGATTGTGTAGCTAGACGATATGAACGACCAAATAGGATAGATTATGAACAATGAAGAAAAACTGATACAACATTTAGAAAAGAATTATGAAAAGTTTTTTTTTTTTTAATTCTTTAAAAAAACGTTTCTGTTCTTTAAATGGAAGTAAAGCACATTAAAAAAAAAAAAAAAAGCTTTGAACCAAAAGGCCAGATTTTCTCAAAAGACTGGAGAGATGCTTTGAAAGAAAAATGTCCAATGATTGTGGCAATTAAAAATGTTAAGCCAGATGATGATTTATGATGACTATGATTGTGATCGCTATTATGATTGTGATGATTATTATGATGATGATTACTATTATGATGACTATGAATTTTTTTAACCATGTGATTGTGTGACAATTTATTCATGTAAAATGTAATGTTTTCTTTTTATTCCTGATAAAATAAATATTGAAGATGAACTACTAATTTTAGCTGGCATTGTCTGGGATACAGTGAAATAATTTTAATTTTTATTTATAAACGTAAACTTACGGCAAACAACTATTTTAGAATTTAAAATGAATTAGTCCCTTATTTTTTAAGTCATTAAAAAAAAATCATTATCATAGTTTTCAAAATAATTGTAGCTAAGTACATTACTATATGGCTAACAACATGGTACAACAATAACAAATAAAAACTGGCTAATCAGAATCAAAGTTAAACTTGTCATCTTAAATACTAATTATGTCAGGCGACTTTATATATGCAAAGACATTATTTAAAAATCTGAGAACTAAAGACTTGGGCCTAAAAGTTGTATTCATATTTGCTGTGGTCGTCATCATAAAAATCTAGAGTCTGTAAAGAAGAACATGCCGAGAAACTAATAACTATAATAGCATCATTCGAGGAGACAAGAGAGGATGCTAAACGAACAAAGATGGATGATGCAAAGATCAAAGTATAATGTACCGTCATAGTATTGGAGATTCCAGAGCTCAAATTCTGAAAAAAAGGAAATTTAAAATAAAGAAAATGTGTTTTCATTTGTATATTGCATTCATTTCCAACAGAGTATTTATGTTTTTTCTCTTTGATTATTGGACAAAATAAAAAACAAACTGTCCTGCCATAAAAATCAAAAATACAAACTTATAACATAGATTTTAAGCAAGTTTGATATTTTTAGCAAGTAAATACTTCAATTTCTTAGATAAAACGAGAATTTGATTAATCTATATATTAATATGATAGTGTGTTATTTTCTGTGTTATGCTTACATCCAGGTTGTTAAATTGTTATGTACTCCCATTTCTAGTCATAAATAATTTTATCAAGAATTCTTCATAAGTTTTGGTTTCAGTTTCAATTATGGTTGAAGGAACTCAAGTTATATATATATATATATATATATATATATATATATATATATATATACTTTATTTTAATAAGTTTTTATATATATATATATATATATATATATATATATATATATATATATACTTTTTTTTTATAAGATTTATTTCGGTATCGATTCATGCAAATGCATACAAATCATATGGATATATTTTTTTACTTTTGAAATTGCAACTTTATAATATACAAAAATCGATAGAAAATTAACTCTATAATAATATATGCGATATCTGCAAGAATTAAAATATTATATTTAAGCTTACTTTATGACCAGGCTTTGCCAGGCGTCCCTGCTAGCTTAGATAAATACTTTTGCAGTTTTAATAAAAAAGCTACAATGATATCAGAGTGTTTCCATTTACACTGAACATCTACAGAATGCCAACATCAATATATTACATATGAATGAGTCCCCTGTGGAATTTCCACAGGTCCCGCTAGTCTCTTATTAATCAACATTTAAGTTCATTTTTTTTTAGTAAAAAGTCACTTATTAAGGCTTAAAGACTATTCGAGGATAAAACTTTATGGAGATGAGTAGATTAACAGTTGAATGACAATACTATGAGAATTGAAGATCTATACATTATCACCTGTTCAAAACAGGCAATTCATAAAATAGTAATTCTTTCCTCTTTGTCAAATACATCATGGAATGTGAGGATTAAAGAATAAAATTAGAGGGGGGGTTACAGGTTGCCAGGATGCACTTTCTATTCTTTAATTATTTAAGGCCAAAACAGAATAACTATTATAATGTGTACAACAGACTCCATATACAACAACAACCATATCCATTATATGATACATGTTCTTCAATCAACAATTTCAACTGTCAAGTATGTTTTAAACTATTTTTGTGTGCATGTTATCTGAAATCAGCGGATCAAAGTTTACAATGCATCAGATTTGTTGATGTAATGGTTGTTGTCCTTAGTTACGGGATGATTGTGCACCGGCTGGTGGTTTCTGTAGAATGGAAGCAAAGTTAAGTTACTGAAATAAATCACAGATGAGGAGGATTTATCTAACTACATTTATATTCATTAAATAACTGTATCTACCAAGCATTAACTAAGATACAATTAAATCATTTTAGCTTTTCACTTGTTCGTATATTTTTCCCGCCTTCAAAAGTATTAAAGAAATGGGACAGAACATTATCCCCGCACATCAAACTGTGACCACTATGCAACCAATTTCATGATTTGTATTTATTTGAATTATATAGAAATTGTTACACATACACTATTGTCGTCCCCAGCAAAAGCCGCGTGTGACAATAGAAACTGAAAAAAAAAGTTAAGTTCTATTAATGATAGCGAAGTATATTTATTTACACATTTCTACAGGCAAGCAAATTACAAATCAGATGAAATAATTTTTTTTCAAATTCACAATCTTGATGCTGGAAAAGAAACCTATATAAAAAGGGAATTTAAATGAGAAAACATACACACACATACATAAACATATTACACACAAACACAACTTACCCTAATGCAACTCATTTTTTGTAAATAGAATTGAGTTCTAAGGTACCGGGTACCAGCACCATGAATTTTTAAATAAACTATTCATGAGTTTCGACTCACTGTTGATATGGTTACTACGTCCAGCCACATTAACGAGTCATGAAACGACAAACTGTCTGAGGAATAACTATACACACACAATAATATATATGGTCCAATCGATAATGTATTTGCTTACGAACTTAAGTTTTGCAAGTTCGCGCCCAGTACACAGCATTTTTTTTTTCTTTCAATAAAATAAGATGGCACGCGAGTCCCATTTTTTTTTTTTTATTTAACCCTATTTTACGACTGGCAAACGCCGGGTGCCCCCCCCTCCGTTAGTACACACACCCACACACATATATATATCATTCAAACACGGTAGTGTTTGAATGATATGGTTAAGTGGCAGTTTTAGTCATTAAGAACTGCTTTAAAGCTTCACCGCTCATTCATTTTCGACCAAATTTCAAACAATTATTGCAGTTTATAGATCATCTTCTCAGCTATATTGTGAAAAAAAAAAATGTTCAGTTTTCGTTCAGTAAAACAAAAGTTATGATGAATTTACTGGTGTTCAAAATCATAAAAAAACGTAAGGAAGTGTGCGACGTTTTATATGACTGGTTTTCCTAGCAACCATGTTACTTCAGCGACTACTGTTGCTACCAATTCACTGTTCTTGCAAAAAGTAAAGTAACAAGTGAAACAGAGAGAATGAAAGGGAGATAATTGGGGGGGGATTTTATTGAAAGTAGACGAGTGCCATACATTGTTATTACATATGTTTATGGAGGCAAAAAATAAGACTGAAATTAAACAAAGAATAAGTGAATAAGTGAATTTATTGGAAACCTGGAAAAATCATCGATTACAATAGAAAAATGCGAGCATGAAAAGTAATATAGTTAAGCTTAAATATGGAAAAGTAAAGGACAAGATATTCTAGTAAAAATATAATAAACTTATAACTTAAAATATTGCAGCATTAAGAATTTTTTTTTAAATTAAATTTATAACATTAGATAATCAATTCTTGATACATTCACAATTTTGGAAGCTTTTATATATATATATATATCTTCATTACATATTATATATCTTCATTACATATATTACATATAACCACCCTTTATCCAGATTTCTCTGCATAAATCATGTACCATACCATGGGGCAATTGGCCAAATCCGGAGTAATTGCACCAACTAGCTAAAAGTGCTCATTTGGCAATCATGCATATAAAGAGCATTTTTTTTTAGTTGGCACAATTACCCCAAAGTATGGCTTTACAGTAAAACTATTTCAATAAATGCACTGACCTTTGATGTTCATATTTTTGTTACTATTTATGTTTTCTGAACCATGCCCTATTCTTCAAATACCCACTTATATTTATAGCACTAACGTTGCACAATCGCGCTACCTTAAAGAATTTTGTGTTGTTAATATATATTTGAATAGAAAATTGAAAACTTATTTCAATAATACAAGTGTGTGCGTGTATATACACACACATATATATATATATATATATATATATATATATATATATAGAGAGAGAGAGAGAGAGAGAGAGAGAGATAAGAGAGAGGGGGGAAGAAACTGACTATTGAGAAAGTCTAAGAACATTTCAAAGGAAGAACTACAAGAATTTTAATCAAAGAAAGATGATGATTAAAACAAACTACTTCACATCGAAATATACAGAAACGCAATTGTTTAACGTATGCTTTTAGAAGAAAAAGGCAAGTTAATGATAGAGAATATTTTCTAAACCTTTTACCCATCGCAACAGTTGGTTTAAAGAGGACTTCGTTTTCAAAAAAAAAAATTCTAAAAGATGATGTAATGAAGATAAACATTTTTTTTTTTTTTTTAGATATTTTAAATCATAGCATTGAAAAAACTAAACACCACAAAATACCATTATTTAGCCACTTGCCACTGTGGTTGGACATGAAATTATGTTAATATAAGGAGGGAATAACTCTCCTGATTTGGAGGGGGGGGCACTCTAGAAGTGTACAGAAATAGCCAAGATTATATGAATCAGCATTCCTCAGTAGAAGCACTTCAGGCAACCAGCAAGAGCCGCCACCACCACTACTCCATTTCGAAGGCATAGGTAATATGTGGGAAGGTGCACCAACTAGGATTAGGTCAAATCATACCTTATTCTAGATAAAAAAGTGTTTTATCATTCAGAACAGACCCTAGGTTGTCAGAATGATGTCATGAAAATTCACATACCTTTGAATTTTGTGAAATACATATTAGACTTCAATTAATAAACATTTAAAGGATTTTAAAAACTTTTAAAGGTCTTAATGTAAGCACCACCCATTTGAAACCGTGAAGGTTTTCGATACACATATCTGATCCATTATTATTTAACACTAATTAAGCAAGATTCTCTGAATTTCAATTTCTTAAGATCATTTAAGCTTAAGCCTTAATTAAAGACTGTTTTCTAGAATTATTTTAATCAAAATTGGAATGAGGATTCTAGACACAAGGTCCATCATAGCTTGATTTGAATCTTCATAATGGGGGAACCTAAAAAAAACTGTCCTGTTCAAAAAAATTTACCTGCCCTGGGACGAGTATTTTCCAATGACTTCTATTTTACTGTTAATGTAGGAGAGGTATCAATTCTATATAATGCATTAATCGATAGTATTCTTTATTTTTATCATCATGTCTTATTTTTTAAAGTTTAGCAAGTAAGTTTTACAATAAAATTGTACTTTCCTCATTCTTTTATCTGAACATTCCAGCTCACTGTCCAAGAGAAAAACATACTTTGGTTCTATATTAAGCCCAGAAAAGGCACCTACCTTTGCTGGTGACATTGATTAAACCGGATGCTTAGCACTTGTTGCTTTTATAAAAAGGAAATTTAATTCATTTTGCTGATTTATTTTTTTCAACAAATTTTTAAAAACCTGATTGGAAACTAGTACATGACCATCCATCGAAGATCCAGAAATGGCCTTCTATCTATCTATCTTCTATCTATATATATAAAAGCGAAAATGTATGTATGTATGTATGTATGTGTGTCTGCTAAAAACTTGACCGACGGAACAAAAATTCACAAACTTGGTCTCATATGAAAGCCCCACCCTTCGGATGACAAATATCGAAAAATTGGCCCAAAAGGACCATCAGAAGTGCGTCAACTGATCGATTTTCTGCAGGGGGGGGGGCAAAAAAGTGACATTTTAATGTTAAACATTACATATTTTTAAATCGATTTATAACTGCCCCAAAAAATACGGGCGCCAACTCTTCTACATAAACTATACACGGGGCCGTTTATTTTGGGTCAACTTGTATTGAAAACCCGCTGAGTCATGTCACGTGATTTTGACGTCAGCAAGCTGTAATGGCAGTCTGAATTTAAAAAACATTGTTGCTATCGTAAAAAAAAATTTAACCCTCCCACAAGCTAAACTATGAACTTCTACGCTATGACAACGTTACCAAAGTTATTAGCACGTTAAAAATAGTTAGATACGATAGTTAAACGAAAAATAACAAGCCAAAAATGTGAAATAAAAAAAAAAAATATGCTTACAAAAAATATTAACAATCAAAGTTTTTACAAAAAAACAAACCCAGACGCCATTTTATTTTTTAGTAACACTCTTTAGAGTAAGGAAGACGAAGTGAGAGAAAGAGAGAGAGAGAGAGAGAGAGACGCAAACAGAGAGAGAGAGAGATGCAAACAGAGAGAGAGAGAGAAAAAAATGTTAACTTTTTCACCCCGAAATCGACAGGGGGGGGTCAACAACGCATGCATCAGATGACGTCATGACGTTGTGACCTGATTTACTTTAAATAGTTGAAAAACCGAACAAATTTCATATATGTCGCTTTAGCTCAGGTAGTTAAGGCCTTGGTTCATTATCTAAACGTTTTGGGTTTTTAAATTTAAATATTGAAACCTGTATTATTTAAAGCCATTTTTCACGTAACGTTCGTTTTCCTGTTTTTTTTTTTTTACTTCGCTTATTCTTAACGACACCCCAAAACACCCGGGTACCCACCGATTTTTTAAATTTTAATATCAAAACTGGCTTATTTAAGCCATTTTTCACGTGTTCGTTTTTCATCGTTCGTTTGCCTTACGTTAGTTTTTTTTTTGCGTTTTTTTTTTTCGATGTTTTGATTACCCCCTCCCCGCTTAATTAAAACGCTGTTTTCTTTTCTTACTTCGCTTATAACAATGCTTACATCGTCATCGTAACGCTCGACGACTTTCAAACATCTTTCATTTATTCGCTTATAACAATCCTTCATTCTGGCTGGCCGATTTTATTTTCAAACTTCGCCTCAGGGCTTCGGCTTCGATCCTACCCCCCCCCCCCCGGTTTCTTTTTTATTTAACACCACACACACCTACAAACACCCGGGCAACGCCGGGTACCCCTCGCTAGTATTAAATAAAAATAAAAAGGCATGGTTCATAAAGATTAACACAGAATGGTTATCAAGCATTCTGCGCTATGGCAGTGGAGATTGTGTTCTGATTTCTACTCTCCAAAGACTAAACCTACACCAACCATCCTTCTTTAACGACATTTCTAGTGGTTTGGACATACAGCTCGTTGACTCATACCCAAGGACCTATCTCCCCCACCCTATTTGCTTGGCTGGCACAGCTGAAGACCTGAGCGACAACAATTAAAGATAACTTGGCAGTACTATCGGGCCCACAAGGAGTTGATCTTCGGCATTCGAATCAAAAGTGGTTAGTAATTAACTGCAACCTGACCCAGGATCATCAAATTTGAACTGCTATGGTTCAAAATGTAGTTCATGTTCAGGAGGAAGCCAGCTCAATCCACTCAGAATAATAGCCACCACAAGTACGAATAGTAAGTCAAAGTATCCAGCTACATAGCTTTTTAATGGATAGATGATCCAACCTATGTGATTTTGTACTGGATGGAAAGTCATTTTGCAGTGAGGGTGGAGATATTCATAATATGAGTTTGTAGGGAAAAAAAATGCAAATTATTTTATGACAGAGAATTTTTTGAGATGATGATTGATAATTAATAACTACTGTTCTCATCTTGAATTTTATTCTCTCAACGTTTCAGCCGATGTAATCACCAAGCTTCAAAATTGTGTACAGATTCCAGAGTTTGATAAAAAGATTACAGAGTTAAACAAGATAGCCATGATGAATGTCAGAGGTTATAATGGCCGAAACGTTGTAAGAATAACATTGAGGATGAGAGCAGGAGTTTCAATAATCCTAATAATACTATTTTATTTACATATTTTAATGTATTTTTTCAGAAAATAACAATTACCTCTCTCAAATACAATCAAAATTGATCTTCAGGAAATTAAGAAAATGGCTAAGATTTATAAAAATAAAAAATAAATAGATTTGTTATTTGTCCTTAAAAAACGCCATCTGATAAATGATCGTTTTACATTAATTTGTATACAAAATTAATTTGTCAGTCTAAAGTCAAAAATGATTTTGTTTTTATTTTTACTGCCAACTTTTTTAGCTTGTTTACATACACTAAAAACAAAAAAAAAATTCATTTTTTTTTTGCATAAATTAACAAAAGGTGCAGAGTTCCAATAATACTATTTTTGTTTTTTATTCAGCCACAGATTAAAAAATGTAAAAGCATCAAAAAACAATCATCAGTCATGGATTAGAGTTGGTAAAGCAAATATTTATTTACAAGAACCTTCAAAATCCAATCTATATCATACAATGTAAATAATAAACAAATATATGTGCAGAGATGTAGAAATATATGTGTTGGTGCCCAAGTACGTCCACTGGTGGTTATAAGAAACTTAGTTTTTGTCAAGCTATCCCCTAGAAGAAAGCTAATGCATAGAATAGCAGCTGTTCTACTAAGTCAGTTATCTTGCACTTTGTATGTCTGGTGTTTTTGCAAGTGAGAATCAATGTGGGGCTGTGAAAGCTGTACTCTGTTTAAAAATCTTGCATGAGTATTGTTGTCGTATTGTCAGGGTGTATACATATATATACATCTGCCCTCTAGTGGTTAGATTTTTTGAGTGTATATGCGTGTCATAGTCATCTATATCAGGCATGTCAAACATGCGGTTCGTGGGCAGCATGCAGCTTATTGTAGACATGTTTGCAGCCCACATAAATGATCTCCCTTTCCCCCACAACTAATAAGCATAGGGTTTGGTACTTTTGTGGGAGAAGATAATTTTCAGTCAAGTCAAATCGTATTAAAAAAAAACAAAAAAAAACAAAGCATTTAAGCTAAATCATAATTTAGCCTAAATGTTTTTTTTTGTTTTTTTTTTGTATTGGTGCACCTAACTACTAGAATTAACTAAAGTTTCCTTATTCTAATGTAAAGCATTTACGTTTTTAAAATGATATTTTTTATCGTATGGGTGCTACCATCCTTTATTTGAAATGAAAGTTAAACAGTTATATTGAATTTTGAGGATTATCTCCCTTTAAAAAATGCGATAAAACTATTTTTTTTAATCCATTTCTATAAATGATAATTTTATTTAAAACTTTATAAAAAATTAATTGCATTTCTTTTATTTTATAAATTAAGCATGCAACCACTTAGTGGGCATTAATTTTTGTCAAATAAGTATTTTTTAAATTGAGTTTGACTATATGATGTGTGTATATACATGTGTTTGTCTAATTTAGAGTTTGATTAATTGCAGTTCATGGTGGGACAAGAATATACATAAATATCTTTACAACACAAAAGACGAATAACACTTATTTGGGGTTTCAACATCTGACCAATCAGGAACATACCTGATCCGTCTTTGGTCTTGTTTGACATAAAGCTGCAATGGAAATTCTTCCCAAGAAATGACACAGCCTCATGTTTTATTTTCAACATTTTATTCCAAGGTGTTTTTGCCCCTTTTTTTTTGCTGATTCTGACTATTGCCATTTCTGACACCCTCTACTTGGAGCCAACATGTTCTGAAGATCGTCTCTCTCCCTCTCTACTCCAACTGATCACTAATTTCCATCTATCTCAAAAAGATCATTTCCCCTTCTAAATGACGTCATTATTACACGTTACTAAGATAATCACCTGGTCTTTTTACATGTTATTTTTCTAAGATGTGAACTAAATTTTTACGTAAACTAGCGGGACCTGTGGAAATTCCACAGTGGACTCATTCATATGTAATATATTGAGGTTGGCATTCTGTAGATGTTCAGTGTAAATGGAGACGCTCTGATATTGTTGTAGCTTTTTTGTTAAAACTGCAAAAGTATTTATCTAAGCTAGCACGAATGTCCAGTGAAGCCCAGTCATAAAGTAAGCTTAAATATATTTTAATTCTTGCAGATTTTGTATATATTATTATAGAGTTTATGTTCTATCGATTTTTACATATTATAAAGTTACGATTTCAAAAATAAAAAAATATATATATTCATATGACTTGGATGCATTAGTTTGAATCAAAACCGAAACAAAAACTTTTGAAAAAAATATATGTATATATACATATAACTTGAGTTCCTTCAGCTATAATCGAAACCAAAACCAAAACTCATGAAGAATTCTTGGTAAAATTATTTATTACAAGAAATGGAAGTGCATAACAATTAAACAACCCGGATGTAAGTGTGACACGGAAAATAACACGCTATTGTATTAATATATAGATAAATATTTATGCTAAATATTTTGATTATTCTAAAACATATTTTAGCTGACAAAACTTTTTGGCTTGAATAATCATAATCATCGTCTAGCACACCTTTCTGCTAATATCTAACATTATTAATACTCGAAACTATCAGCTAGGGATGTGCCTGTCTTACCAGTAGACAGCCATCATTCCATGCACATACACATATCCTCAAAATAAATAAAAACAGGTTCTTCGAACGTTTTATTGAGCCATAATGCCCAATCAAAAGCCAGTTGGCCTTATTGAATAAAATTTTCTTAATGGGGGCATCCTGTCTACCTTGAAACAGCAACATTCCAGCAATTTACTTGGATTCAAAATAGTATTACCTGCTGAGAAATAAGTATGTTAATGATAAAAGACAGGTGTTTATTCTATCTCTTATGAAGCAGATAAATTATCAAGTATAATGGTCCAGAGGAAAAGGTAGGATAATAAACCAGAAAACTGCTCGGATTATATAACAAATATTTAAGCAAAACAATTTCTTTCATATCTATGTAAACAAAACATTTTCCAAATATTTGTATGCTCATGCATAAACAAAATCATTCTTAACTAAAAATTACACAAGATTTAATTGAAATAATGCTGAAATATTTCTTAAAAGTGTTGATCGATTGGGCATAAAATTTTCATAAAATATTCATAACTGTTTTTTTATTTTAAAAATTATTGTATCATTTTGCTAGACATAATTTTACATGTATAACAAAATATATTAATGTAAAAACTATGTTAAATTATTTGAACTACTGTTCTCATCTTGAGTGTCATTTTCACAACATTTTGGTCGATGTAACTTACGACCTTCTTCAGGTATATCTTGTCAAACTCAGGAATTAGGATGAAATTTCGAACTAAACCCTTTATTTTCTTCATGGGCATAGCATGCTCTCATTTCGTTAGGCATGACTGTAGAGGTCCTAATCAATTTGCAATTTTATTTTTCAGTCACTCACACTGAGAATTGAACCTTCAACCTTTACAATTGATTTTTACAAGTACATTAACCACTGCACTACAGGTCCTTGTGAAATTCCATTCAAAATTTCATCCAAATTCCTGAGTTTGACAGAAACATTCTGGAGTTTGACAAGATAAACCTTAAGGTCGGAGGTTACATCGACCGAAAAACTATAAAAATGACACTTAAGATGAGAAAAGTAGTCTGAAGAATCCAAATAATATGAATAACCAATCCTCATCTCCAAAATTCAGAAACATCTTTTAAAATTATTTTTAAAGTTCAAGATAGAAATCAGGTATAAAAAATTTGGAAGAGGAAAGCTCTATAATTTTAAAAATAATTTTCTTAGGACTATCAATTACTCAAATTTAGAGATTATACAGGGTGTCTATAAAGCTCGAATGCACTTAAAAATATTTATAACTTTATTTGTACTTGAGACAGAAAAAATGACTCCATTAGATTGTTTTTACAGTGAAATGTAAATGCAATTACGCATGAAACCAAACTTCATTCATTAGAAAATTTGAAAGCTAAAATAACGAATGTGATTTAAGGCATTAACTGCAAAATTGTATTACCCTTTTTATTGTTAATGATAGAGAATATGTGGAAAGTGACATAAGATTTTAATAAAACCTTTAAAATATAATCATTTTTGAAGATTATTTCTATTGGCATTATAAAGTTTGTTTTTTTTAAGTGCAAACGAACTTAATTTTTTCTTTTTAAACATACTAGTTAAATCATCAAATGAAGAGGTTATATATTTTTTAAAACATTAGTTTAATCATCAAATTTAGAGATTCTATATTTTTTTAAAACATACTAGTTTAATCTGTAGGTTGAAGGATCCATTAACTAAATAAAATGACAGTTCAATAAAAAAAATTACGATCAAACCAGGCGTAAGCTCAAATAAAACCAATTTACCTCCTCCCTTGAGGCTTGCATTCATGAATATTCGCAGGCTTAGAACTAATTTAGATGATGCTGAATTATTTCTCCTGGTAAACTCCTCAGATATCTTAGCGCAAGTGAAACTAACCTAAACTCCTCTACCCCTTCTAACCACTTTAACATGCCTGTTTATCTCCTCTGCCATAAGGGATTAGATAGTCATATGCATGGACTTGGAGTCTATATTCAAAACACCCTTCCCTTGACTAGAGAATCAAAACTAGAATCAGACGACCAGGTCTTCATGTGTTTTAGACTTAACCTGCAATATAGCGGTAGCTACTTATATTTTCTCTACCGCTCTCCCTTGACCCAGGACTGTAACCTAACCAACTAAGTCTCTGACAGCATAGCTACATCACTCTCCCTTGATACTAGTGCATAAGTACATGTATTTGGTGACTTTAATATCCACCGCAGTAATTAGCCTGGTTTCTCTACTTACACAGATGCAGCTGGTAGCATAACACGTAGCTTCTCTATATCTTATTCTCTATCACAGGCAATTACGTTTCCGACCTGTCTCCAAGATCGACAGGACCAACAAGCCTCAATTCTTGATCTGTTTATGACTCTAGTTCCCGATGATTGTGTAATGAATGCCCATAGCCCACTCAGGAATGCTGATCATGTTGTGATAACGGTAGAAATCACCCTAAACTCTTGACCCAAAGCTGAAGAGCCATTGCTCAAAATGACAAAAATATAAAAAGGCTAACTGGGAAGCCATCAGGGATTTTATCAGAGATGCTCTATGGGAAAATATCTTCTCTCCCTGCAGAACAGTGCAGAAATGAGACCACGGAATGGTTAAAAGCAGCAATCAAAGCACATATTCCCACACGGAAGTTTTATAGCAAACCCCACTCTCCTCAATGTCAAAGGCAGCATGCATACTGCAGATTTATTAGACGTAAATCCAGTACAAACAGACAAAAGTTTATAGAAGCTACAAGTAATTGTAAGAAAGAAATAGAGAATATACTGAAACCACCAGAAAACGCATTGAAATGCAGAAATTAGGACTCCTGATTTCTAGAAAAATCTACAACAGTATAGTAAATAATAGTACGGCACAATCACGTTGACACACCGATTCTCGCCAGATCACCGAGGTTAAGCAACATTGAGCCTGGCCAGTACCAGATGGGTGACCATTTGGGAAGGCTAGGCGCCGTATGTACCTTCTGGGAAGGTTGGGCGTGGGGCCAGCACCTTCACCCTGTAAAAAAAAAAACTCGCTACAAAATCATCTACAAAGTTGTAGATGGCCTATGCCCCTCCAGGGGCTCAAGGCTATGGATGGATAGTAAGTAATGGGCAATCAACCATTTCCCCACTATTTAAAAAATACTCTGCTGAGGTTGCCCCAGTTCTCTCCAAACTTTTCAACAAATACCTTAACAGATCTTGCTTTCCTGACTGCTGGAAAACTGCTTCTGTGATACCAGTTTACAACAATTCTGGCAAAAGAACTGACCCATTAAATTATCACCCAATTAGCCTCCTTTCTGTTCTTGCCAAAATATTTGAATCCATAATTAATCAAGCTCTAGTTCACCACCTCATGGTTGCTAAACTTCTGTCTGACCAACAATATGGATTTAGGCACGCTCGTTCTACTTCAGATATCCTAACTAATCTCTGAACGTATATGCCATGCACTGGATAGAGTAGGGGAGACTGGGGCAGTAGCCCTAGATATATCTAAGCTTTTGACAGGGTATGGCACAATGGTCTTATGAAAATCAGATCATATGGTATTAATGGACGAATACTTAATTAAATTCTTCTTAAATAAGAGAAGAATCCAGGTTATCCTCGATAGTCATACATCTAAACAATATGATATAAAGCTGAATGTACCTCAGCGGTCGATCTTTGCACCTTTATTATACCTTATATTCATAAATGACCTCCCTGATAAAATTGTCTCTGAGATGGGTATATTTGCTGATGACACCACGCTCTATAACAGGCATGAGGGGAAAAACAAATGAACGCATATCCAAGGCAATGGTTAAAACCCTAGAGAAAGACCTCTAGTTTGTAGTGAAATAGGAGCAATGCTGCCAAGACTCAGCTCGTTTCCTTTAATAATTGCAAGAAACATTCTCAACCACCAATAGCTATGACTAATGATACATCACCTGAAAATACTTTGTTCAAACTCCTCGGCTTAACGTTCACAGGAAATGGGAGTTGGAACAGATACATTGAGGGCATTGCCGTGGCTGCTGCGAGGAAAGTGGGCTCTCTCTACCCTGCTAGAAAGTTACTTACACCTGAAAGTATCCTATACCTCTACAAGACCACCATTCGCCCATGTATGGAGTATTGTAGTCACATTTGGGCTGGTGCATCTGCTACTAGTCTTTCACTCCTGGGCAGAGTTCAAAAGAGAGTCACCAACTTAATAGGTCCCAAACTGTCAGCTAGGCTCCAGCCTCTGTCCCATCAACAGAATGTTGCATTCCTTTGCCTATCTTACAAGTATTTAATAGTAGATGCTCCGACAAACAAGCCCTTGTACCCCTTCAACGTAAATTCCCCCCGACAAACCTAAGATGCTAGAAAAGCTTTTTACTCTAATAGTTTCTTGCCCAGAACTGCTAGACTGGAATTCCCTTTTTGAGTTCCTGCTTCTATATCAACATGCAAAAGTTCAAGTGTAATGTAAACAGACATCTTGTTGCTCAACTCCCTTCACAGTACCCCTGCAATTTATGTCCCAGATAGTAACTCCCTGCATCAAGTCTCTTTTGAGGGTGGTAGCAGTGGTGATCTCCCAGTACATCATCTTTTGTTGATTAGGCTTGTAAGGAAACTTATCCTCAAATAAATCGAAAAACAGATAAAATTACTCAATTTATTGGCTCTCTATAAAAACCAATCCATGATTATTTTAAATAACCCAGACAGGAAGCAAAAAGTTTAAAATGACCTTACCCTCCAATCTATAAACAACAAAATTAACATTTTCAAAGCATCCTATTTATTGATTTCCTCTGTATAAGTGTTGCCATGAAAACTCCTCAATACTAAGCTTTACAGTCTTAACTCAAGGTGGATATTGATTGGCCAACATCGGTGCTATGCAAACTAACCACTATACTCATCCTTTCTTTCTTTTCTCCAAAACTGCATTTAATCAACTCTCTTAATCTACAAAACATCTGGCAGGGCATTAAAGGATACACCCTTGTTGGTCATGGGCCTATCCCAACTAGATCCAAGTAGAATACTGCTTCGATCTAGTTTTGATCATCTGGAACGAAGTTACAATGTCTCATGAAAAAGCTCGAGAAGTTATTAATAGAACACTGCAGGATTTGCACAATTCCAATTAAGGTATGATTGTAGTGCTTTCAGGTGATTTTTGGAAATCTTTGCCAGTTATTCCCAGGGGAACTAAGGCAGGTGAATTGAGAGCATGCTTGAAATCCTCTGTACTGTGGAAACATGCCAAACTGAATGTTGAATATATCAATGCTAGTGGAATACTGAAGAATCGTCTCTCTTTGATCCTTATTTTCAATGGTATAAGCGGCTTGGAGTTGTCTCTCTCTGATGATGTGTATTTTTTTAGCGTTATTTCCATGGGAAGTGCTCATCTGAGCTCCAATCTCTGGTCCCCCCCCTCGCCAATCTTTCACGAAAAACACCCATCTAGCTGAAACCACTGTCAGTAATTTTCCCCACTCTTTATCTGTGCCTAAATCAAAAACGTAGATTCTATGAACAAAGCTTCTTTCTTAGAAGTGCCCGCCTGTGGAACTCTCTTCCGTTTGCCTGTTTCCCACCTGACTACAACTTGGATGTCTTCAACATAAACAAGTTTCTGATGAATCGCCCCCTTAAAACACTATCAGATCTCCATTACTAATGATTAATACGATATTGTCCCATTGATTACTGCACATGCAATAACCCTTATCCCCGAGTGGCCTCTTGGCTTTGATAAGTAGTGACTTCCTTGTAAGAAAAAAAAATAAAGACACTTCGAGTTGTCTCCCTTTGATTGACCGTTTTTGTAAAAAAGGCACGTAATGTAATGTGTCTTTTTTTGTGTGTGTATAGCTCTTTTCGTGTACAAATGTAAAAATAAACAGACATGTTTATGTGTGCTGAGAAAATGTTAAGTGTTAATTTTTTTTTTTGTCAACACGTCTATACCTTCCACAATGAAGTTATTTGAAGAACAAATGTAAGTTTTTCTTTACTTATTTTATAATAAACTTAACTTATAATAACCTTAACTAAGGTTATTAATTAAATCAACACTGAACAAGGAATGTACTATATACAATGCATTTCCTTAACAATCATTTTTCACTGAACTTCAATACTTCTCCCACAGTTGCCTTTCAACTTGAGAGTATTTTTGCTTCAGCGACATTGAACGAGGTCAAAGTTTCTACAACCAAAAAAGACTTCATAACATGCTGGACTTGTCTTATAGCTATGCAATTATCTCATTGTTACTAAGCAAGGTGTCGATTTGGAGGATTTTAGTCTACCTCAGTGGTGCCGTCTGTGGAAAGTACATCTGTAGTCGAATACTGTATCACTACTGCAAGATCTATTATGATGCCATTGTGGTGATGCATGTTCATCACCAAATCGACATATCTTCCAGTCAACTATCTTAACCATCTTTTAAGGTTCTAAAACCTGACTGATAAGAGTTGCTGACCAATACATGCTCAAAACATTTCACAAAATATCTTTGTAACATCTTGCATTGCTGTTGCATCAAATGTGTGTCAGTAACTATCTTGCATCATTGACTAAATCCCAAACGATTCCATCGACCCAACTCAGCACGGTCCTAAATGATTCCATCGATCAGACCCAGCCCAGCACAGTCGCAAAGGATTCCATCGATCCGGCACGGTCCTAAACGATTCCGTCGATCAGACCTGGCACGGCACAGTCCTAAACGATTCCATCGATCCGACCTGGACCAGCATGGTCCCAAATGATTCCATTGATCTGACTCAGCCCAGCACGGTCCCAAACGATTCCGTTAATCCGACCCGGCACAGTCCTGAACGACTGTCAATACAACCATACATACTACCAGAATAACCTCAGTAGTTACTCGCTGAATTGCTCTGGGGGTCATATTTTTGTAGCCCTGGGAAAACTCCTTGTTCAACATAGGCCTGACTGAGATAAGTCTTGAGCACTTCCACGCATGTCCGTCACACACAGGACTGCTATGGTCAGAGATGGAAAAATAGGAGGTCAACTCAACTTGCCAAGGCTAAATACTGCACCAATAAAATAAACCAAATGATGCATTACTAACGCATTTAATGAGCAATTCTTTGATGTTTCCAAAGCAAAAATGCTTTAAATGGATCCACAAGCAAAACATTGTATGGTTTTGCTGTTAGCAATTAAGTTAATGATTTTTTCTCATCTTCTTCCCCCGTAATTATCACATGACTTTGTTATCAATGATTATTTCTTTTGTAAATGGTTTCAATTTCTGTCCTTACTTAATTTTTTATCCAACATTTGAGCACATCCATTTTCTGAAACATTCAATATTCCACTATTTTTCATAATTTTTTTTTTTAATGCATCTCAGATGCAAATCTCCTGCAGCTTAATAATAATACATGCCAGCATCAGCAAGTTTTTTCGTATATGCCCTATTAAACTCGATCAAATATTCTGCAATTTTTTTGATAATGGCCAATCAGTATGATATTTGCTTACCTCTAGATCAGGGATCTACAAAGTTTTTGAACTAATGGCCATATTGCTGACTTTTTAGAGCTATGCAAGCAAAAAAAAAAAAAAAAAAAAAAAAAAAAAATTATATATATATATATAAAAATTAAAAAAAAATTTTAAATTTAAAAAAACCTGGACGTGTTCTATACTGTTTTGATCATTAACTTCTGAAACTGGTTTTCCAATTTTAATCATTTTCTGACCAAAAAGAAAACCTACCAAACTGTTTTCATACATTCTCATTTTAAAAAATTTTTTTCCTGAATATTTTTACATTTTCCATAAAAGATCCGTGGGCCGTATTACAGACTTTGGCAGGTTGGATCTGGCCCACTGGCTATAGTTTGGATACCCCTGCTCTAGATGGATTCTGATTGGCCAGTAACAGTACTATGCAGATTAAGCACGACCACAGTCACGTTTAATCTTTCTCTTCTTCAAAACTGCAATTAGTCAGGTGGAGATAACTCAATTATCTCAACATGATTACATGATTTATGTTAAAACTGAGAAATCGAAGATCAAAATTAAAATTTATCAAAGATTTAGTTCATATGAAGAAAAGGCTGATTACAAAACCATAGCAAAAAGTGCTGTCAAAACTAATATAGAAAAATCAAATCTGTAGTTCATAAAATAAAACATTATTGTGCCTATTTTTGAAATCCCATGAACAATTTTATATATAACTAGCATTTCAGCCTGGCGTTGCCTGGGTGTTTGGAGGTGTGTTGAGCAAAAAAAAAAAAAAAGTGGTAATAGGAAGGCAGGCTCGAACCCGTACCGCAAAAGAGAAAAAGAATGGGAAAAAGCATGACGTCTTTGCTGTTATGACCACTGCCAAACCGGAAGTGACGTAGGTTTAAATTAAGGCTAGACAATCGAAAAGAGGGGATGACTTTCTAAATATCGGCGAAAAAAGTGACTCCTCCCTGTAGAAAAGTGCCCAGTTGAGAGTGAAGAAATTAATATTTTTAGCCAATTTTTCGGTATTTGTCGTCTGAAGGGTCGAGCTTAAAAACGATACTGATTTTGTGAAAATCCGTCGCCTCTGTCGAAAGTTTTAGGAACACATGCAAACATACATTTATATATTGGTAGCTCAAATTTTCAACCCAAACCGATTAAAAAGCTTGCCCTATCTCTGAATACCCTGTATGTAAAATTTCAAATGTTTAGATCAGAAATTGTCTGAGTAATTTGGTAGAGACCACAGAGGTCAAATGTTTTTAAAACTTTGACCCCTATTATGATCCATTTATTGTTTTGGGCTCAAATCAAGTTATTAAGTTAGATCCATGTCCAAGAAACCTATATCTAAAATTTCAATTGTTTATACCCAAAATTGTCGGAGGAGTTTGGTAGAGTTCTCAAAGGTCAAATCGTTGAACTTCGACCCCTTAACAGCCAAATTTCTGTCCGAAAACGGATTACAAAGATTTTCCCAAATCTCAGTACCCTGTATATCAAGTTTCGAGTCTGTAGTCTTAAAATTGACAGAGTTATTGCGTAGGGAAATGTACATGAACACACTCACAGTCAGACAGACAGAGACGTTCACTTTTATAGATATATAGACTAACAGGTCGCTCAGCGTTGCTCAGTCATAAGATACACTTAAATATGATATTTAATTAATGCAAATTTTGAATTTATTATAGAGTTGATTCTTTACTGATTATTACATTGTACCCAACATATAATAGTGATTACAAAAGTTAAAAAAATAAATATTACTTGGGTGCCATCAACTAAAATCGAAATCAAAACATTGCCCTCTAGCATTATTTATCATTTGAGCTAAGTCAATATGCATGTGAAGACTTTAAAAATTAATGTAGTTAAACATATAAATTTATATTGCATTTGCACGTTTAATCACATTACGCCGACCAAATTCCAATTTTTCAATTTTAACCCTTAGTAGCTATTCCTACTGGCTAAAAGTCAAATCAAATTTGTTCCATTAGTCCAAATCTCCTATACATCAAGTTTCAAGTCTGTAGATCAAAAACTGACAGAGTAATTTAGTAAAGACCGTTCCGCACAGATAAGGTCACTTTTATACAAGAGAGAGAAATAAACAAATATAAAAAAATAACCCATAATCAAAATTTTCTTATTATTCAATTTTTATTATACAATCAGCTAACCTATGTAAGCTCAAAATTAAATTTGTTTCTTCGTTTTTAATTTAACTTATCTTTATAAAATGTGTATCACGTTATAAATCTGGATATCTGTAATAAAAAATGATGTTTTCCCCATGTGGTTGATTTTTTGAGACAAGATAGATTTTTCTCCCTACAGCGAGCTGTCATGTCAACGGAGTCGTTTCTGACATATTTATATTCTAGCAATGCAAACAGTAAAAGGTTTCAAGTTACTTAACCTTGAACTGACGACATTTAAATTTCAATATATGAAAACTTTTAACGGTTTGTTCAAAATTATATTCTTTTAATCTAGTCACGTGACTCTTATACTACATCTTCATCACGAAAACAGAACAGACATCTTTTCGGCCAAAGGATGCTGTTGCTTTTTAAAGCTTTCAATCAAACATGATCCTGGGTGAGTAGCCATGCTATGTATGAATAAAACTTTTTATTGGAATGTAGCTCTATATATTTGATATAATGGACTGATCCAACACCCCTCAAATGAATGGACTGTTACGTCTATAAAAAGACAAGCAAACTCTCCTCGCGTGGGAGACAGAATTTAGTACTAAGCTGTCAATGGACGCTTAGAAATGTGTGTACCTTTTTACCTAAATAAACCCTTTCTGTACAACCCCAGTAATGACTTGTTATTCATATAATCTACGATATAACAATATTATTGAGCACTTTTATATAAACAGAGATTCTCCAGATTTTAACCCTGTGGATACAAACTGAAGTTGGATTACTAATATAAGAATATAAGGATGGATATATATATATATATATATATATATATATATATATATAGTAAGTAATTTATAAAATATATATGGCGATTAAGCTACACTGAATATTTTGCGTTTCATCCACTATATACTAACTAGCTCTACCTACGTATTGAGTACTTTTGAAGTAAATACTTAAAGTTTATGCATAAATCTATACTTTCGTATATTAAATTTATGTGAGTAAATGTAGTTATATATATATATATATATATATATATATATATATATATAGAGAGAGAGAGAGAGAGAGAGAGAGAGAGAGAGAGAGAGAGAGAGAGAGAGAGAGAGAGAAAGAGAGAGAGAAAGAGAGAGAGAGAAAGAGAGAGAGAATAAATGACAAAAAGTTATATTCCAAAATTCATGATGTTGACCATCTTATAATTTATTCTTTTAATTCAGTTGACTTATACAATTCTTGACAGTATCTGTTTCGTAGTGCAAAAATCAATCACTTAATTATTATATCAATCAGTGAATCTATTATGCCCTTAACTGATTCACTGATTAATATAATTAAGTGATTGATTTTTCGCTACGAAACAGATACTGTCAAGAATTGTACAAGTCAACTGAATTAAAGGAATAAATTATAAGATGGTCAACATCATGAATTTTGGAATATAACTTTTTGTCATTTATTCTCTATATTGCTCTGTAATTACATTGAGCTTCTTATATAAGGATTGATATATAATAAGAAAATATATTTCTACAGAAATATATATATATCTATAATATAAAGCTGAACGTCTGTGTGTGTGTCTAGTCACGAATAGGCTTCTATATGGTTGACTATTATAGAAAACTGATTACATATAATGATAGAAGATGTACCGAGACACAGGAATGGGTATGTTTGATCTGGCATAATGATGATTCATTAAAATTGTGGGGGCTGCGTACGCGCCTGGTCCACAAAGTATGGAAATAAAAAATTTAAAAATTAAAAAAACCTTTACAAGTGTTTTTGATATAGATGTACATAATAATACTTTGATAAGTATGTTTTAACTTAAATAGGGATGGTATAATAAAATTGTGGGGTCTGCATTCGCGCCTGGCCTCCATAGAATGGAAATAGGCACAAACTTTAATAAAGACTTTTCATATCTATCTGCTTAAGTATACTTTGATAATTATGTTTCAGTTTGAAGAAATATGGTATAATAAAATTATGGGGTGTTCGTTTACGCCTGACCTCCATAGAATGGAAATATGTCAAAGTTTAACAAGGTTTTTTTAATATAGATCCACAGAATATTGTGATAAGTGTTTCAGTGTGAACAGGTATGGTATAATAAAATTTTATTTTTACTTTCATTATATTTTGCTTTGGTTTTGATACCCCCAAATTCGAAGCTATCTCATTACAACCCTTTCTTTTCATAACCTATCATACTTTCATAAATCAGAGTCCATTTTCTGTAGGCTGTTTTTGAACAATGACAGGTACTTTTACTAGTATATATAAATCATTCTTTGATACATACAAACACTATCATCAGCGTAGAAGGTAACAATTCTTATTGATCTGGAGATTCAAACATAACCACAAAGCCATCTTGGATTCCAGTTGCTAAGCTTTTACCTCCGAGACATAAATTAATTGTTGTGAGCAAGGGAATTAACTAATGTAAGCAAAAATAAATATTTATATTATTAAAATAAAAATTTTCCAATTTGGTATTCAAATATAGATATAAATAACACAAGGTTGATTTCAATAGGGCAATACTAAAGCTACAAGTATTTTTATAATATACCACATCACTAGAAACAAACACCTATTTTTATGCTCATCCCAAGAAAGTTTCAAATTTATTAATTATACAAGTGTATGCATTCAAAATTAATACAAGTTAAGCAAAAATACGATATATATATATATATATATATATATATATATATATATGTTCAAATGGACCAGCTAAAGTAACCGCAGAAAAATCTTATAAAGAAACAAAAAATAAAAAAAATCCTGCATGAGACACATCAAATGAAGAACAAGTGGTGGGCCAAAATGTCAGGGGAAATCCAAACAACTTATGACTGCAAAGATTCAAACGTTATGCATAACAAAATCAGACAAGCTTTTGGTCCACAGCTCTTAATAATAGTACCTCTGAAATCCAAAGACGGTTCCACGGCACAATGGACAAACGTTTTAGAGATCTTTCTGTTAATCCATCTGAAATAAATGATAGTCTCCCTCAGAAGGTGGTCATCGAGAAGATGATGATTGATCTTCGCATTGACAAGACAATAAACAATTAAAGAGATTAATATGGGAAAAAGCACTAGGACTTGATGATATACTCGTTGAATTATTATTTGAAAGAGATAGCGTTGTCTATGCAATCCATGCACTTATCCTTTTGGTTTGGAAAGATAATTTTGTCCTTCAAGATTGGATCGACGCAATAATGATTCCACTTTATCAAGAAAAGGGTTCAAAATCTGAGCATGTTGATTACAAAAGTATTAGTGGGAAAGGATTTGACGAAGATTCTGTTAGCCCTTTATAACCTGAATTATGATGTAAATGATTAAAACATTTGTTAATTTTAGATAGTTTAAAAGGTAATGCTACTACGATTGTCTTCAAACTGGAAAAATTATGAAATTCAATAGTTAAAAACTACCACCGAGAAGTTTTAAATTTCATAAATTTACATTGCTTACTATCCATAGTGCTTGAAAAAAATTGTGTTTATGACAACAAACGAAATCCTCCACTCTCTGAGACAGATGGCAGCATCCTGAATGTAAGTAATAGGCAGTTGTAATTTGGAGGTATCTGGCATCTACCCAGATACTGAACTAATATGAACAAAGCGTGTTTGAATCAATTCCCATTTTATTTATGCTGTTATATTCATTTATTTACTTACAACTGAACGAATTAGTTCAGCCAGGTCATAAAGGGTTAATAGTTCAATGAAATGAATTTGTCCCTCTATCATCTCAGAAAATAAATGTGGTTTTAGATCTGGCCGTGGCACAATGGGCATGATATTCTGTGTGACTGTGTGCATATGATCCTCTTTTTTAAACAGTAACCATCATGTAAAATTTCAATCAGATCAGATAAATGGTAAACGTTTCCATAAATTAGTGAATATTTCATACAATATGGAAAAGTATGAGCCAGATGAGACTTTTGCCATTCCTTTTGTTATCAGGTGGAGGTATGCAATTTTACAACTGATTTGTGTTCTGGTTTTAACTGTGCTGGAGACCAACTTGAACTGGGTAAGAAGATTGAATATTTTTCTGTAGGTAGCAGAATCATGCAAATTGAATTTCATCAAGCACATATTAGACATGGTATATATATATATATATATATATATATATATATATATATTTTTACAAAGAAGTTACCACTTATCAAGGCCCAGAGGCCATTTGAGAAAGAGTTACTGAATGTATAGTAGTAAACGAGACAGTATTGTGGTAATCGTTAGTAGTGGAAATTTGGTAAATTGGATTACTTAAGGGGACGGCTCATCAAGAACTTGTTTACGTTGGACTTGAAGACAATCATATTGGGGAGCAGGAAAATGGAAGAGAGTTCCATAGGCATACAGTTCTAAGAAAGAAGCTTTTTCATGGAATCCACATTTAGGTTTAAGCACAGATAAAGAGTGGGGGAAATTATTAATAGAGGTTTCAGGTAGATGGGTGTTTTTTGTGAAAGTTTGGCAAGG
Organism: Euprymna scolopes; assembly: GCF_053919585.1. NCBI lineage: Eukaryota > Metazoa > Mollusca > Cephalopoda > Sepiida > Sepiolidae > Euprymna > Euprymna scolopes. The sequence continues at coordinate 15,078,041 of NC_136485.1, forward strand.
GGGAGAGCATAGATTTAAGCTTAGATGAGCACTTGCCATGAAAATAACGATAAAGCAGAGACAGGCTCACAACGTCTCTTCTGTGGGAAAGACGTTGCAGGGAAGAGAAAAGTGCATCCCCTACTAGGCTATGAAGTCTATTAAACAAAAAAAAAAAAAAAAAAAAAATCGAAAGCAGGTGAGATTTATATTTCTTACATAAAATTAAAATGAAAAAAAAAAAAAAAGCATCAAATGCAAGCTTGTGTCTCAAATAGCTTGTAGAAATAAAAGTTTATTATCTCAATAAAAATGTTTAAAGTAATAGGTGGTTGACATGTACTAGAGTTGGAGGTGGGGCGAAAATATTTAAAGAGAAAACAAGACTTGGTGACAACATTGTCCCATCCTTGCAGACATGTTCAATTAGACATGTTAACAGTTGCACTTAGAAGACGAACAATTGTTGGAGAAATGAGAATATTTGACCAATGACTTCATTTTACTCAACTTTGTGTAGGGAAGGGGCGGGGCTAGTAATCAGTATTTGCAAAATTTACTTTCAATGCATTTGAATAAAGAATTTATCAAGATTTTAGTTTGAGACATGTGGCTTTAGATTAACAACTTGACCAGCGAGTCGATCTAAAATGGTCAAGTATATAACTCTGAAAATTGTGGGCAAAAATATCTGTATATCAATACGATAGCGTGTTATTTTGTGTGTCACGCTTACACCTTTCTTCTTCCGAGTTACTGTCGTTTAATTGTTATGACCTTCCATTTCTTGTAATAAATAATTTTACCAAGAATTCTGCATAAGTTTTGGTTTCGATTATAGCTGAAGGAACTCGCGTTTATATATATATATATTTATTTATTACACACATTTTTTTTATAAGTATATATTTCGATTCAAGCTGATTCACCGAAGTAATATGAATATATATTTTATTTTTGAAATCACAACTTTATAATATATAAGAATCGATAGAAAATTTACTATAATAACATATACAAAATCTGCATGAATTAAAATATCATATTTAAGCGTATTTTATGACTGGGCTACGCCAGACGTCTCTGCCAGTTTAGATAAATTCTTTTGCAGTTTCAACAAAAAAGCTACAATAATATCAAGGCGTCTCCATTTATGCTGAACAGCCACAGAATGTCAACATCAATATATTACATATAAAAGAGTTTGCTGTGGAATTTCCACAGGTCTCACTAGTTGAGAAGAATCAAATACTTACAAATTTGAATTTGTTCAAATAAAGGAATGTTAAAGGACCATTTTTCTTTTCAAGTCTAAAAACACCAAAATTACTTTTCTACAAAAATATTTTTATAAAACAATATTTATCTATTACTAGTGGAGGGTGCTGGCCTTGCCGGTCACTAAATAAGCTTAAATATATTTTAATTGATGCAGATTTACCATTTATTATTACAAATTATCTATTGAATATTATATTGTACCTAGTACTGATTTACAAAAAAAAAAAAAAAAAAAAAAAAATGACTTTGGTGTCATCAGCTAGAATCGAAACCAAAACATTTAGTGCTCCAACTGCATTCCCTACTGATGCAGCTTGAAAAAGATAAAGATTTAAAAATTAAACCACTTCAAACTATGAATGAATTTGCACATGCGCAAAAATAATAGAAATATGTCGGCAAGTTGAAATTAAAATTTTGCATTTCAACTTGCAAACATATTTCTGTACGAGTTATTCATCAATCTAAAAGATTTTACTCATCATAAACTATCCTTGGAGTATGATTACTATTTCCTGTTCATTTTAGTATCATGTGACCAGTAGTTTAAGAGTTTATTGGTTAAATATCTTCACACGCATTTTATTTATCTAAATAATGATTCATGTTCATATAAAACTTTATTTATATAGATAATGCTACATGTTAATATAAAACTTTACATAGATAATGCTACATGTTCATATAAAACTATATAGTCAATGCTACATGTTAATATAAACCTTTATTTATATAATAATGCTACATGTTCATATAAAACTTTATATAAATAATGCTACATGTTCATATAAAACTTTATATAAATAATGCTACATGTTCATATAAAACTTTATATAAATAATGCTACATGTTCATATAAACCTATATAGATAATGCTACATGCTCATATAAAACTATATAGATAATGCTACATGATCAATCTTTACTCCAGGCAATTATAACTAAGAAAAACAAAATAACTAATACTTCCGCCTGGCCATGGTCAATGGAATGAGAACGGCCTACACTCATCAGTTAAGTAAAAAGTTCAGTTCAAAATTTCATATGTTCCCAAGTTCAAGAAGATTCCCAAGTTTTGAGAAGGTCAGAGGTTAAAAAGTTCAAAACAATGTGAAAAATCACAACCAAGATTAGAATAGTAATCCAAGTAATCCAAAGAATACCTTTAATTAGCTTACCAAAAATTGGAGAGGTGGAATCGTCATTATTGATGGAACAAGAATATATATATATTTCTATATGTTCAAGAAATAGTTCAGAACTATCTTGGTTAAAAATATCGAATCATTTAAACTACTTAAGAAATTGTTTGTGAAAGATATAACATTTGTGCTTCTTTCCCAAAGCTCACTTGCCTTCAAAGAGTTAAGGAACAAAGGTGTATTCAGAGTCAAAAGCTTTTTAACTGCTACAAGACTGCAATGAAAAAGAAAAAAAATTGGCTAAAATCGTTCATGCATAAAATCATACAGATGGTGAATCCCACCTATTTTGATCTGGCAGTGTACATCCAAATATTTGGGACAATTTGCTCGTTTAATACACTGATGGGTGTTCCAGTTTGGTTTTCTACGTTGTTAAGAGTACAACAGAGATCTATTGTCAACCGATAGGGTTTTAATGGGCTGTTGATGAAAATGTCTCCCTTTTGATCCATTGCAAAAAGTAGGGGAGGAAGAAAGATAAAGAGTGAAAACCTTGCCTCACAATCCTTTGCATATTTTTATTAGTATCATCGTCCTAACTAGAATCTCTGTATGCTTTTCCTGCTGACCTAATTACTTTATACAAATATTATGGAGGTTGTCAATTGTTGAAAATGGACAGTGATTAGAATCACCTAACCTAGAGGAACAAATAATTTTTAATGTTAAGCACTAGTTTTCTTTTCTCTAACTTTTCTTTCATTTGTTTTTTAAGGGTGCATTAAAGGTGTTTTTTAAGGGTGCATTAAAGGTGTTTTTTAAGGGTGCATTAAAGGTGTTTTTTAAGGGTGCATTAAAGGTGTTTTTTAAGGGTGCATTAAAGGCGTTTTTTAAGGGTGCATGTGAAAAGACCTGATTCTTTTCTCAGTATGTTTGGTATGTGTAAAATCAAATTTATTATAACTCAAATCGTTTGTAATTTAATTTTTTTTTTTTTTGACGGATAAAGTTAATTATTAAGTAAAAATGATATTTTAAAATCATTTTTAAAGCATTTTTGAAATTTTTAAAATTTCAAAAAAAAAAAAAAAACAAATTTATTGTAGACGGTTTTGATGAAAAACAGTTTATATACGAGTTATTAAATTATATATGGAAGAAGAGTCTAATCCCGGCCATTGTACTGCATGAATCACAATGTGGACTGAGAGTCTAATTCAAAATAAATCTTTTATTTCATCTTCCTCCAATCAAATTGTTCAAACTCAAAAGATACTTAAGACAATCTTGTAATGTTATCAATCACAATTTGTTTGGCAATTTCATCTGATTCATTGACAAAAATTTGTAGAAATAGAAAAAAAAAAAATTTATTTTACTCCTATTTACTTTAAAAGGTGAAAGACTGCCACTAAGATGAACGTGGCTACTGAGAATTAGACTCCTGATTTATAGCAGGGAGGGGGGATATTTACAATTAAATTTCTGCATATTGGTATAGTCAAAGAAACAGAGAGGGAATTCCAGACAAGGAGTTCAGAGAAAGCTATTAGAGTAGAATGCTTTCTGGCATCTCAACAGGTGGAATTTTGCCGATTATTGGGTAGCACAAATGCAGTCAGTTCGTTGGAGCATATTCCATTGAAAACAGAGGAATGCAATATTTCAGATATAGATCAGTGGATGGAGCTTGGTAAACAGTGTGGAGCCTATTAGAGGCTTTTTGGAGGACATTGTTAAAAAGAGAGAAACTAGTAGTTGATGTAATAAATGCTCCATGCATAAGTCAATATTTAATGTATAGAGATATAGGATACTGGCAGGTGTGAAAAGTTTTCTAGCTCGATAAAGGGATCCCACTTTCATTACAGCCAACTTGGCAGTATCTATTATGTTCTCATTCATGTTAACTGTTAATGTTAGGCTGAGAAGATTCAATATTGAACTCATAGGATTCTATTAGCCATGGCAATTGGTGATTGAAAAGCTTTCTTATAATTGTTAAAGGAAAGGAGCTTTGTCTTAGTAGCAACAAATGTTACAATCCATTTATGGTTACATTCCACTACAAACTGGAAGACATTTTTCTAAGGATTCAACAACTGCTTTGGACAGACGGGTGTTCGTTTTGCCCACATGTCGAGAATAGAGTGTGGCATTATCAGCAAATACACTCATCTTGGACACAACAACATTACGGACCTTTGATATTTTAATGAATTTCATTTTCACACAAAGGAATGACACCCATAAATCGGCATAAACACGACTCCATTAGATAAACAATGTTCAAGAAATAAAAATGGAAATGTTATGAAGCAAATTTATTCCAACAGAGTAAATATTCGAATTGCAGAAGTCAAATAATCAGTGAAAAGTATTCGTGTGCTGGTGCAGGGGAAAAGCATGGATTTGTAGAATTGAAGTTCGATCAAGCAGGAAGGTCTCTGCAGACATTGTTCTCAAGTAGGAGTTATAACAGTTAAATCTTTAGTTTTGCCATTTTTTTTATGGCAATCGCTCACGACAATACGTAAAGCCACTTGATGCAAGTAGCTATAGAAAAGGTCACAAACCAATAAACAATAAATATTAGATGAATAGATTCTGACCCAGAAAACAGCAATTCTTTCCCCTTTGTTAGAAACAGCATTCCTGGAATGTGAGGACTAAAGGACAAAATAAGGAAAGCAAGAGTTATGAGGCTGCCAAAAGTAAAACTAACCCGATTGAGTATTTTGGGAATACGAGTTCTTGTTTGATCACGTTGCAAAAAATTGCCATGAGTATCTTTCAAGTTTGAACATGTGGATTGGAGTCTGATTGAAAAAGTTTCTTTTAAAACAAGTCTAATGGCCAGGATTGAACTCATGAAGTAGATAGACATAAAAATGGTGCATATATTTTGATTTGAATATGCTTTTTTAATTTCCAGGATAGTATAGTGATTGTATGGAGCACTATAATATAAAGATGTTTGAGAAAAATTTAACTGTCAATGTTTTTGAAGAGTAAGGTCTAAATAGTTTCCTATAATAGTTCTGTTCAACTTTCTGTACTTTCGATTTTTTTGTCTAAAGACAAGTAAAAAATAAGTTACTTAAAAATTAAATGGTAGCAGTTTGAAGAATTGAATTTTTTTTTAATTCAGTAATAAAAAAAAAAGTATACGCTTTTATTATAGAAGTTTTAGGTAAATTATTAGTTTTATTATTATAAATGGCAAAGGGTACATTACTTTTTGATTAGATGAATGTTTCTTTCTGCATAGTATACATCTTTAGGTATGTTTTTAGTGAAGGTCACATCATGTGGTGCCACATCTTTGAAAACAGGGGGAAAAAAAGTTCTATTCAGGTGGCTATTGTCAAACGATGGGTGAAGAGGGGATGGATGCAGGGAGGTCATATGTATTGTACTAAGTATCAAACCTCCAGAAAAACCATAACTTCAGTCTTAACATCTATCCACCCCTCTCCGGACAATTCTCTTGGTTGCAATTCTATGAAGTAGCATGTGAAATGCACCAACTGTAAAACTTGCAACATCAGATAAATTGATTTCTGGTGTTTAGATGTTTTTTGTAAGGACATGTGTTCACTATCAAAGTCCCACCTGTTGTAGGTGAGACTTTGATAGTGAACACTCACTCTCAGATGGCTTCTGCAAATCAGCTGTATTCAGCAAACGTTTGAGTTTACTTTCATCAGATTATAACTCTCACTTACCTTATTTTGTCCTTTAGTCCTCACATTCCATGAGCAAGGTTTCTGACAAAAGCGGAAAAATTGCTGTTTTCTGGGTCAAAATTTATCTGTATAACACTTCTTGTTGACTAGTCTTTGACATTGAAATAGTTTTATTTTAACTCCTATCATCAAGTGGCTTCATGACTTGTCTGAAGTGATTTCAATAAGAAAAAAAAAATTCTGTAAGAGACGCACTCTAAATCTTAATATATCAATGGCCAAGATATGAAGCTTTATTTTCTAAAATGCGTTCAACACTGCAAACACCCTGTATTTATTTTTATTAAAATCAAAACTACAATCCTCTTTATTAGCAGACTTACCCTCATCTTTATAGTTGTTGCTGTTGTTCCAGGTGAGCATTGTCTGAGGATAGCAGTTTCAATCCTACTGAAAGCAGGACAAAGGATTAGTTGGCCAAAATGTGGTGAGACGAAAACAACTACGAAAGTCGGTAATTACTGAGAATACAATTAAGAAACTCAGCATTCCTATCCTGTCACGGTTAACCATCTGAAGAAGACCAGAGGAATAGTTGGCCAAAACGATGTGAAACAACAACATCTGCAAACCTAATATATAAACAGCTATATGTCTGTTGGTCTATCTCCATATTTTCAAACTATCTCCTCTGAAACTAAAAGTCATAGAACGGCCTCAAATGATTGGATGTTTTGTGGACCGTTCTTTTATAGGTCTTTAGCCTGTTAAAATTGTTTTTAAAGGGTTAAAAATGTTAAAATTGTTTTTAAGGGGTTAAAAATGGGTCAAAATTGTTTTTAAGGGGTCAAAAATGGGTCAAAATTGTTTTTAAGGGGTTAAAAATGGGTCAAAATTGAAAAAAAATCGTTAAACATTATGTACATTCATTTTAATTCATTTTTAATTATAAATCAATTTATATGCGCGTCACATTGTTACATTAGTTGAATGCTACAGTTTCATTTTCAATTCTAGCTGATGGCACCTAAATACTTTTTTTTTTTTACTTTTTGAAATCACAACTATAATATATACGAAATCTGGACAAAGTAAAATATCATATTTAAGCGTATTTTATGCCTGGGCAAAGTTGCCCACCTCCTCTCGCTAGTAAATAAATATATAAATTACTCATCTCAAAGGATTCCAATAAAAATAATACATAAAATCTTATACAACAAGCAAAAAATTTGCAACAGTTTGGGCTAAACACACACTCTCCATTAATAATGTTTATAATTGAAAATTAAATGTAATTCGATTTCATAATCTTATCAGTTTTTAAATATATTATTTGTTGGTATTCATTTCAGTCATTTTGAGTTTGTCTCAATCTGGTATGTTCTCCCTTATCAATTGTGTTATACGTCAGTCACTTTTAAAATTCTGTGCCATAGAATTTAATAAACAATAAAATAATGTATATCTAGATAATAAAGTAAAGTCGATTCTACCCAGTCTTTGCATTAACACATAATAGGATAATTATCAAAACCTTTATATGCTAATCTGATAATGCTAAGCCCTCATACGCATTTTCGGAAATTATGCATTCATTCCGTCTTTTTTCAGTATTTATTTTCTACGGATTACTAGGCTCTTCCAAATAAACATTCCAGAAAGAAGATAGCATCCATTTTTACTGGTTAGTATTTATCGACACCAGTTACATCAAATCCTTTCTTAATAGAAGGAAATTGTGGTTAAATCATCTAAACTATTTCATTTTGTTCCTAATATTGTTCAGTAGCTGAACATCTAACAATCGCTCTCTTTTGTGAGTCAAATGAATATCATTAAGTCATTTTGAATGCGTTTCGCTTATAAACTCTCTACAAACATTTCTGGGTTTTATGCTTTAATGCACAGATGATTGTATGCATTCACACATTCGGGAAGATACGGGAAATGAGTTATTTATTCGAATATAGATTTATATTAACCATGTAAACGACTTAAGGAAATAATAATCATGAAAATAGACATCTGCTTTTTAAGTACATTTTTAAGATTTGCAAAATAATGCATTTTTTCTATGGTGGGAAAAAACAAAACAAAAGAAAAACCATTGATTATTACCGTGCTGTTTTGTTCCTTTTAGTTTCTACTAGCGAGGGGTACCCGGCGTTGCCCGGGTGTTTGGAGGTGTGTGTGTGGGGGTGGGGAAGTAAGCATGAGGATCGAACCCGAACCGTTGAGGCAAAGTTGTAAATTAAAGTGTGAAAAACAAAACATGCAACGTTAACCATTGCCCCACCGCGACATGCTAACGGAAATACATTTGAATTTATTTAATTACTTGGATTTAGCAGGTGCCCGTTTTAATGAGTTAATGAGGTCAAGTTTGACTGCGGGGATACTATTCATTTACTGCTGAACGCTTCCTCCCCCCCCAAGATGTTATAGGAAAAAGACTAACCCACATGCGGCGAGCAACAAATATTGAATATTTATCTTCCCGAAATCGAGCAGATTAAATAGACAGGCGAGCTTTGTTGTTAACTGTGAGATATTACGATTTATATGTGATATAAAAATTTTTTAAAAGTTGTGAAGCGAGCGACCGCTTCTCTGAAAAAAGCCTTTTGTTGACATACAGAAAAAGCGAACACACATACATACATACATTTTCGCTTTTATATATATATATATATATATATTAACAAAAATTTTAAATATATCTTTATTATTATTTATGGAAAATCCTATTCTTCAAGCAAAAATAAATATTGCCTCAGCCTAGAACGGTTTCTTTTTAAGCGCAATAGAAAATTCCTACTGAGCATTTTGTATTGACAATGTTATCAAAACAACATTTTCATTATAAATTATTTAACATGCACTTACAAACAAACCATTGATCATAAACACACACACTCCATGACACAGGTCAATGTTAAATCACCTAAATTGCTTACACTCCAAGACTAACAAATATTAAAAAAATTGCTAGCATTTTTCAATTACATGATTTTATTAGTGCAAATAAAATCAAATTTGTAGGCAAAAATTTACAGCAAAGCGAAATGATATTGGTTTTTGAGAATTATTTTATTTACAACTATATAAGTACTTTTCCCTAACTTTTCATTAACTTTGTTTTTTTTTTTGTTTTTTTTTTAGTTTAAACTTTCTCCAATGTTTTTTCCCTTGTTTGAGAACTTCTAAATATACAAAGTAGCAGTGTTCATGTATGTGTCTGTGTGTACAACTCTATATATACTTTCCTACAACCTACACCACTGGACCGATCATGACCAAACCTGATATCATCATGATCTCCCATCTAGGGATGGAGCACACCATCAAGGTCAAATTTTAAAGTCATATTTGGTGCAGCTCTTCATAAACTCCCCCACCTAGGGATAGTTCACATCAAGTTGGAGTATGTTTGCTATGTTTTTGATAAAAATGTGCTTGTGATATTAAAAAAAATGTTAACCATTGTGCTTCTTTGTAATTGTTTCAATTTTTATGTGTAACAATATCAATATAAGTGTCACCTTTGATAAAACCTATTTGCTTTTAAGTTCATAGTTGTAAGAGGAGTTCAAAACTTTTATACACCTTAAGCTATAGTTGCTCTTACAACATCCACTTAAGTTTTGCCTGTGAAGCAGGTATCTGACCATTCAGCAAACTTCTGTGCAAAGTGTGGGTATCTTTGCTGATCAATAAATAATTTAATAGAGCCTGCAAATTTCATGGCTTTAGGTACATTGTTATTTTTTAGTGTGGAAAAAAAAAACTCAAAAAGGGGGATAGGATTTGTACAAAAAGATGCTACATTCAAGAATGATTTCACGAAAACATGACAAACTCCTACTTTAATCACCTAAATTATGTATAGCGATATGCACTTTGTTTTGTTTGTTTTTTTCCATAATTGCTATTTTAATATCTATTTTACTTTTAATCAATTTATATTTATCCTGAGCAATACCGGATACACGTTTGGAGACGTTTAAAAAGTGTTATATCCCACCAATTGATGGGAAAATTCACAAAGAAATGCAAGAATGCATCGAATACAACCAAAATTTCAAGAATTATTGTTTACAAATGGAAACTTTTGTGGGTTTGAAAAATGTCGCTCTTTCAGAAATTTTTTAAACTGGCAAAATTAAAAACAAATACAGAAAGTCAAAACACGACTAGATTTAACAAAAACAATGATTTATTCAATAATTTTGTTTATTAAAATACATAAATTTGTTATTAAAACTGTCAAAGTAAAACTTTTCTTTAATGATTATGAAAAAATGTTAAGCTTATATTTTCATTGTTTATTTTATATATGTTTATATTTGAAAATAAGAATTTAGAAAAATGTAGGTTATGATTGATATTTAATGCAATAATAATCAATACAATTTCTACTGAAATTAAATGGCTTATAAATGCAATTATAATTCAATCCCAGATCTCACCATGCCATTTACTGGTTATTTATTGAATTAGGGTTTGTCACCATAAATTCAGCGTTAATCTTTAAACACATACAAGCGACAAAGCAAGATATGCAAACATTTGAAAGGAAAAATAATAAAACATTCTGAGGCTTCAAAGACCATTTGGTGCTTGCATAGACTGGTGATATTTCATACAAACGCATTTTAGGTGAAAACATTATATATTTATGTATTATGTTGAAATTAGTATAAATTCAAAAAATAAGAAAAAAAATGATCCAGTAGAAAAATAATTACAAGCAAAAAAAAAAAGAAAAAGAATTTATTGAATTATTCTATATCTTAATATGGAAGAGTTGTGCGACTAATTCAATATGACAAACTGATTTATCTCTTTTGATTTATATTAAGGGTCTGACATTTTTAATTGTGTATAATTTTCTTTCTTTTTTTTTTTGTTAAAATCTAGCAGATCTATTTAATCAATTTATGTAATTTTTTAAATTTATTCTAACTGCAACATGACATCTGAAGTGTTTTTTCCACCTGAAATGCGTTGGTTTAAAAAGTTCAAACTATACAATCAGTGGCAATTTACATATCACTAACCTTTGATGATCAAAAGAAATCCTTTGTTGCAAAACTATAAAATTCACTTATTTTTCACTTCAAAAGCACTGAATTGGTTACATCACACACTATTTACAACTAGAGACATTCTTAAATTTTTAATGCAAAAAAAGAAATCATCATCATACTCATGGGAAATGATGGGGGTGTAGTGGTTAATGACACGGACTGACGACCTGGGTATTCCAAGTTTAAATCCAGTTTGTTCCACAAAAATCACTTTCCTTTAGAATGTTGGCAACTTTTTCATGGTCTCTTCCATAAGTATTCAATGTCTTTTTAGAAAGAATCTTGTATAGAAAAATATCGGGAAAACCAATGCTTACAATAGAATCTTTGGATTCACACGGTATGATGATCATACTGACATAGACATGGTATAAGTAAATACTTATCTCCAAAATTATAAGATTACTAGCAGGCCGCCTGGCATTGCCCAGTTGGAAAATACACATAAATATCATTTTAATTCGTGCAGAATTCTTATTATAAACAGAAATACCGTAGGTATTAAACGTTACGTTAAATTCCTTTTAAAAAATGAAGTAAAAAAAAAAAAAAAAAAAACGGAAAGAAATTGAGATATGTGTATGCGAGTATTATGTTTTTTTTTTTGTTTTTTAAACATTTCACTTCTTGTAAGTAAAACAAATTACTCGAGCTGAGATCGAAACCAAAACCCAAAGACAGGGAGTAAAATAGGTAACCATTAGGCTAGCCTGACACTTATTAAAAGGCGTTTTCAAACTTAGTTATTCTTTACATAAGTTATGTCATATGAACGATTCACATGAATTTTTATGTTTGTCAATTGTTTCACGAATGTGAAACACTTGACACACTGATGACCTCCACGTAACAAATTTTCAATTTTGACCCCTAAGCAGCTCTTTTTTTCCGGGCAAAAACCAATTAAAAAGTTTCCCACATGTCTGAATATCCTACATACCAAATTAGGTCAAGATGTATCCTCACACACACATTCCCACTTTATATAAATAATGAAATGCTCATTTATGTAGCTTTAAATACTAATTAAAATAAAGTTACAGAGGTAAGCAAGCATTTCAGCATCATATTCGGTTTAAAACAAACTAATGATAATGATGATGACTACCCACAGCATCAGATGAGATGACTTCCTTCTATAAATCTATTTTAATTTGTACTTAAAATCTACTGAATCTATCTATCATCGACAGCAATTTATGATTGTGTAATAAGCACCCTTTCCTGATCGAACTTTACAATCTAGTGGCAGATAATATCTTTTCTCCCCTACAACTCCTTTTTCACAAAAGAGACATTGCTACTCTCTTTGCTCTATTATTATTTTCATGGAAAGTGCTAGACCGAAAGACATTCACAACAAGAATTCGTTTAGCTACTACTGCAGAAAACTTTTCCTTTTTTTTTTTTGTTTTCACTATGTACCTAAAACTAAAAAGAATTTCCATGAACAGAGTTTCTTTCTAAAAACTTCCTATCTTTGGAACATATTGTCGCAGAATTGCTTCCTTGCAGGCTACAAAATGATTGTCTTCAAGTCTAACGCAAAAAAGGTACTTGTTGAACTGTCCTTTTAAGTAACAGCATTTTATCCATTCCATTCATCGTTTTTAATCCTCCCAATTCATTATTCAATCGACGATGCATTCAAATTTCAACAAAAAAATATTTCTGATTACTAAGGAGACAGAACTGAACGAATCAACATTCGTGGCCAGACAACAGAATACCAAAAAGCCAATGCATCAAGCGAAAGTGTCATCAACTCAGCAACTTAGAAAATAAATTCTTCAAATTTCTAAAGTAAATTAAACGAAACTTCCTCATTCATATTATATTTATGTTGTTGCCGTCGTCATAATAAACAGTAATTGATAAAAACTAAAAGGTTTTTATTGAAAAGATTTATCTAATAATTGCATGAATGAATAGTAGCAAGAAACAAACCAGTGAATGCAGTTTAAAAAAAAAAAAAAGTTATTCGTGTGGTGTCCATCAGCATTCAACAACAGACCCACCATCTCCACACAATCTGGCTGGGATATTTTTTATTGCTTAACATAAGCTAAATACAGTGTTCACACAGCATGTGGTTCAAGCAGGAATTTTCAATAAACAAATATGTGGATAGTTTGGATGAAATAATTTGGGTCAAACCTTTCAAGCAGTAGAAAGACCCTTAATGATAACCTTTACTTTGAGAAATAAAAACACTTTTTTTTTTTTTTTTTTTTACTAGAGTAATTTTGGATAGAAGACTGCTATCTTGATATTACAGACGAGCAAATAAATCTCTAATTCCTCTGCTCACCACACAAATGACTTCTAGTGTTAGTAAAAGATTGTAGTTGTCAGAATTTCAATAGGAAGTAAAAGAAATTCTTAAATAATAGAAAATAACCTTTAAAAGTTCACCTTTTAAAAAAAAAATAAATGAATAAATAAATCATTGCAGAACTAAATATTTACAAATTCATATATTCTTCATGCTTTTTGGGGGGAAGGGGGGTTCCATATTTTCAACTACAAAAAATCCTCAGCTGTACATGAAGTATGTCAAGTGGGTTAAAATGACTAAATGTGAGAATCATATCTGAAATGAAAATGATAGTCTAAAATAATAAAACTTAATTCCTTATCTAAAAAAAAAAAAAAAAAAAAAAAATGGAACTTAATTATTTTCTACAAATTCATATTTTCTTCAAAGCTAATTTTATGAATTTAGAAATTTGAATAAAATGCTTACATATATATATATATATATATATATATATAAACTATTCCAAATTTAATCTGATTGAATTCCTCTAAAACTTAACTTGTTCTTATTAAAGTTGATTAAATTTTGCACATAGGATAATTTTCTTTAATTTTGAAAAAGTGTAATTTCCTTGGAACATTGTGTATAACGTGCAAAAAGTTTTGTTTGCTGAGGTCATGTAGAAAAACACTTTTGGATACAAAACAAAGTAAACAGAAAAATTACAATATTAAAAACTTTCTACATTTTTCGATTACAAAATATTTACCAGCATGAGGTGTTGAACCAGGATAATATCGGGGTGTTAAGTTCTAAATTTTTTTTTTTAGGTATTCCTCATTTTCAAGATTTAAAACGATGAATGAAATGGACAAAAAAAGTTCTTTTAAGTAAAACAAAAACTGTTCATCATTCAACTGACAATCATTTCATTTCATTAATCATTATCCTCCCTCAAAAAAGGAAATCTCAACAAAAAATATTTCTAATTACTTAGAAGACATAGAACTGAACGAATCAACATTGGTGGCCAGACAACAGAATACAAAAATGCCAGTGCATCAAATAAATTAAACGAAACTTCCTCATTCATATTATATTCATCGTTGTCATAATAAACAGTGATAAAAATGAAAACGTTCTTATTGAAAAGATTTATCTAACAACTCATGAATGAAAGAAACCAATGAAAACAGTTAATTTTTTTTTTTTTTTTTTTTTTTTTTTTAATATGTACAACCACTCAGTGGAAGTGTGTCTGTACTGGAAGCCTGAAACAGCAGAATCATAATAGAGCAGGCTCGGAGTATTAAATTATTTTTTAAATGCAAGTTGGCATTTATGTTTGTTTTTGTTAAATTCTTATTACAACATTTATTCGGTAATAAATCTGTGTTTCAAATAAGTGTAATTTAATTTCTATTTTCTTTTCAAAGAAATAACATTGATACAAATGATGATTTGGGCATGTTCCAATAAAAAAAAATTTTTAAGTTATTTTATTGGCGATAAAATTAAAATTCCATCACCATCTGTCAAGTCCAAATTACCCCAGAAAACCAAACTGACTAGGAGATGACCGAACCAACTGATTGAGCTTCTCAATCTGCTGGAATATATATAGATATAACTGGGACCACTCCCCCAAAAAGAGATAAAAGCCAACCAGCACCCATTTGAACAGGACATCTGCTGTCAATATATGGACATAAAAAATTTACTAACTAGGAGGTTCTACATCTAGTTGGACATAATTTTTGGCAAAACTCCACAGAGAGAACCTCAGTATCTAAAAAAAAAATAAGATATTTTGGAGGCTTTATATCTCAACATGAACTCCAGTTTGAAGAGACACTAACCTTTCTCAAGTTGTCAAATCAGATACTAGGTGGTTAATTCCAATTGAGAGATATTTTCCATTTTTGGCTAATTTCTCTTTTCTTAGTTAAATATTTCTCTCTTACAGCAAGTTTTCTATTCATATGGATTGCAACTATGCAACCCAATTAACATGCAACTGCATGTTTACACTGAAAGTTAATATTTATTGCACTTAGTCTTGGGATTCTATTATATATAAAGTAGTGCATGTTTTAGTATAAAATAAACAGTTCATTGTGTTCCGCAATTAATTATGGCAACAAGTAAATAATTTACTTTCACCATCACTAATGTTTGTGCAAAATTTTAAAAAAATCCAAGTGGTTATTGAGAAAAGTGCGAACAAATGAATGGTCTAACGATTTGGGGACAATTTTACTACCCCTATAATGGCACCTGGGCGCGGGGGGTAACCAGAGTTATCCCGGAAAATCCATCTGGTACAATTTACTTTCATCATGATTAATGTTTGTGCAAAAAATGTTTTAAATCTAAGGCATGGTTATTAAGAAAAGTGCAAACAAACAAACAGACGAATGGTAGTGAATTACTAGGACTAATCCCTCTGTCAGGGGACCAATAAAGTGTAAAGTCATTCTGAGTGAATGTTGTTAAATTAAATTTAAAAACGTTTTCATTTGATTTTTTTTTTATTCATAATTATACTCGGTTTAACGTCTGCTTTATAGACTAGAATGTGTTGGAAGAAGTGAATTTTAAGAGTTAAATTTAAATATTATGGTATTGTCTTGTTAATCTATCTAAATCAAACAGCAGATGTATGTGTGTGTAAATATTTAACTGATAAACTCTTAAACTACTGGTCGCATAACACTGAAATTAACAGGAAATAGTAATCATACACCAAGGATGGTTTATAACGAGTAAAATCTTTGTTTGGATGGATGAATAATGCATACAGAAATATGTCACCAAGTTGAAATACGAAATGTTCATTTCAACTTGCTGATATATTTATATTTCGTGCATGCACAAACTATTCATAGCTTGAAGTGGTTTAATTTGAAGTCTTATCCATCAATATCTCAAACGACAGGGAACGCGGCTGGAGCGCTAAATGTTTTGGCTTGGATAGCACCTACGTCATTTTTTTTTTTTTTACTTTTTGAAATCATTACTATATATTAGGTACAACATTCAATAGGGAATTGGTTCTATAATAATATGAAATCTACATGCATTTAAATATATTTAAGAATATTTTACGACTGGGCAATGCGAGCCTTCCTCCACCTCATTTGAAATAAAGACAAAATAGAAAAAAAGCAAACATTCCCAGACAACACTAGGTAGCCTTGCTAGTTTAAAATAATATGAGGAATTGCCAGAAGATTTTCAACTTTATACTTAACAGATTTAAATATTTACTGAAAAGAAACAAAAAAGAAAAGCCATATTTCCGGAATTTGAATATATAGAAAGCTAAGTGAATAAGTTGACTACAAAAATCAAATTTTAAGGAAAATCTGAAAATAGATTTAAACTTTAATTAAACAAGCCGAGCATGTGGAGTCCCCCTCGATGAGTGAAGGATTTAGAGGCAATTTTACCCTATAATGCCCCTAGAGGGGCAACCAGACTTATCCCAGAAAATCCATTCTGGGAAAAAGTTATGTTTACCATGACTAATGTTTGTGCAACGTTTTTTTTTTTTTGTTTTGTTTTTTTTAATTCAAGACGTGGTTATTGAGAAAAGTGTGAACTGACAAACGGGAGTGAATTACTAGGTCCAATTCCTCCTTTGTTGAAGGACCCAAAAGTCTAAAGCATAAATTCAGTCAAAAGTTAGTTTGTATAAACCAACCAGCAAATGAATTCCTCAATAACAACTTGTAAGAAACACATTCACATTCTTCTGTGGAAAACACAAGTGCTAGTGTCTATTCGCCAGAGAATGTCTTCTGGGGCAGTAAGGTCAAAAATGATTACATCTTCATGTCTACTAAAGTGGCTTCTATTTTGGTTTCAATTTTCGCTTGCAACAACACGCTAAAGAGAAATTATTTTTCGAGGTAATAAGCATTTATTAAATTCTATGGCACAGAAACTTAAAAGTGACCTATGTGAAGCTGAATGTGATAGGGGAAGGGGGGGGGGGGACACACACCAAATTCATGAGCTAAAAACACAACCAGAAAATAATTTATTTGAAAACTGAGAAGATCAGTAAATACAATTACATTTATTCTCCAATTATTATAATGGAGGTTATGTGTGTTTGTAATAAAAACTATGCCGTTACCTACAACACAATTTCTTACCAAGTTTTTTTTTTTTTTAATAATTTAAGATTTCACTTTTAAATTTTAATCAAGAAATAAATTCTTGTTTCATTTATCTTTTATCATATTTTAATAGTAAAAAAAAGGGGGGGGACTAATTTATTAATCGAATTTTTCAAACGTATTTCAATAAATCATTTACAAGTATTGATTTGTTTAAATATGGGATAATCACGCTGACACACCCGTTCTCGACAGATCACCGAAGGCTAGTACCAGACGAGTGATCATTTGGGAATAGCAGGCACTGTATGTATCGTTTTGAGTCGTCTTTTCTACTTGCCAATGAAATAAAACAGTGTCAACTCAAGAGGTGTGGTTGGAAATTATGCAACTCTTGCCTCTAAAAAAATTTCACATGGGAATCACAGCATCATCAGCAACGATGGATGAACAGTTTTTGTTCAAATAATTTTTTTTTTTTTTTCTTTTTAATTCAGAAGAATTCAGCGACTACAACTCAAAATAATAAAGAATTTTATTAAATTCTTTTAAACTGATGAGTCATGAAATTATCAAGAATAAAAGCCACTCGAGTAGGGAAGTTAATTTGATTGATGGTTTCACAGTTGAATGATGAATATTATGAGAGGATTGAAAATATGAATCCACTTTCATTAGTTAAATTACGTAAAAATATACAACAGAATCGAATTTCCTTACACAACTCAGTTTTATAGATAAATTTTAGGATAATACAACTGAAATGAATAGAAAGGAATTCACTGCTTGAAACACTCGATAATAAATTAAGATTTAATGGTTAGAAAGACTAGACGAGTGTGAAATTGTTTTAAATAAATATTGCTATTTATTAAAAAAAAAAAAAAAAATTTTTCTTTCAAATTTTCGAATAGTAAATTGGACAGTTCTTTTGTTTTGGATTTTTTTTTTTCTTCCTCTTATATGCTATGGTGGTGGTAATTCCTGGCATGTCATGAGATATTTGGAGTTAAGTCAAAATGTTTGTTTGCCAGTTGCAGCTTTTAGGCGACAGTCGAACATATGAGTCCTAAAAAGGAATTCACTGTTTGAAACATTCAATAATAATTTAAGATTTGAAATAATTTTAAATATTCCTTTATAATTATTTTTTTCAAAAGTTACATAAAGAAACAAAAAAACGGTTTAAAAACAAAAAAACAAAAAAAAACTGAATTCTATTTACTTGCCTTTCTACGAGGGTAAAGTTTGCCCAGTTTTATAGAAGTTTTAGGATAATACGATTTAAATTTACCTTTTTATTTAAGATTAATATTGTATTGGGTATATAGTAAAGAAGACAACAACAAGGAAATGAGCCAAAAATTCAAATACATAATAAATAAATGTTACCAAAGGCAAGATAAATTACTCTTCTACATACCTGGATAAGTTTTGTATATTTTAATGGAATTTTAAGCATTTATTCAATTTGAAAGACAAGTAGTGTCGAGTAGGCATGTTAAACAGGCAATCAAGATAGCCGATGAAAGCATGCTGTCTTCGGAGTGTTCATAATGGTTCAAAAGTGAAAAAATTAACAAAATAATGATAGAAATTCATTATATAACTGTCACGAAGTATCACAGTAAAACTTATATGGTGGATTTCTATTAGTATTTTGTTAATTTTTCCACTTGTCTTTTGAACTGAATAAACACTTAAAATTCTGTTAAAATACACAAAACTTATCCAGGTATGTATAAGAGTAATTTATTTTGTCTTTGGTAACATTTACTTGTTTTGGCTCATTTCATTTTCTTCTCTGCTAAATACCCATTACTTTTTGTGATTACAAAATAAGAATATAGACTGATTAAAAAAAAAAAAAAAGATTAAAATTAATTTGCTCTTTTATTTAATTGCTTCCCCACAAGGGCAAAGTTAGTCAAAACATTTTTTTTTTATGTGGAGAATCCATGTCTAAAAAAGTGTGCTCTGAGCAAGAAAAAAAAATTAAAGAATTGCCTCAGTCTATGAAACAGAGGATGCTATAAAAATATTATATAAATATTTAGTCACTATTATTTTATTGGAATAATAAATAATAAGTCTCCAAAATATAACTATTTACATTTTAGCAAAGAAGAGTATGGTATATAAAAAAATTATGCCTGTTGCAATATTAATGGCAGCTTTGCTAAAATAAAAAAATACCAGGTATTCAAGCAGGTTGAACCAGTTTCCCTCAAAGGAGGAAGTGTCAAGAGCATGTTAAATTCACAACCGGTTCCCAGTTGCATGTAAATCCCAATCAGGGGAGATGATGACGTGCAGTTTTTTTCAGAATAGTGTCAATGTACTCCTACATACAGCATCTGGTATTCTTAAATGGTCACCCATTTGGCATTGATGAGGCTTTACGTTGCTTAACTTCAATGATCAAACAAGAACTGGTGTGTTAATGTGATCATGCTTCAACTTGGTCAAATATTAAATATGTCTATTTTTCAGTGTATGTGCTCCTTTCATATTTTTTTATGCAAAAATAATTTTTTTTTATTATGGTTATGATAGAATCGCCCTAAAAAATATAAACAGGAAGCAAGATAACCAATAAATTTAAACTTTTGTGCAATTTTATTTTTTTTAATATTTAAAAAACAATAAAATACTTTGATTTAAATCTCGAGTTTCTTGCTTATGATTTTAAAGTTTATTTAAACTTTAAAATCATAAGCAAGAAACTCTAGATTTAAATCAAAGTATTTTATCTTTTTTTTTTTTTTTTTACACGAAACTTTAAACTGGATTTACACATTTTTATTTTTAAAAGATATTGCTGCTTTTAAATGTAATTTTAAAGTAAACAGTTGAAAAAAAACAAAAAAAACTGGCAATTATTTTACCCCCCCCCCACCCACACACACACCAAAAAAAAAAAAAAAAAAGTCAACAGAGCACATAATACATAATTTACTTCAAAGTTTGAATCTCTTGACAATTTTTGGTGTTTTCTGCTGTTTACCCCCCACACACACACACACTTTGCATGCTAAAATAAGGGATTAGCAAATTAAAACAGAATGAAGGTTTAAATTTATATTCTTCATTAAATCTGTCATTGTGTTCACTCTTAAAATTATCAATTTATTTTCTCTACCTTACTTCAACAAAGATTGAACCCTGCAAGCAACAAGTAGAATTTACTTTAAAATAGTTCTTTACCAATTGAACAATCTCGAGTGAATTTCCAACATTAATACAACAAAGTTATTTGTCCCCCCCCCCCTCACGTTAATCCCTAACAAGGCATATCGTCACTTGGACATAAGGGACTACTATTTGGGACCAGACCTAGGAAGATTAACAAGATGTTTTATGTTACATTTAAACTTCTGCATATATCGGTACAGTCAGAGAAGCAGGTAGCAGAAAGGGAATTCCAAAGTCTAGCTGTTCAAGGGAAGAAATTTTGAGAGTAGAAAGCTTTCTGGCATCTGAATAAAATGAAGAGTTGGATTTAACATTTTCTGCAACGTTTTTAACTACAACGAATGACATTTTAAATGCGCGGAGAGAAAAATGGTTGAGAAAAGATTATGAATAACCCAACCATGGAAAACTACACAAGCAACGTAAATAAAGGTTTAGCAGCAAAGAAAGAATTTATTGCAGTTTTGACCAACAAAGGAAAAAATAAACATGACCTTTCTAAACATATTTGGTAAAAATGGTTACAACATCTCTTCAATTATGAAAGTTTTGGCATTCAAATTTTATAAATTAGGATAGAAACATGATGGATACAGGATTATTCTAACATTGTTAGCAGCAATAATTGTTAAACAAAAAATCAGACAAAGTTATTAGAAAAATAATAATGGATTTCACAATTGTTATTTTTTAAAAGATATTTCATCTTTTTTTATTTTGGTTTTTCTTCAAAGATAGGATAGTTCAATTGGGTCACTTCTTCAGCAACAACAGCTATTAACAGTAATTTTTTATTATTTCAAGGAATTTATCCTTTTCATGGATATTAGAGAAGAAAGAAAAAGATAACAGATGTAAACACTCACACTAATATATATGCACACACATATACTAGTGCATCTGTGTCCATGTGTTGCCCTGGAAAGTAAAATAACCTAAAGAACTCATGGCTCTAAATTTTAACTATTGAATTATTTGCTCTCTATGGTTATCCGGTATGAGCACAGACCCCAGCATTTTCATATAAAACAGGAAGAAAAAAAAAAAACGGTTATAGT
The DNA here is from genome assembly GCF_053919585.1 of Euprymna scolopes. NCBI lineage: Eukaryota > Metazoa > Mollusca > Cephalopoda > Sepiida > Sepiolidae > Euprymna > Euprymna scolopes. The sequence continues at coordinate 15,099,868 of NC_136485.1, forward strand.
CGGCTAAAGTCTTTCCTAATTTTCAGTGTGGTTGCTACCAGAACCGGTGATGAACCAAAATAGTGCTTTCACTTTTTTTTTTCACGTCTAAATCTATGCATGTACTCATTTTTTTTTTTTTTTTTTTTTTAAATCTATGCATGTACTCATTTTTTTTTTTTTTTTTTTTTTAAGTTTTAGTGAAAACACCTTTTTCCAATCATTTGTTTTTAAAGAATTAAAATATATTTATAATAAAATTTCAAATAAGAAAACTTATTTTTATAATTTTGTTATTTTTTATTGTATACCTTTCAATAGTGCTTTCAAAATACAGATACTGAATAACAAAAAAAGCAAAGAGACTATTTTGCCAGTTCCGGTAGCAGTCACATGGAAAATTATGAAAAACTTTAACTGGCTATAACGAAAAGAATAAATATGAAATATGAAATTAGCAAATCGCATAAATTTGTTGTGTAAGAGAACTAATGACAGTTTTTAAATCAAATCAAAGAAATTCCCATATTAATTTATGCTCCCACCTCCATAAAAATATTCACTTTTTTTTTTTTTTACATGAACAACTTAACTGCTTTCACGCTCTGAAGTATAAAATTTTTTTTTTTATTTTATTCACAGCTACACATAAATTTAACGTAGTGATCATCTATAACAAAACCATAAAGTCAAGCAAATTTTTTTATAAATTATGCATAAAAGATTAACATTTATCAGTTATAGTCTACCGTTAAGAGTATAGTCAACTTTAGTTTTTAATTTTTAAATAAATTTTTTTTTATTATTGTCCTACCACAAATTCTTTAACAGCTTTTGCAATTTACATTTAATATTTTCCTCGCATTATATTGGAGCCAAATAGATCACAAACAACAATAACATTGAAAGAAGGTTAATCCACCCCGACCATTTCTTCCTTTCACCAGAAAATTCATAAGACGTCAAACTATAGATATAGGCATGTCTTTTCTTTTACTTTATACAAGATATAATAAAAAGGAACTTTCCAAACCTTTTGAAAATTCGTCCACGAACTCAACTGGTCAAATCCATTGCAACATGTCTGCAACCTTTTCATGATTTCTACGTTTCACTGTGAGAATCGGAATTCTTGCTGAACTTTCTTGAACAGCGTTCTTCTCAGTTCAGCAGTTATCAGTCAGCCACGAGGATTGGATAATGAGACGCAATTATGAGTAAGCAATTCATCAATCAGCAGACGAGCAATTACGTTGAAGACTTAAAGAGCAAAGATGAAACCATTTCCTCCTCGACTAAAGTACAAAAGCAAATAAGAACTCATTTTCTTTGAGGATTATTAATCTTTAGATATTTGCTTCAGATTCATCTGCACCAGATTCCTTCTCAAAATGTACAGTTTTTAACATCAAATCAGGAATGAAATCTAAAAAACGTGTCATATGAGGACATCTTTTCCTCTTAAAATATGAAGAAATTACGATTTCTTACACAAAATAATATAATTAACCAAAAATAATGATTAATAAATAATATATAATGAAAATATTTATTAATATAATTAAATATTATAATATAATAATACTTGAAATATTATTATTATTTTTTTTTTTTACATGGAGTTCACCACTTATCAAGGCCCACAGGTCACTCGGGGATAAGGGTTATTGTGTGTACAGTAATCAATGGGATAGTGTAGCAATAGTATTGGAGAATTGATAAAGTGTCATTACTTAAGAGGGCGGTTTATCAGGAATTTGTTTGTGTTGGACTTGAAGACATCTAGGTTGAAGTCGGGAGGGAAACAGGCAAGTGGAACAGAGTTCCACAGGCGTGCAGTTCTAAGAAAGAAGCTTGGAATCTACGTTTTGATTTAGGCACAGATAAGGAGTGCGGAAAATTATTGACTGTGGTTTCAGCTAGTCGGGTGTTTTTTTTTAAAAAGATTGGCAAGGGGGGAATAGAGATTGGAGCTCAGACGAGCACTTGCCATGGAAATAACAATAGAACAAAGATAGGCTTGCTACATCTCTTCTGTGGGAAAGAGGTTGCAGGGAAGAGAAAAGGGCATCCCCCACTAAGCCACAAAGTCTATTTTGTACTCTGTCAAGGCAGGATAGGCTGTTTTTAGCAGCTCCTGCCCAGATGTGGCAGCAGTACTCCATTCTTGGACGTACTTGGCTTTTATATAGATAGAGAATTGCATCATTAGTGAGATATCTTCTGGAGCAGTAGAAGGATCCCACCATTTTCCCAGCGTCCTTGACCACAGACTTGATGTATGTGTTCCATTTCAGATCAGGAGTAAAGGTCAAACCCATAAGCTTATCAAAACATGGGACCTCCCTTAGATGAGAGCCATCCATTTCAATTGATGCCAGATGGGGATCAGAGCGTTTATGATGTAGAGATAGGAGCTTGGTTTTAGATGCATTAAAGGTAACCAGCCACCTCTTCCCCCAATGTACCACGCGCTCAAGATCAGAGGAGAGAAAATCAGAGAGAACATCATTTACGGCCTTTGATGTGTTGCCATAGATAGTCGTGTCATCAGCATAGATGTCAACGAATGATTTTAGTATGTGTTTTGGGAGATCATTGATGTAGATCAGGAAGAGAGTTGGGCCCAGTATGGACCCCTGAGGGATTCCAGCATTAATACTGTGGGCCTCTGATTTCTGTCCATCAACCACTACTCTTATGAGCCTATCAAAGAGAAATGATTTAGTGATCGAGAAAACATTTCCAGTTACACCGTAGCTGGAAATCTTGTGTAGTAGGCCTTTATGCCAAACCTTATCGAAGGCCTTTGATATGTCAAGAACAATTGCTCTAGAAATTAAGCCTTTGTCGAGAGATTTGCTAATCCTACGAGATATAACCGTTAGCACATCTGCTGTAGATCTAGCAGAACGGAAACCATATTGTGTGTCGCTAAGAAGGTTATTTCTGCTGAGGTGGTTGACTACTTCTCTATTTATTGTGGATTCCAGCAACTTACTCATGACACACAGGAGACTTATTGGTCTGTACTGAGAGGGAGAGGACTTATCACCTGAATTCTTAAATACAGGGCATACTGATGAGGTTTTCCAGGGTGCTGGGAAGCACTTCTTAAGGCAACGCTTAAACAATTTGGTAAGTATGGGGGCAAGTTCTGGTTGTAATTTTTTTAACACTATAATTGGAATACCGTCAGGACCAGTTGCTTTACTGGAGTCAAGGTTCTTGATTAGCTTGGCGGCCTCACGCACAGATATTTGTATGTTGCATAGCGTGTTGTCTGTTATAGGAGGAAATACGGGGAGTTGATGGCCTTCGTCGCACAGGGTAGAATTAGCTACAAAGTTCTTGGCAAATAGTTTGGCCTTGTCTGATTCTGACGAGATGACCTCGGGTCCATTGATGATGGTTGGGATAGAACGCACACTTATGTTCAGGATCCTGTTTGCTATTTGCCAAAACTGGTGGGAACCAAGCCACTGCTCAGCTACTTTGGATTTAACGGACTGAGCATGTAGCTCTCTTATAATAAAATGAAATATAAAATATAATACAAAAATAAAATATAAATTAAAATAATATAAAAGATAACATAAAAATATTACTTTAATATTAGGAAATGAAAACGTCTTTTTAATCGTTTCCGGGGACTTAAAATATAACTGAAAAAAATATTCTTTTTCGTTGGTTTCAGAAGGTTCCAAAAAACTAAGTGTTCTAAATTATTAGATTCTGGAACATTCTCCAGCGATTAATATGAATAGAGGAGTATGTGTTTGTAAAACCAGTTATTGATTCATACACCAAATTGAAAGGGCCGCGAAGTTGGAGTGACCTTCTTGCTAGAACCTAACTCTGGCCAAATAACGAGAAATGAATGAAACCTGGTCGTAAATAAGCACATTGAATGCCAAGCCTACTAAACCATTCTTTAAACAAACCACAACAGACAGCATCTTGGTAAATATAGATTTTTCTGAATCTTGATATTGACTAAAGAAAACATATCTTTGAATGTTACATAAGTATTTTTAACTTATGGTGTTGGTGTATTGCTAGAACAAAAACCTGTATTATCTCCCTTAGATCATTCTGTAAAATAGCTTTTGTTACATTTACTTACAATAAATTTATTTTCTTTTTTAACTCCATTCTCCCTTTCTTTTTACTCGTTTATTTATAATATATATGTTGCAGTGAATACTCTGAGTCATCACAATAATGTAATACCCCCTTCTAGTGATTTAGTTGTCAGCAAACTCCTTACATAACAAGTCGTCTGCCATTTTAATTACCCAAAGAAAATATTGAAGTTTGAAGTAAAACAAGGAAAAATAAAAGAATGCTTTTCTCTATAAAAATGTTTCATATTTGAAAAAAAGGTTCTAATAAACTGATACGCTCATTTTTTTTGTTATTAATTTAGGTGTTAATTAAAACGATGTCATTAACCCATAAATGGCAAAAATTGTTTCCAAATATTTTTTCATACAAGAAAATATGTGACCTGTTGAGTCACCCATTGAGTTCAGCTCACATTGTAAATTCACTTTTTCTCTATTAGAAACAAATGGAAATTTTGAAATAAAAAGACAAAACCCAAACTTGGTCTGTTTCTTTTCATCCTTTCTTCCTTACTTTGAAAAGTACAAGTTAAATAGCATTCAGTGATATTTTCCCTTTGTTTATAAGAAACTATTACAATGTAGAAATTTTATACTTTTTTTTTTTTTTTTTTTTCTCATGTTCACCCCTAACAAGGCATATCGCTACTTGAACACGAGGGACAACTATTTGGAACCATGCCTAGTAAAGATTAACAAGAAGTTGGTTGACATTACATTTAAACTTCTGCATATCAGTACAGACAGGGAAGCAGGTAGTAGGAAGAGAATTCCAAAGTCTAGTTGTTCGAGGGAAAGAAACTATAAGAGTAGAAAGCTTTCTGGCATTTAGGGACATTAACAATGAAGGGGTGAGATTTTGTTGCTAAGTGGGTTTGTCGGGGATATGTACATTGAGGGGGCACAAGTGCAACGACAAGTTCATCAGAACATATTCCATTAAAATATTTGTAAAACAGGCACAGAGATGCAACATTGCAGTGATGGGACAGGGGTTAGAGTTTAGTTGACAAAGTGGGATCTATTAGATAGAAAACTTTTTTGAATCTTATCCAAGAGGGAGAGGTTAGTGGTAGATGCCCAGATGTGGCAACAATACTCCATGCATGGACGAATGGTGGCCTTGTAGAGGTACAGGATACTCTCCGGTGTTAGTAGTCTTTTAGCTTGATAGAGCCAACCCACCTTCTTTGCAGCAGCCTTCAGTGTCCTCAATGTTCATATTGTCCGCAAATGTTAAGCCAAGGAGTTTGAAGGAAGAATTCTCAAGTAGAGCGTTATTGGTCATGGATATTGATGGTTGGAGATACTTTTCTTACTTTCATAATAATCAGAGAGATGATGAAAGCAAGTGATAAGTCTTGTATAAGATAGAAGCAGGTCAGACAACATTGAAAACTTTAGAAATGGATTACTTAGCGAGTTAAATTACAAATCATGGCCAATTACACCAATTAAAATGCAAGTTTCTTTTTTCAAATACAGCTCGATCTAAAAACTAAATATTTTAACATGCATTTATTATGAATAAAATATACAAGAAAAATAGCTTTAGAGAAACAAACATTGATCAACTTAGCTTTAGCATAATAAAAAAAAAAGATATATATATATATATATATATATATATATATATATATCCCACTTAGAATAAAGTGTATTAATCTTAATGTGATGCTACAGTTGCATGTCATTAACACTCGTCAGCAATGTAACTAATTGGTGTCAAATTTTTTGATTAATGCCAGATGTTCGAAATGAGTGGAGTATACTTCTGATGATTGAAATTATCCTTGAAACAGTTTTACATGGTAAACAGCTGATGATCCTTACAATAATATTAAGACTAGCATAAATTCTTGGAAGCAAATGAATACAGTCAGTGCAAAAACTAATTAATTTACAAATAAAGGAGTTTTCCAATGAAAGATTTGAGGCTAAAGGATTTTTTTTTTTGCTTTTTATATAGTCTTAAAAGGTTGGAAAACTTCTAACACACACACACACAATGGCAGGCAGTCCGTTGTTGCCTGGTCATAAAATATGCTTAAATATGCAGTAAAACCCTGGAATACAGTGGCCCTAGAATACAATTTTTTCAGGTTACGATGTGGAATATGTGTTTCTTTTAAGATCCTGGTTACATTATTTGTCCCAACTTATGGTGTTATTTATGTTATTTGATTATATACATGTGTATTATATGCTGTATTGTATTTTGTTTCTAATTTTTAATGCCATATCGTGTGGTTCTTCTGTATTTTAATTATGTAGATTACATATTTATTATAATAGAGTTCATTCTCTATTATTATATTGTACTCAATGTATAGTGGCCACCCAGTGTGGCCCAGTTATAAAATATGCATAAATACGATATTTTAATTTGTGCAGATTTCATATTTATTATTTTAGAACCAATATTCCATTGATTTCAAAAGTAAAAAAAAAGATTCAAATTGGGTGCTACCAGCTAGAATCGAAACCAAAACATACAGCTCTCCAGCCTTATTCGTTACCATCTGAGCCACGAACAGATGGATATAAAAACTAAAAATAAATTGATAACATATAAATGTATATTTGCACATGTTTAGAGAAGCATTTTAAGTCGGCTTAAACCTGACAAGTTCTAATTTTATCGATTTTGACCTCTTAATAGTTATTTTTACCAACTAAAAACCAAATCAAATTTTTTCTACAGATCTGAATTCTCTATATATCAAATTTCGAGTCTGTAGATTAAAAATTGACAGAGGAGTTTGATAGAGACAGACAAGATCACATATATATATATATATATATATATATATACAGACATTTTTACAGACAATCAATCATGGGAGATAATAAACTAACACAAGAAATGAAAAGAAATGCTGGTGTAATTGCAATAATGGCAGAACACAGCAATTTGCAAATAGCACAATTTCTTAAAGTCACCCGATTCTTTGTTTTTAAAGTTCCCAAAGAATTAGATGATGATGGCCAAATTCTTCCTGTTGCTAAACGTAAAATGCACCAGCAACGCTCTGACAGCATAAGAACACATAAGTTTATTCAACAAGTTTAGAATATCATTGACAAGAGTCGTCAGAAGTCAATGAGGTCAACTGAAAAAGATCTTGAGGTCTCTGAAGCCACAATTCAAAGGACTATCCATGAGAATCTTTGATACAAGACCTATGTGATGAAGAGAGGCCAGTTTATGTCTGAGACCAAAGAAAATCGTTTAGCGAGATCCAAGAAACTTTTGAACAAACTGAAACATCCTGCTGAACAAAACCTGCTTTGTTTGTGTTTTTTAAGACAAAAAGAGCTTTGACTAACTTTAGGCCTCCAAGCTCTTCAGACCTAAATCCATTGGATTATTACGTGTGGGGCATGGATGAGAAAGAGATGTAATGGACAACATCGATGAAGACTATCTTATACGTGCCTGTTTAGGTCTTGAATAGAAGCTGTTATTGAAGTGGAGGGAGATTTCTTTTCAAATAAGAATATTAAATAAGCTTATGCTGTTATATTTAATTACAGATGTGTCATTGTCAGTATATTTATTATCCTTAAAAATGTAAGAAATGTTCTCAAACACCAGATGCACCCTATATATATATATATATATATATATATATATATATATATATATATATATATAAAGTTAGTGCAAAAATGTTGGGTTTTTTGACGTTACACTATATATATATATATATATATATATATATAAGAACATTACTTTTGCACCAACCTAAAATATATATTTCAATCAGTAATAAAAATAAAGTTATGCTAACCATTTTTACTTGATAACATAGAAAAGGGTAGAAGTTGATAATTAAAACATGTCAGAACTTGCAAGGGCTGACTAAAAATAGTTTGTGAACTATGATTTTAAAATGGATTTCTATCAAATATTTTCAGTTGCAAAATCTGACACATTTTAATTATAATTGACTTTTACATAATTCTTTTGTGATTTCCAGTCAAAGATTTTTCCTCGAGATGTTGTAATTAATGTAAGCACCATTGGGTTAATACCTTTGGAAAGTGCAAACCATATTAATATTCAACACTTTTCCTCTGTAAATGTGTGTCGTTTTAAGGTCTTTTCATCATTCCAAGCAGAATTTTTAATTTCACAAGTTGATTTTAGGTTTGAAAAAAAAAAAAAAAATGATTTTATTTTCCACAAAACTACAATGCAATGGTCTAAAAACATTTATGAAATTTAGTAGGTGTCTTATTTCTAAATTAAAATGACTTTTGTAGAGATTTTCACTTCATGAGATTTTTTATAGATGTTTAAGAGCTGATTAAATAATTTAATTTGACTTCGTTTTTTTTTTATTTAATTTTTTTTAAACACATGATTCCAATAAAGTTTAATATATTTATTATGAGATTAATATTTTTTTAATATCCATATTGTAATTGTCGTTTAATGTATATTTTCCATATTAGACATGGATTACATGTTGACCATGGCAGCAGTACAAAACAATTTTCTCCATGAAATTCTGCCCTTTGCATAAGTTTTTTTTGTTTTTTTTTTACATAGGCATCACCACTTATCAAGGCCAAGAGGCCACTCGAGGACAAGGGTTAAAGAGTGTACAGTAGAAATTGGACAATATAGTAATCGTTAGTAATGGAAATTTGGTAAATTTGTTAACTTATATGGAACAGCTCATCAAAAACTTGTTTATGTTAGACTTGAAGACAACCATATTGTAGTCAGCTGGAAAGAATCAATTCAAGTCTTCCTCAGTCAGTTGACCAACAGAGATGGATCAACATACATCTGTTCATCCAACAAGATCTTCATACAATGTGGCTGCACTACCACAGGAAGCTGAAATGCAGAGCTAACTCCAATCTTAGCACCTTCAGCTTTAATACCAGAGAGTCAGATCTATTGTCAAGATGCACACGACATCTTCAGAATAACAGAGTTTGTACATGCAAGATTAAACTTACTTTATATTCATCACTGGCGCCAAAGTCATATAACCCAGATAGAAAAATGGACCCAACATTTCCAACAAGAACTCAATACATATTAAATGGTCGTTAATTTGACAAGCACATTTCCTACATCTTCATAAATTAAATGTCATATTTTTACCAAATAATGAACAGAAGCTGGAAGAGAAAATGGATGTAGTTTTGTCTGATAAATGGTTCTAGTTAAAAGGAAGCCGTGTCCAAAGAGTCGGAATAAATATTGAGAAGATTCAGTGTGAAAGCGCTTACCTTCTTTATTTTTCCGATTGTTCCATGGGGAACTTCTTTTTTGTAATATTTCTTTAGCCTACGCATTTCAGGTTTGGTCATGCCAACATTCATAAGGTCTTCGTCTTTGACATATTTCAGGTGAGCCAAGGCAGAGATTTTGAGTTCATTCTTGAGGGCACTATAATAATGTTCAAGCTCTGCCTCAACAAGGAAATTATGAAGTTCCTTGTTCATGGCGGCCATTGTCAATGGACTTTGTGTTTGGTTGCTATTTTATGATGCGAGCACCAGTGCTGCTCAGTCAATGGTCTTATTACAAACTCATGGGAAATCTGAAAAAGAAAAAAAAATTTCCATTTCATATTAAAGGAATAACATTTTTCTTTCACAAATAAATTAGTTCTACATTAAAAATTTCTAAAATCAATTCCTGAAATAGAAAACTATTCACAACAGATTTTCTAGGCATGATTAATAGGTGTTTTTTAAGCATTTTATCAAAAGAAATTTATGCACTTCAATCACAATTCTTAATTCATCTTGCAAAAGCATAAAAATGATATTAAATTTGTTTCAAAATCTTGAGATGAGGATTGATAATTTGAATGACTATTCTCATTTTTAATCATTTCAACTAATGTAATCTCCAACCTTTAAGGGGCATCTTGTTAAACTCTAGGATTTATGTGGCAGTTTTAACTAAATGCATTATTTAATCCACATGGATAGATTGTTCTTGTTCTGTCAACCATGACTGTATAGAAGTCTTAAACAGTTCTTATTTTATTCTTAATATTGCCTATAGTAAAAATTGAACCTTCAACCTCCAGAAGAGTGTCAGAAATTGTACTTTACACTTTTATCCGTTCCGCCATGTGTCCATAATTGATGGAACAAGCACAAACTACCCTTCTTGTAGATTAAATAGTTTAGTTCAAAATTTGACAAATTTGCTGAGTTCGACAAAGATCCATCTGAAAATGTCTGGAGCTTACATCAGTCGAAACATGATAATATTAAGTTTTTATTTTTATTTAAAAAAAAATATATATATATTTAAAAAAAAAAAAAAAAATATATATATATATATATATATATATATGCTTAATTTGATGGAATATTCGATTCGTCGCTGTTAGATTCAAAATACTGAGACCCTTCAACTCCAAAATACTTCGGAACAATCAAAAACTGTTTTGGTGAAAATGGAAAGTACAGTTCACATGACTGAAGTTATGGATTTATAAAAATGTTTATGCTGTGGAGTTGAACCCTCATTAGAGAATTTTAAAATGTCAATAAAATTTATCAAAATAAGCTCGAATGTTAGAATTTAGATACTTCTGTGTCACTGACTTTTACAACTCCAAATCCCTGACATTTCAAGTGTAAAAAAACAACAAAAGAAAAACAAAAAAAAACAAACATCAAATGAATTTTTAATTAAAAATTTGCATATTAACGTGGTTTCAAAACAGTTTGTTTGTTTATTCAAAAGTTTTAATTTTATTAAAGATGCTTCTAAGAGCTTTTGACAATTCTGTCACAATTACAGTGACCATATACCCAAAAAGCTCATAGTGAAGAGTTCTTTTTAACAGTTCTGCATGTGACAATACCAGCACACATTCTTCATACAACTTGAGGACACACATACAGGTTACTTAAAAAAAAAAAAAAAAAAAAAAACCTTTTCCTTTTCTAGTGATAGATATTTACTATCCGAAATTTATAAGAAATATTTCAAGATTAAAAATGAAAAAAAATTTTAAATCAATTTTTTAAATCAAATATTTGCATCTTAACGTGATTTCCAAACAGTTTGTTTATTCAAAATTTCTAAATATTTTTTATTGTTGTACATGCTGCAGTGGAATATTAAACAAAACAAAATCTTTATATATAGAAAATCTATAAAAGACTTATTCCTACTCAATTTCACATTCCTAGGTCTAAGTGATGTAAATAGTCCAATTTCAGTTGTGTTATAATGGAAATGTATAAAAAGTAAATAAGTTTTGAAAGAAACTTGTCGGATGGTTAAAAGCGTTCGTTTGAATTGAAGATCAATTGCTGTCTCATTAATCAATGCGAGACAAAAGCTGTAACAGAAACAAACAACTTAAGAATTAAAAACAGCTTAGTGAAAGGTTCACTAATTTATAAATTGCTTCATACAAGTCATAATATATTCTGAGGAAAATCACATAAGCCAATAAATAAGTTCAAATGATTTTAAATTTAATATTATATATATATATATATATATATATATATATATATATATATATATATATATATATATATACACTAGCAAGCCACCTGGCGTTGTCTGGTTGTAAAATGTTTTAATATATTTTAATTTATGCAGATTTCGTATTTATTATAAAAGAACCAATTAGCTATTGTCGACGGAAAGTATTTTTTTCCTATGTATATATATATATAAACTGCTTATATGTTCTTTAAGAATCTTTAATGCATTGTCTTCAACAAATTTGTCAATTTTCTTAGAGGAAAGTAGAAAAGTAGAACTTCAGTTTACTTTCAGGAGTCTTGTAATTCTCACATCCCTTATTTTATCTATTAGTCCTCACATTCCATGAGTGAGGTTTCTGACAAAGAGGGAAAAATTGCTGTTTTCTGGGTTGGAATCTATCCATGTTGGCTAGTTTGTGACATTGAAACAGTATTTTTTCTTCAGCTTCTTATATCAAGTGACTTCATGCCTTGTCTGAGATAATTTCCATAAACAATTTTTTTTGTGAATTGATTTGGATTAAAAGTTTTTGCTAAATAAAAAAAAAAAAAAATTAAAAAAATTGTAGTCCTCATCCAACACTTGATTAGATGAATAGTTCATGAAGAATGAAATATCACAAGATATTCCAGAATGTTCATTTACAATTTGTTCAAATTTACATCTATGCGGACGATTACCACAAGCTAAAACTACTGAAGAGGAAAGATCCAGAGAACATCTACCGATAGTTTTTTGCATGTTATCAAAGTATTGGTTGAAGGTGTGATATAATTTTTAGAACTCGGTGGTCTTGATATGTGCCTATATAATGAATTTATGCAATTTGAAATCAGAAATAATGCCAAAAAAATATATACATTATCCGCTGAACAAAATCTTTCACAAGATCAGATTAAAAACTTTCCTTCTTGGTTAAAAAAAAAAACAAAAAATAAAAACCCTGTTTAACTATTTAATCGAAAGAAAGAGGAATAAATAAAGACCTGACCAGAGATAGGTTACTTTGGAAATCAATTTCTGAGAGCAGTCCAACACATGCCAGCATACAAGATGGTGGTGATGCTGCTGGATTCACTTTGATTCCCTAGTTTCATTTATTGTTATAACGTTCCCTTGTATACTCCAGTGCACACATTTAAAAAAAAATAACTGATAAGAAATTAAAAGACCACGTTAAAAAAAAAAATGTTTAATTTTAGAAAAATCGTCTATTCGAGTGGATTAAATAAAGGATTCAATTTAAAGATTATCGTGAAAAAAAAAAAAAATCTGAAGAAGGTCGTAGAGTATAAGGACCGGAACATGGTAAACTTAAACATATAAAACCGACATCAAACAATATAATGAAAAGGAGTCCAGTTTTTATCATCTATTATATAAAGGGCATTCATCCAGCTAAAATTCCTAACTGTAACTACTAACCAAAGACCCATAAAGTTTCTATTTTTCTTAATTGATGTTGCTTTGGATGTATAATATCCAAAAATTAGCAAAAACAGAAAAAAGGAAAAAAAAAATCTTCATTATTTGGGGTCAAATAGGCATTTATATCACTTAATATTATCAAGACCTACACACATTTTTTAATGTTATCATGTAAAGGAAAGTAACTGATTTTTTTTTTCAAAGTTATTTTCCAAGTTATGTGTGCGCATGTATCAAGAGAAGAATTGGCTGTGTGAAGAAGAAAGAGAGAGAAGGATAGAAATTATGCAACATTTTTATCCCGACCAATGCCGGATAGCCCTGCTAGTAATTAGTTAAAAGCCAAAAATTAAATATTTTAAAGATGTGCCCATTTGACGTGTCATGCATTCAGTAATAAAAATGCTGTTACAAACTGGAGCATGACAGGCAGACAAAGCCTCTTGTAGAGATTTTTGGACACTTAAGAGTCAGAGGGGGCATAATTTTTCTCTTCATTAATGGTGGCCTCTTTCAAAGCAGAGTGTTTGGATTAGATGCGATTTGGAATTCTTGTCTATTAATTCTAATTAAATGATAGCGGAGGAGACATGGCAAGTGAAAATGGAATGTCTGCATATTTAATAAAAGAGTAGTCATTTTAGTTTCATCCTGAAATAGTTCTCTTACAAAAGTGGTAGTCAATGATTCTCGTCATATTTGAGGGCGTGGCAAAGCCGAGTGACGTCAATGTAACACAAATCAAAAACTTGGAGTTGAGATAATCAAATTCTGAATCGTTTTAATCAGAAATAAATTTTAAGACATTTAGTTCCTATAGACACTAAACCTGTGATGATTGGATCATCTGATTATCCTCAAATAAATAAAAATTGGATAGGGTCCAAAAAAAGGGTCGCCAATCTAATATGTCCCACTTTGTCAACTAGGCTCCATCCCCTGTCCCATCACCGCAATGTTGCATCCCTGTGCTTGTTTTACAAGTAATGAAATGTACTCTGATGAACTCATTGCACTTGTACCTCCTCGACGTACATATCCCCAACAAACCTGCTTAGCAACAAAATCGCACCTCTTCACTGTTGGGGTCTCTGAACATCAGAAAGTTTTCTACTCTAATAGCTTCTTCCCTAGAATGACTTTGGAATTGCCTTCCTGCTACCTGCTTCCCAAACTGTACTGATATTCAAATTCAATGTACACCAACATTTTAATCTTTTTTAGGTATGGTCCCAATAAGTAGTGACAATATGCCTTGTTTGAGGTGAAGGCTAGTAAGAAAAAAAACATGTAAAAAAAAAAAAAAAAAAGAAAATGTAAAAAAAAAAGAAAATGTAAAAAAAAAAAAGAAAATGTAAAAAAAAAGAAAATGTAAAAAAAAAGAAAATGTAAAAAAAAAAGAAAATGTAAAAAAAAAGAAAATGTAAAAAAAAAGAAAATGTAAAAAAAAAGAAAATGTAAAAAAAAAAGAAAATGTAAAAAAAAAGAAAATGTAAAAAAAAAAAAGAAAATGTAAAAAAAAAAGAAAATGTAAAAAAAAAAGAAAATGTAAAAAAAAGAAAATGTAAAAAAAAGAAAATGTAAAAAAAGAAAATGTAAAAAAAAAAGAAAATGTAAAAAAAAAGAAAATGTAAAAAAAAAGAAAATGTAAAAAAAAAGAAAATGTAAAAAAAAAGAAAATGTAAAAAAAAGAAAATGTAAAAAAAAAGAAAATGTAAAAAAAAAGAAAATGTAAAAAAAAAGAAAATGTGAAAAAAAGAAAATGTAAAAAAAAAAGAAAATGTAAAAAAAAAGAAAATGTAAAAAAAAAGAAAATGTAAAAAAAAAGAAAATGTAAAAAAAAGAAAATGTAAAAAAAAAGAAAATGTAAAAAAAAAGAAAATGTAAAAAAAAGAAAATGTAAAAAAAAAGAAAATGTAAAAAAAAAAGAAAATGTAAAAAAAAAGAAAATGTAAAAAAAAAGAAAATGTAAAAAAAAGAAAATGTAAAAAAAAAGAAAATGTAAAAAAAAGAAAATGTAAAAAAAAAAGAAAATGTAAAAAAAAAAGAAAATGTAAAAAAAAAGAAAATGTAAAAAAAAGAAAATGTAAAAAAAAGAAAATGTAAAAAAAAGAAAATGTAAAAAAAAAGAAAATGTAAAAAAAAGAAAATGTAAAAAAAAGAAAATGTAAAAAAATTTTTTTAAAAAAATGAAAGAAAAAAATGTAAAAAGAAAAAAATGTAAAAAGAAAAAAAATGTAAAAAAAAAAGAAATGTAAAAAGAAAAAGAATAACAGCTGACAGAACAAGAGCATGCTGACCCCCCCCCCCCGTGAAGTAAATAAAGGTTTCCACTCGAAATTCCATCCAAATTCTAGAGTTCTACAAGATACACCCTAAGAAGGTCGGAGGTTACATTGACTGAAACGTTGTGAAAATCACACTCTAGATGAGAACAGTAATCCAAAGAATCAAAATAATACGAAGATTTGGAATTCCACAATTCAAGAAAACTGGTTTTAATTTTATCATTGAGTATTTTTTAATTAAATTTAGGATCTCCTGAAACAGATGTCTCCCTTATTTTTACTTTGCTCACTTATGTGCCACTTTTTCTAAATTTGTAGCAGCAAGCCAACATCAGTAAACTTTTTTTTTTTCTACCAAAACGGTCATTACCGATGGTTTTTGTTTGTTTAACCTATTTCAAACTGATACAAATTATTGCATAGTAAAAAAATTAAATTAAAACAATTTTTTTTTTTCGAATTATTTTTACTTCATTACCAAATTGAAAGTTATTTTAGCAAATTACTTAACAATTTAATAAACAAAAATATAACTGAATTTACCATAAAAATATTAAAAATGAAAGCTTTTTAAACTTTTCAATCAAGTATAACATGGTATTTTTAATTGATTAAAAAATTATTTTTTGTTTTAATTTCATTATTTTTATTGTGCAATAATTTAAAACAGTTTGAAATATTTTAAACATTACAAAAACATAGTTAATGACCGTTTTGGTAGAAAAATAAGACAAGTCCACTGATATCAGCTCGCATTCTACGAATTTGGAATAGGAGCACGTGAGCAAGGAAGGCAAAAGTAAAAACCAGGGAGACATCTACTAAAGGAGATCCTAAATTTCATTCAATAAAATTCAACAAAGATAAATCTAATCAGTAAATAACGGAAACAAAATGGATGTTAGGTGAATTAAAAAAAAAATCAATACATGATAAAAAATAAAAAATAAAAATGATTAAATGAACAAATTCAAAACTTGTTAAGAAAATTGTTGTCATCTTTTTATGATTTTCACATGTCATTCCATGACAATAGACTAACATTTAAAAAAAAAAAATTAGTATAAGATTGTATTATCAAGAACACCACTTCATAAAGGGCATAATTAAATTCTAGAATTGGCAATTTTTTTTTGTTGTTATTGAGTTTGATCTTTTAAAATTTCAGGAACCAGGGTCGATTTTTTTGTTTATTTTTATTCAGGTTACTGAAATTGGTATTAAAAATCTTATTTTACTAATGATTCACGACTTATGAAGACTAAAAGCCACTAAACGATTAGTGTTAATTATTCGTTTTTAATGAATAATATTATAAAACATTTTATTTTCCTTTATTAATCCATGGTCATAAAACCGTTAGCAATAGACAGAGGCTACTAAGCTAATTAGGGAATATATAAAACATAGGAACATCACAATAGTTAGCCAATACAAAACTCTAGAAATGTTACAATGATTCACGTTCATTTAAAAATAAAGCAATGAACAAACTTGATTACTCATGAAGGATGATTTAACAAATATTTAACATTGAATTTGAAATGTCAGATTGCAATCCACAGGAAAGCAGACCCATGGTAATGTGTTCCACAAATGTGAAAGATTCTTGGAAAGATTTTCTGTTCATGTAAATTCAGCTTGCTGTTGAATACAACACAAAGAAAAAAGATTTGTTTCAGTCGTGTTGGAGTGAAGAATTCTTATTAGCAGAAAGAGGTTAAAGTTCAGTCAGCTATCTTCCATGATAGGTTTTCGCTACAAGATGAGAATACAAGACCAAATATTTTATTTCAATTAACAAGGATAGTGGATGGAGGAATCAGCAGAGAGCAAAAGCATAATTTGTAAGAATAGCATCGTAGCAAATTGTCACAAGTGAAAAGAACTTCTTTTATGTCCTAGTTTGGATTATGATGACAAGGAAAGGTCATATTGTTATAGTATTGAAATAATTTAATATCTTGAATTTATTTTTATTCAATGAAGCATCGTCATTTATTAATTTTAAGATCATTTAAATTACAAAACCTCCCCCCACCCTGCTGATTTCATATTATTGTATGATTATAGACTAACATTTTTAAGAATTAGAAAAACAAATAAATCTGAACTTTTCCAGAATAGGCTACAAAGCTAAAAAAAGAAAAAAAAAAAAAGAAAAAAAAAAAAAAAACGAACACGCACATACACACTCACTAAGTAAATGTTACTAAAGACAAGCTAAATTACTCTTCTACTTACCTGGATAAGTTTTTTTTTTTTTTTTTGTATCTTAACTTATTTTAAAGTGTTTTTTTTTACTTAAAAAAGTAAAGGTAATGTAAAACATGCCAAGTTGGAACAGAAAACAAAATGGTGGTGTGGTGGTCTCATTAGCTTTGATAATCACTCAAAAATCGAAACAAACAAAATACTGATTGAATACACTTTTGCCCAACAATTGGTGATATATATTGGATAGGTTTCTGTCAGTATTTTGTTTAATTTTCGATTCTTGAGCGATTATCAAGGCTCTACAGAGACAACAATTTTGTTTTCCGTTCTAACTCCACAGGCTTTACACTACCTTTATTTTTAGGTAAAAATAACACTTTAAAATAAGTTAAAGTTGTCAGGTAGGTAGAAGAGCAATTTAATTTGCAATTTAGCTTGCCTTTGGTAGCATTTATTTGTTAATATTTGTTTATTGGCTATTCTGAAAAAAGAAATCATTAAAAAGTCATTTAAATAACTGATGAAATTATGCTATAACACTGATTTATAGCTTTCATTAATTCTTTTAAATTTCTTTTTATCTATTTTTCATGAAAAAATATTCCAACAGAAAATAGGAATGTTTTACATGGAAACGCTTTTTATCATTTAAGTCACTACAGTGCGAAACAACGAAGCCCTTTAGAGTTATTTCCCTTGAGTTGCTTATCCGTAATGGCCGATGTAAAAATACATGGCTGATTTCCAAATGACAGTTCACAAATAAAGAAAATAAAAAATGAATAAAAAATATAAACATTTTTACAGTGATATAAACTACTGTAAATAGATATGAGCGATTCTTCATACACTTTCCCATCACACTATTCTTGATTTAATTAGAAATAAATCACTTTCGGAATTATGTTAACATTATTGCTTTTAATTATTTGTTAGCCTAACAAATTGTTAGGCATTCCGTAGTTTGCCTAAACATGAAAGCTCTCTTATTTTTTTCATATCTACTTCAATGTTTTAGCTTCTTAATTATTATAAGATTGCATTATTAAGAGCGCCACTTCATAATGGACATAATTAAAATGACAGAGTTGGTGATTATAGTTTGTTTATTTTTTCTTTCTTTCTTTCAGGAAAATGATTTAGTGTGTGTGTGTGTGTGTGTGTGTGTGTGTGTGTGTGTGTGTGTGTGTGTGTGTGTGTGTGTGTGCCGTATGCTTTTTTGTTAATGCTAACTAAAGCTTGCACAGGTAATATGACTAAACAAACGATTTAGTCTGCAGGGCTGGGCATAAACAAATACTACCATGAAATGAAAACCACCAAACGCATTGTCATCTTAAACAGAAGTCTACTGAAAATCGAAATTGTAATAATAACTCATCTCTTACGTCTGGCAGTAAATCTTAAGTGTATATACTCCATATTTTAAATTGAAACCAATCAGAATTACGTCTGATGAAAGGAAGCCATAAAACATACACACAAAACAGCAGCTTCTTTTTTTTGTTTTTTTTACAAAAGATAATCACCACTTATCAAGGCCCGGAAGCCACTTGGGGATAAAGGTTATTGCGTGTACAGTAATCAATGGGATAGTATCGTAGTAATTATTAGTATTGGAGAATTGATAAAGTGTCTTACTTAAGGGGGCGGTTCATCAGGAATTTGTTTATGTTGGACTTAGAGACATCCAAGTTGTAGTCAGGTGGGAAACGGGCAAACGGAAGAGAATTCCACAGGCATGCACTTCTAAGAAAGAAGCTTTGTTCATGGAATCTACGTTTTCGTTTTGGCACAGATAAAGAGTGGGGAAAATTTTTGACAGTTGTTTCAGCTAGACGAGTGTTTTTCGTGAAAGATTGGCGAGGGGGGGATTAGAGATTGGAGTTCAGACGAGCACTTGCCATGGAATTAACATTAAAACAAAGACAGGCTCGCAACGTCTCTTCTCCGGGAGAGAGGTTGCAGGGAAGAAAAAAGGGTATCTCCCACTAAACCACAAAGTCTATTTTGTACTCTGTCAAGGAAGGATAGGCTGTTTTTAGCAGCTCCTGCAGAGATGCGGCAGCAGTACTCCATCCTTGGACGTACATGGCTTTTATACAGATAGAGAATTGCATTAGCAGTGAGATATTTTCTGGAGCAGTAGAAGGATCCCACCATTTTCCCAGCGACCTTGGCAACTGACTTGATGTAAGTGTTATATTTCAGGTCAGGAGTAAAGGTCAAGCCCAGAAGCTTATCAAAACATGGAGTCTCCCCTAGACGAGAGCCATCCATTTCAATTGATGCTAGATGGGGATCAGAGCATTGATGATGTAAAAATAGGAGCTTGGTTTTAGATGCATTAAAAGTAAGCAGCCACCTCTTCCCCCACTGTACCATGCACTAGAAGTTAAAATCTCTGGCTGTTAAGTTTTTTTTTTAATCAATTGAAGCTTGAAAAGTACTTGCCTGTTTAGCCACACTGTATAGATGTGATACAACAAAATTGTCTGCGAATTATATCAATTTGCCATCCACAGGAAGTATTGTTTCACTGTTCACAACTCCTCAGTGCGGCTAGACAAACAGTGCATCAAGCCAGGATTGAAACTTGCCTGTTGAGTCTATAGTCTGCGCCTTTCCCTCTGTGTTATCATTCAACACCCACCGAATGTAAGGGAAATCTAGAGGTCATCAATGTAAACATTGTTTCTGCGGACCTGAGAGCTCAAACTTGTCTGTACCAAATGAGTAATGCCGAAAGCTTAGTGGTCTACCAGCAATTTCTTTGAGAACTGTACCAATGTGGAGAATAAGTCACCACTTATCAATCAAAGCTAAGAGTCATTTGAGGATAAAGGTTAATGAGATGGATTTGTAAATTAAATGATTAAGAAATTAAAATTAGAACAGTTTATGAAACGAATTTGTTGACATTGGATTTGAGATAACACATATTGTAGCCTGAATAGAAGCAGCTGAATAGTAATTTGTCCGATAAATAGGTTTTACACTAGTTTTAATTTTATTTTGTTTTTCATGGGGATGAGGCTTCCCATCGGATGCCAGATAATCAAATCACCTACAATTTTAGTCATTCCAACTGAGAGATCTTTTTAAGGTTTTTACTTTTCTTTTAAGTGCAATTGTTTGCATTTCTCCTGCGTTTCGTTCACCGAGTATATTTAACAGGTAGTTTTTGAAATTCTTTTTCATTAATAATTCCAGTTTCTTTTCATTTCGTATTTTGTTATTTTTTAATTGGAATTCATTTTTGAGATGAACATTATATATATCAATTTTATTTTTTTTATTTCAGACTATTATTCTCATCTTTATTAGTTGTTCCCATCTTTATGGGTTGTTGATTTTTTTCACAACGTTTCGGCCAACTATTCCTCTGGCCTTCGTCAGATGGTAACCGTGATGGATAGAAACTTTGAATCTCCTAACTGCATTCTCAGCAATCACTGCCATCCATAGTTGTCGTCGTCTCACCACGTTTTGGCCAAGTAAACCTCTGGCACGCTTTGAGTAGGATTGAAACCGCTATCTTCAGACAATGTCCATCTGGAACCGTAGAGATTCAGCGTCTATCAACTGCGCCACGGGCCCCGAAGGGTGATCAAGGTTGGATTCTTTGATCTTATAAATCAACATTTATTTATTATCATAGTCAGGTCCGTACCGATTGATATATATATTATTCCTTAATTGGAATTCATTTTTGAGATGAACATTATATATATTAATTTATTTTTATTTCGGACTACTATTCTCATCTTTATTAGTTGTTGTTTTCATCTTTATTGGTTGTTGTTTTTTTCACAACGTTTCGGCCAACTATTCCTCTGGCCTTCGTCAGGTGGTAACCGCAACAGTTAGGAACTTCGAATCTCCTAATTAAAAAATTAAGGTCTTGGTATCTTGTTATTTTTTCCCTCTCAGCTCTGTTAAAGCCAGCATTATTATGGACACTTACTTCAATTGGAAAAATATTCTCTCTGATTCTCTCTCCTCTGATCTCGAGCGCGTGGTTCAGTGGGGGAAGATGTGGCTGGTTACCTTTAATGCATCTAAAATCAAACTCCTATCCTTACATCATCAACGCTCTGATCCCCAGCTAGCATCAATTGTGATGCATGGCTCTCGTCTGGGTGAGGCCCCGTGTTTTGACAAGCTTCTGGGTTTGACCTTTACTCCTGATCTGAAATGGAACATGTACATCAAGTCTGTTGCCAAGGTCGCTGGAAAGATGGTGGGATCTTTTTACCGCTCCAGAAGATATCTCACTACTGATGCAATTCTCTATCTATATAAAAGCCAAGTACGTCCAAGGATGGAATACTGTTGCCATATCTGGGCAGGAGCTGCTAAAAACATCCTATCCTGCCTTGACAGAGTACAAAATAGACTTCGTGGCTTAGTGGGGGGTGCCCTTTTCTCTACCCTGCAACCTCTCTCCCACAGAAGAGACGTTGCGATCCTATCCTTGTTTTATCGTTATTTCCAAGGCAGGTGCTCGTCTGAACTCCAATCTCTGGTCCCCCCTCGCCAATCTTTCACGAAAAACACCCGTCTAGCTGAATCCACTGTGAAAAATTTCCCCCACTCTATATCTGTGCCTAAATCAAAACGCAGATTCCATGAACAAAGCTTCTTTCTTAGAACTGCACGCCTGTGGAACTCTGTTCCGTCTGCCTGCTTCCCACCGGACTACAACTTGGATGTGTTCAAATCCAATGTTAACAAATTCCTAATGAACCGCCCCCTTAAGTAAACACTTCATCAAATCTCCACACTAACGTAATGTACTTGCAATAACCCTTATCCCTGAGTGGCTTCCGGGCCTTAATAAGTGGTGATCACTGTAAAAAAAAAAAAAAACTGTCGATGGAAATTACATTTGAAGTTAGGCATATGGAAGAAAGGAAAAATTATTTGTAATGGAGATTCTTGCTCTGGATGTCTTCCAAGGAAGAGAGAGAGAGAGAGAGAGAGTGTGTGTGTTACACAAATAGAAAGAAAAACATTTTATTTTTGTTTTTGTTAGTTACCCTGCAGTTGTATAATATAGTTTGCGATTGATTTTTTTTTTTTTTTTTTTTTTTTTTTTTGTCAATTCTAATAAGTTACAATGTTGGCTCCCAATTTATGCAGTCGAAATTACCTGAATATTATTGAATTATTAAAAAAAAAAAACAACTGTTAACAGGTGAAAAATTGCCGCAATCTTTGTTTAATTTAAACAGGAAATTACCTACTTGTTGAACTGTGTTTTACGATCGTTTTCATCAAATTCTATTTTTATTTTCTTTAATAAAAATATTTTCTACATTATCGATTTTCGTAGTTTTTGAATATAATCATCTTAAAAATACAAGTAATACGTAGATACCATTATTTTCATGTGAAATTCAGTTTTATGATTCCCGAAAATCTCGTCCCAATTTTGTAGAAGCGTCCACATTTTAAATAAAATGAAATTGTCTGATCAAGTGATGTGGATAAGGTAAAATATTTATATTTTACCAAATTTTTAAAATGAATTGTTCCTAAATCAAAGTATATCATCCTATAAATACATCTAAAAAAATAAACATTTGTTTTATTGATTTGAAAAATATTGAACTAACAATTATTTTTGTAGTAAAACAGAATATTTAGTTTTGAAAAAAATTAACTTGCTAAAATTTTGAATACAAGACATATTCATTTATTTAAAGTTTATTTAGCTGACAGTGAAACTTATTTTTACAGATTTTCGGTACTTGTACAGTTTAATCAAGACATTAAAAAAAAAAAGGTTATATTGTACGTATCCGTTTTGGACTGAAGATCTCAAAAAAAATTTCACTTAATTTGATCGAGTATTTTTTTTTTTTTTTTTTTTTTTTACAGCGGAAAAGCACGTTTTTATGAGAGCGCGATGAATCCTAGCGTGGATGAAATGCGGAATATTCTGTGTAGCTTAATCGTCATATATATTTTATAACTTACTAACTAGCTCTACCTACGTATTGAGCACTTTTGAAGTAAATACTTAAAGTTTACGCATAAATCTATACTTTCGTATATTAATTTATTATGTGATTAATTTATTATGTGATTAAATAAAGTAGTTAATATATTTATTATTTTACTTTGGTTAGTTTTTAAAGGGACACTTGATTTCATTATGATTTGAATTTATATCCGAGGGGTTTTTTTTCAGAATAGACGTTGTTCCCTTTATGACTGCAATCTGTATTTTGTGCCAGCTTGCTCTTCCACGGATCGTTTCCAAGTATTTCTTCAGATTTGTTTTCATTAGGCCAGTGGCTCCTATCACTCCTGGTATAATGTTGATTTTTTTAATCATTTTTTTTTTTAGGTCCTGATATTTTGTTATCTTTTCCCGTTCAACTTCATTAAGACCATAGTCATTTGGGACGGTGACATTGATAATGAGCACAGTTCTTTCAGGTTTGTTCCGTGTGTGTGTGATTTTATTTCTTGTTGATGTCAAAAGAAACTGCTTGGACAAAAGGAACAGGTGTATTTTCTTCTCAAGAGACATGAATGTTGGTGAAGGGGAGAACTACAATCAAATAGCAGTGCAATTTAGTATAGCAAATCTTGGTATTTATGCAGAAAAGGCACCATGTTGAAATAATATTTAGAAACCCATTTTTAATATGGGAAGAGGAGGATGTTTTGTAACTATTCTGTACTTTCACCTAATAAACAAAACGATACCGCAAAACTTGAAAATACTTTGCAAAAGATAGCATGGTACCTTCTTTGCATAAATGTACCGAAATCTTTATGAAACATATTCAAAATAAATGAGTGTGGATATAATCTTGTAAATCAACAAAATTATTTAAAATTTTACCGACAAAAGATCCTTGGAAAATTTCAGTATGAAAGTCTCGTTTTTATAATCAGGCAACATAGCCAAAGGATGTACCTAACTATACATCGTTAATGAGATTTTAAGCCTTAGATTATCAAGTATTTGAAATCTCTTAACATAAAATCATTTTAAGAGATCTGACCCAACAGATGGTAACACTCTACAAAGCTCTGAATTCATTTTGAAAAGTTATTTTTATTTGTTTACACGAAAATGTTTCGAAAATTAAAAATATTTTTTTTATTTCTATTTTAAATGAGATCTTATTTGGTAAACAAAATATTAAAATGCATACAATTTACACATTTTTGAGGTTCCTAAAAGTGCACAGAGGAAGGTGGAGGGTAAAAAAAACAAACAACATGAATGGACTTTTCCATTGAACCTGACCACTCCACCTTTTTCGAGCAGTCATTTGTGAAATAAAAATTCTCAAAATTATTTTGTTTAATGAGGTTGAGTTTTTAAAGGTCAATATTCCACAAAACTCTGACGAACCCTCTCGGCACAACTATTCAAGGAAAAATCACTTTCCAGTTTTTTGAGAGCGAAATGAAAGACACAAAACTCCCACGAGTTGTCACAGAATTGAAATTTTATTTCAGAATTATGTCGCATTCCTTCATGTCTCCACTAAAAGCCAGAAGGACAGTAGATGCTCCTTTTTTTTTTTTTTTTTTTTTTTTTTTTTAAAGGAACCAGGGCATGCTATCACTTCTCCAGCAGGAGGCAAATTAATGAGATAGTCATCTATTCGGGTACTGGATGTGAACATCCTGTGGTTTTGTTTCTATACACTCAACCTCAAGAGATCTTCCCAGAGGCTGATAAGATAACCAAGAGTTGCAGAAACCCAGATTAATTCATGTATTAATTCATTATATCTCTTGTACTTTCTATTACCCTGCGTTTTGCATAGCATAATAAAACTAATAGTGGTCCTGTGGGTAACAGCAAAATTACAGAATTTATGACTTAGAAATTGTCCACCTGTCCTGGTAAATATATAAAGCCTTACTATATATAGCAAAAAGATCTAACAGATACAAGATATTTCCAGTAATCACATCCTTGCAGGTGAAAGTAAACAAGGAAACCAGAGAACTCGCTGACAACTGTGGGTAGTGATTACAAGTATCGGATGGTAGAGGTCAACTTATGAATAAAGCATTTCTTTAGTCCGACGCGTAGAGTAACAGGAACGAACAACTGACATGCTTTACTGAAAAGAGTAAATTTTAATTTCTATGAGGAGGGAGGGGGGTTATCAGTAGTCATGTATTGTTTTAAGTTGTGGAAGATTTAGTGAAGCAGGGCAAACTGTTTGTTTGTGAGCAGGCAATACAAGGAGAGTTGTGTTTCTCTCAGATTAATACACGATATTTGATCCAGTCAACTTGAGCTGTCATCGCTGAATCTTATTTTTAGTTTGCTTTAGTGAACATAGCATGGCATTGTTGCTATGTTTTACAGCTTGTCAATCCTCAGAGTAATTTTACACTGAAATCATATATAGGTGTTCAATACGATTCGTTTGCAGATTAATTTGTATTGGAAGACATTATTGTCACATACACAACCTGGTCTTCTCAAATCGTCATCCACTTAGTACTGATCAAGCTCAAATGTTGCTTAACTTCAATGATTTTACAGAAATCGATGTGTATCAACGTGATTATAGCCACATATGAATACGAAAGCTACTGATTGTTCATATGATTAAAAAGTTTTTCAGAAAGACATGATTTCCAATTATATACAATTCTACTCGTTCGACTAGTGTATAAACTTCTCTTTGTGTTCAAGTTGTAGAAATGAAAATTAAAAACAGTTCATCTCTAGGCTGGTGTAAGCATAGTTTTCCCTCAACCCCAAAGTGAACAGAGTCTTAGCTAATGTTGAAATGACTTCTATGTTAACTGTGACCTTGTGCAATTTTAGTAGATCTACCCACCTAGACTAACTTCTCTCTTTAAAAAAAAAAAGGGGGGGGTATTTGGATGCCGATGTCCTCTCCCTCTAAGGTGCTGGTTCTTCAATCTCGCTTTCCAAACTTTCATTCCGTTGCGGGAGAAAGATTAACACAACCAATAGTGAAACGTCTAAAGAGTAAAAGAAAAGAGTAAAAAGAAAGAACTCAAAACTGACTTCTCAACATCTTCCTTCAATACACAGAAGGATCAAACTATCTCTTCGCTAAGGAAAACTTGTTTGATTGCATTAGTGAAGATGATCCTAATAAATACGTCAAAGTTCATGAATTTCAAAAAGTAAATAAATAAAAAAAACCCAAGAAAAAAAATTATGGTAATTGTTATAACCCAATGACATTACGGATACACGTCTCGTATCATTTTTCTGTCAAGAATGACAGAAAAATAAGGACAGGTTTAAATCAAAGAATTCTTATTTTCAAATTCTGTCAAGAGATTTAATTTAAGCTGATTACAAAATATTAACACGATTTTCACAGGCAGATTGCAGAAAAACAAAACAGAAAAAAACTGAATGAAAATCTAACAAATGTCTACACTCCTACAAAGAGTACAAAAAAAAACTCCTTTTGCAATACAATCAGCTGTCGGATTAACATATCAATAGGTTGTATTAGGTTGGTGAAAAAATAATGTTTTTTATCAGTTATATATATATATATATATAAAAACATTTATTTTCGCAACAACTTAATATACATAAGGTTAAACATCATCTAAATATATTTCACATGTGCATGACTGTGTGCGTGCGTGCGTGCGTGACAGTGTGTGTGTGCGTGCGTGCGTGACAGTGTGTGTGTGTGTGCGTGTCTCCATGACAGTGTGCGTGTGTGTGTGCGTGTCTGCATGACAGTGTGCGTGTGTGTGTGCGTGTCTGCGTGACAGTGTGTGCGTGTGTGCGTGACAGTGTGTGTGTGTGCGTGACAGTGTGCGTGTGTGCGTGACAGTGTGCGTGTGTGCGTGACAGTGTGCGTGTGTGTGTGTGTGTGAATGAATGAATGTAACCTGGTCAATGTTTGGATAGGATTGTGATAATTTATAATTTAATTATCTTAAAGTAAAATACTAAAACAAAAATTAAAAATTAAATTCATTCAAAATGTTAATGTGTGTCACAAGGTCTCAAATGTGGTAGGCTACATGGCTTGTGGGTGGCCTTGGAGTTAGCTTGAGCGTTGAATGATAGTTAATTTATTTAATTTTATTACTGGAATTTTTTGAGATGAGTAATTTGTATATTTATTAATTTGTTTGTGGACTGTTATCTTAATCTTCTTCAGGGCCCGTGGCGCAGTGGATAGAGGCATTGAATCTCTAAGGTTTCAAGTGAGCATTTTCTGAAGATAGTGGGTTCAATCCTACCCAAAGCCAGCCAGAGGATTAGTTGGCCAAAACATGGTGAGATGACAACTATGGAAGGCAGTAATTACTGAGGATACAGTTAAGAGACTCAAAATTCCTATCTCGTCGTGATTAAGGCCAGAGCAATAGTTGGCTGAAACATCATGAAAAACAACTATGAAGATGAGGATAACAGTTTGCAAAGAGATAATTTATTCAAACATGTAGGGGTAACATTCCCTTGATTCAGTTCCTACTTTTTTAGTAAATTCCATTTATTTCCATGTGGTTTTTCATGAGAAAATTTTAAATATCTATGCTATTGAAAAAAAAAAATCAAAGTCTTATCTATATATATAAAAGACAAAAGCGCGCACATTTTTTGTATGTCACGAAAAGGTTTTTTTCGCTGACGGTCCCGGGGGGGGGGTACTATCGCTTAGAACTTTTTATATAGCCTCTAGATAATAATATCTACGATTTTGGAACGCAGGTCATGTGTAGATTTATTTACAGCAACTTTTAAAAAATTATTGATATTTCAGCCCATCTTGTGTTTGTCCAGCTTTTTTGTATAAAACTGAAACTAATTCAAAGCTAAGGCGTGTTCCTGGCAATCGCACCGGGAAACGTCCAGTAGCAATCAGCTTTGATCAATGTGGGGCCAAACTCCTTATATCAGACAATTGCTATACAATCTGGACAATGGGGAGCTGGTTTCCCCCTCCCCAACATCTTAGGGAAACAACCAGTCAAAGTTGGGTAAACAAACCCAAAAGTTGCCCCGCAGCAAAATTTAACTCTGCGGCTTCTATTTGACCTCATTAATGAGGTCAAACAGAAGTAGCAGAGTTAACTCTTATTGCGGACACATGTCAATTCTGTTTTTACTTAAATAAATAAATTCAAACGCGTTTCAGCTACTTCTTGCTGCTGGCCGAGCGGTAACGTGTCATGTTTTTTGCACATTTTACCTAAAATGTTGTGAGTTCAAATTGTGGTGTGAGATGTCTTTCTTTTTTCGATTTTTAAAGAGTTTCGATTCAACTTAACAATGACTGTTTGAATAAATAAAACACTAAATGTATGTATGTTCGTGAAAATATGTGACCAGTAGTTTAAGAGTTTATCGGTGAAATAACATTGAACAGGAAATAATAATCATATACTAAATATGGTTTATAACGAATAAAATCTTCATCTGTATGGATAAAT
The DNA here is from genome assembly GCF_053919585.1 of Euprymna scolopes. NCBI lineage: Eukaryota > Metazoa > Mollusca > Cephalopoda > Sepiida > Sepiolidae > Euprymna > Euprymna scolopes. The sequence goes on from NC_136485.1 coordinate 15,128,838, forward strand.
AAGGCATACAGAAATATGTCAGCAAGTTGAAATGTGAAATGTTCATTTCAACTTGCTGACATTTCCATTACTTTTGCACATGCAGAAATTTATTCATAGTTTGAAGCGTTTCATTTTAAATCTTTCTTATCTGTCGATAGCTCAAATGGTAAGGAACATAGCTGGAACACTAAATGGTTTAGTTTTGGTTCTAGCTAATGGCACCAAGTCATTCTTTTTTTTAATCTTTTGAAATTATTGCTAATATATTAGGTACAATATAATATTTAACAGTGAGTTGTTTTTTTAATAATAAATACAAAATATGAATTAAAATATATTTAAGTAAGGGAGAGTGCCCATTTCCCACTAGTCTACTACATCCATAGACAGGGCTTTGACAGGTACTGCAATCGCTTTGGTTTTATTGATCTGAGAGTAGTAACAACTAAAATTTATACCACCCTCTCCAAAGATCATAAATTAGGGTCACATCGATTGATGCAGTATTGCATCATACTTGTGTAGCTTTTAAGAGTTGAGAAATATGCTTGCCAGATTACAAAGGTAGAAAAGGATGCGAATTCCGGTGATCAGGTCGGTTGGGTGGGGGTGAACACTTTGCCCTAGAGCATCAACCAAGTTAATATCAAGTCCAGGTCAGACTCTATTCCTTTTAACACTTATCCTTAGCAAGTTTTTGTTTGACATTGTAGTAGTAGTGTTTTTATTTTTAGCTCCTTACATCAAGTGGTTTCATGTCTTGTCTGGAGCGATTTCCATACAAAAACTATTTACTCCATCAGAAGCTCTGACTACTACTACTACTACTACTACTATTGCTCCAGGTCAGAATGGATGCAAGAATAATGGTATCTAAGATGCAACTGCAAAGCACCAAAATTGGAGCATCATCACCAGATGCACTTTAATCTCATACACAGGATCTAAAAAAATGAAAAAACACATAGTAATCTTATATTCATGTCCTGATGGGAAAATGAAGACAAAAATATCCATAACTTTTAAGCAAACGAATGCATCATCATCATCGTGTCCATTTTACATGTTACCATGTCAGACAGCTTTTAGAAATTAACTTGGCCACATCTTTATAATACATTCACTTCCTCTGACCATTGTACCTCAACTGTTCTACATTTACAAAATCACTAATTATCATTCTTTCAAGGTGACTAAACCAACAAAGTCACATATTTTGCACACATCTCCATATACTTATCAGATTTAATATTACCTCTGATATCATCAGATCTAAACATGTATTTAACTCGCATTACAAATCCATTATATCATTTTCAAATTATATCTCTTCATGCAACACATATCTTCAACCCTCACTTGGCAGGTTGTACTTTCATACATCATATTACATACACATGTCTTGAACTTAAATTACATCTATATCATAAGTTGGAATAGAAGATAATTTGACTCAGGGTCATTTAGATCCCCCCCCCCAAAAAAAAATGAACTGTTTTTTTATGCTTACCAAAATGACACTATAGTGATTAAAATTTTGCAAAGTTCTTTTTTTTTTAATTATACAAATAAATTATTAATTTTTTTTTTTTTTTTTAATATTGAAACAGATTCGTTTTTAAATTCACAGTTATCGGATTCCAGAATAACTTAAAATTGGTTCCCATAAACATACCAAAGAAATGATTTGAAATTATAACACCTGCCAAAATGTTAAAGATAGACAACACTCGGCAAGTAGGGGCATTTAGACACACCACGTAGATGACCCATCCAGAAGCAACTTCTCATTAAGAAAATGGAGATTAATTTGTGTAAATGGTTTCTCAGTTCGATTTCTTTCTTAATGTGCCAGCTTCCTGATAAAAGTATTAAGAGAATCGAACCCTTGCCCCTCATTAAAAAAGAGATTAATAACACAAGTCAATTAAAGGAACATGTAAGATAAAATGGTGTGATAGTGGACGAGAGAACCAGAACATCCATTTTTAACAAGTCATAGATAGAATTCAATAACGTATTTAAATAATCTAATGAAATTCTTTTCAAGTATGAAAATAATGGCAACACAACTGCGTGAATGTAATAAATATCTTCTCTTAATTTATGTGCACGACATATCAAGCAATGTCATCTCGAGTGGTCTCAATTTAAACATGATTCTTAAATGGATTAGGTTTATCAGGGAGATGGAATATCAACACTTGAGGTTATTTAATGCAAAACACCTTCTGTATTATTATTTAGTAAAGAGTCATCATTTAACAAGACTAAAAAGCACTTGAGGATAAGTGTTAATGAGATAGGTACATTGTTAGTTGAATGATGAAGAATGTTATAAGAGGATTGAAAATAATGACTGGACTGAACAAAACTTGATTAATTAGCAGGATGACAAGTATTTTATATTTATTCAATAAATAAATAAAACATGGAATGAAAGGATCTGTGGGAGTTTTTACAGCTGTGTGTGTGTGTGTGTGTGTGTGTGTGTGTGTGTGTGTGTGTGTGTGTGTGTGTGTGGTGGTTTAGTCTGTTTTATCAGATCAATTTAGGCAGCGTAGATGTTTGTCACCATCAGTAATTGCCAAAAGCATTTCCCAACCATTATTCAACAGCGACAAAGTCAATTGCTTCCTGTTCAGTCGGTTTCCTGCACAAATAGTTACCTATTTGCAAGTGACATCCTTTCCCAAAATAGGACAAATTCTCAGACGTAGTCAAATTTTCGAAAATTTGAATGGAATAACAATTCCAAACAAATATGTCAATCTTTGTATAAAAGCTGTTAATCTTATTTCTGTAAAACCAAATTTCAATTTTGAAAGAATATCAACCAAAATGCTCCTTTTGATCCACTTCATAGCAAAGTGTACCAACATTTTCAAAAGGATGTCAACTCATTGATTGAAAGAAATGTATTCGTTAGAAGAGCCGATAGAATTAAGGGCTTGAATTGGTTGAAAAATTGGAGTGGGTAAAATTTAACTATAAAAACGTTCATACAATGTAAATCCATGTAATTAGCCTGATGATTTCTTCTAAGAATAAAAAAACTATTATGTACTAGCATGCATACCTAGCATTATCTGGAACTGAATAAGCACTACTGAGCACTCTTGCTCAAAGTCTTTGATGCCATAATAGTTTTTTAACTTGTGTTACTGTCTATAATTTTAAATTTTTAAATAAAAAAAAAGCAACCATGTCGTGATTTCAACCATCTGATAATCTGTATTTACAATAATAGATGGATATTTTCACTTCACTTTTGCCTTTACCTGACATGCTATACCAAACAATCATCTAATGCTTCACTTTATTCTTAATCCTTAGTATAGGCCAATGTAGGTGCATTCAGACAAAGGTCTTAGCTGACCAAAGTGAAAACCTTACAGAATTTCAACTAGCCATATCATGCCATATAATCTCCAGGGTAATGGACAGTGGTAATGATACAATGGCATATTGTGGGAAGCAATAACTCTGAAACTAAAAATACAATCAAAGTTTTGCTAGATTATATTCCCCACGTACACTGTTTTCGATAGCTATGCATGCCATACCATGTCAATGGCCGTTCGACGAGCAACTGTTGGAAAGTTTTAGATTCTAAACAGAAAAAACTAACAAGACGGAATCTATTCGAGTTGCTCTAGTAAATAAAATTGCAATCCATTTTTAGATTGATCAGAAGTAGTAACATCTTTCCATAAAAAACAAATTGAACTAGAGATAAAGCCTTTAAAATATGGTAAGTTATAGTTCTAATAAAAGTGTTTAAAACTTGCATAATTTAAGTGATATTAAAACTTGTCCTTTTTTTAACTTGTATACTTTTTTTCTTAAATAAATTACCCAGAAATGAACAGAGTAAAAAGTTTATCCAATCTGAAGTGTAGAGCTTTTTATATGATTTATTTAACGAGAATCAAACAGTTGATGAATTTGTTTTCATCAAAATAATCTCATATATTAACATAAATATGATAATTTGAAAAGAAAAAGTCTTGAGCAAACGAAAACAGGAGGAACATGAAACGAAGCAGCCAATACGGATTACACTCATTTTTTTTTGTTATTTTAACTGTGAATCGTGGATTGGCTGTAGAGTCCAATCTACTCATAATATACACACAAGAAACATGCGATATGATTGAGAGAATTAACATGCGGTTTTGGCATTATGCCTTTTCTGACATTTCTAATTTTGTTGATACATGTCTTGCCGACAGATCTGCCGCGGGTGTCGAATGCGAATCTCTTGCATCTGCTTTCCGACGGATCACTTTTTTGCATGGATCTTCAGTTGATTGTTGCAGCATCTTTTTTTGGCCTCCTGCCCAGCAACAACTAAAGCCTTCCATCACTTCCTAAACAGCCGTCCATCAGCAGCCTGATTGCATGACATTTTTAATGAGTGTTAAGTAATAAATAAGAATTATTGCTAACAAATACTAAAGCATTTTACTAACGAGATATACACTTTTGCAACTAAGTGGCTTTCTATACTACACATCAATTTATGGCGCTGCTAAAAAGTATAAATAGAGGCCAATTATAAATGTTTGAATTTCATATTTTTTTCTCTTTTTAAAGAAAATTAAGTCAACTTTATTTGAAAACACAATAAAATTCTAACGCATAACTAAACGCATATATAATCTTATTTGTAGTATTCCGAATTTTACTGGGTTTATATAATTCGGTAATCGTTCATATGCCAATAAATTTTTAGTCAGAAGGAGATGACTTAAACTGGAAGCTACAAAATTATCATATTTCATAATTGAGCATTCATATACTGTTTTAACAAAAACCAAAACCTCAAAGAATGGGTTGATAACAACAAATAGTATATTTCATCGTTAGTTACGATAATAGTTATGTTTGAATTTGTTGGAATAGTCTTGAAACAATTATAACTAACGATGAAATACACTATTTGTTGCTATCAACCCATTCTTTGAGGTTTTGGTTAAAAAAAAAAAAAAAATTATATATATATATATATATATATATATATATATATATACACACACAAATTTTATGATTTTGGAGATAAGGATTGATTATCCGTACTATTTGGATTCATTGGACAACTGTTCTCATTTTGAGTGTAATTTTTACGTTTCGGTCAATGTACCCTCTGACCTTCAGGTGTATCTTGTCAAATTCGGAAATCTTTCTATCAAACTTGGAAATCAGCATAGAATTTTGAATGAAACACTTTATTTAATCCACAGAAACAGCATGCTCTCATTCCGCCAGCCGTCGTGGAGGTTACATTGACTGAAACGTTGTGAAATAACAGTCAAGATAAGAACAATAGTCCGAAGAATCCAAATAGAAATATAAATATAAAGATAAATAAATAAATAAATAAATAAATAGGCCTCCAGTCGTGCAACACAAGCTGGAATATGATGTGATCTGTAATATAAAAATGCAAAACTGCCTTAGAAGTTGACCTTTTACATCATAGGTGATTTTTGATGAACATTTCTTTTTTATTTAAATCTTTATCTGTTGATAGTTCAAACGATAGGGAATGCAGCTAGAGCGTTAAACATTTTGGTTTCGATTCTAGCTAATAGCACCCAAGCCATTTTTTTTTTAATTTGTGACATCAGTATTATATATTAGGTACAATATAATATTCAATATAGAATTGGCTCTAATAATAAATACGAAATATGCATGAATTAAAACATATTTAAGTGTATTTTACAACCAGACCTCCCCCCACCCCACCCCTGGTCTAAAGCGAAACCATAAAAGTTGACTGCATTATTGTATCGATTTATTTTTATAAAGAAAAAAAAAAAAGTTATAATTAATGCTTGAAAAGACAGAAAAGAAAAATGAAGTCAAAGAGTGCAAGAATGAAATCAGAATTAATGAATTAATAAAATATGCATGAGAATATCAAAAACGCCAAACAAATGGCTGTACGCATGAAGCCTTAACAAGACACCAAAAGAAAAATATTAATTCAAGATAATCCATGTGGTTTGTCGATTTGAAAGACGATTTAATTAGTTTCTATAACAACAACGGCGTCACAGCAGTGTTCAGATGGCGCTAACAGTGAACATCCAGGCAACAAGAGTAGGCAGAGGAGGGATATGAGGGAGTAATTCACACATTATAGATGGGAAAGAGTGAGAAAGAGTATAACATAAATTAAGAGAGAGGTAAAAAAGGAAAAAAAGACCTGGAGGTTGATCAAATCAAATTCATTAGCAAAAACAAAAGTGCAACAAGCCTTGTGAAAGGACAGATGTGTAAACCTATATGTACAGCGTGAATGTTTTGCCGCAAATGACTTTAATTCCGAATGTGATAGATATCGTCACTACATCTGGTAAGATTTTCAACGAAGCCGGAAAAAAAAAAAACAAAAAAAAAAAAAAACAGAAAAGACTGCTTTTCTTCTAATGAGATGAAAGTGACTGATGTTTTGTTGGGTCCCATGGAGACCACGACTTGGTGCCAAAGTAAAAAAACTTATTGCAAAGGTATATTTAAATTCTGGCTCATGAGGTATTTTAGATAAGTAAAGATAGATATGTAGGTAGAGGGGTAGACAGAGGCACGCACGCACAGGGGGAAAGATTATAAGCAAGAGAGAGCATACTTTTACGAAATATTTGCATGTTTGGAAAGTCAACTACAGAATAAGTTTATTTTGGTGACATTTCCTTTTGTCTCAAAGTAAACAAGTTTAAAACCTATTATGCTTAAATAACCATGCAATTTCCACAAGTCCTGCTCAAGATAAAGAAGGCAATTTAACATTGTGTGATTGAAATAAAAAGTCCAAAACCGATAGAATCAAACAAGACATTTTAATAAGTGAGAGTTTTTCTATATTTCGATTACTCTTTTTGCATGTTATTTGCACAATGTTTCGGCCAATGTAACTTTCAAACTTTGCCTTTTCAAACTACGGAATTGTAAGGAATTTTCGAACTAAACCCATTATTTAATCAAGGGATGTAGATTGTTTTGTCAACCATAACTCAGTAAAAATTTTATTACAATTGCCTGTACTGAGAAATGAACGTTCAACCTCTATAAAGCTGTCACTTAGAACTGTTTATTACTTTAGCACTTTGTGTCTAGGTGGACAATTCTAGTAGGAACTTTGAAAGCTATTTTTATTTTTAGATGTTTAGTGCTATTACTTACTATATATTATACACACACATATATATAATAGGACAACAAGGGTATGAAATGAAGACACAAAACTATATATTGGTAGATATAGAATGGATCATTTATTGAATAATGCAAGGCAAAATTTGGGGGATAGAAGGGACTCTTTATGCCAGGGCATTTCGAAGCCTATTGCTTCTCATCAGAAGAGTTGAGAAGGTGCTAGGTAGCATGGGGGAGATGCGGCGTCTAGCGTAAGGTTCATTAGGGACGAAAAAGATTAAGAGGAATTATAGAATGTTAGGGGAAGCTTTATTGAATTCTAAATAAATAAGGAGAAGCTTATTATATATAGTATGATATATAAGAATATATATGGTCTTAAGGGGTATATGTATCATGGTTAAATAGGGGTGTATTGTTGCTGTGTGGTAATTTATTTTAACGGTTTGTGGGGTGTCTTTTCCATGGAGTGGGTAATTTTGATTAATTGGGGGGGGGATGTAAGGTTGTAAAACTGAAAGGTAATATGCGGCAATATATTTATAAGTTTCTACTCTTATGAAATAGGGAGTATGATCATAAGGGAGCGGTCGGAGATTAGGGTGGCAATGACTATGAGGTCGTTTAACTTGATGTAAAAGGTTAAGTATACATATTGATGTTAAAGTGGGGGAGTAAGGAAACCATAGCTGCTTATGAGAGTGGTAAAATATACCAAATAATAGTAGGGTAATTATAATAGTACATCAAGTTATACGCAAGAAATTGTTTTTAACGGAGATAAAAAGAAATAAAGGTTTAAATTAAGGTATGACGAATGACAATGAACTAAGGATCAAACAATAGGAATGACACTTGACTTGGGGGGATCAGTTGAACGCTTAGTCAGTTGCGGCCTGAACTTAAAGGTGGAGAGTTGAATTTTGGATGCAGCCGAGTTGGTTGCTCGGAGTTTTGCCGATAGAGATGTGGAGATGTGGAGATGAACTAAGGGCAATAGACACACATGGCCTCAACAGTAGATAGAAATGTGAACCTCAGTGTGTAGACGGTAGTTTCACACCCAGATTCTAACCAATACATATATGGGAAGCATCGGTGTCTGTTTTTCTTGTTTCTTTTGTTTTATTTTTATAATTGTGGACCCGCATGCATCCTCATCGAAAATCAGTGAGAAAAGGACGATTCAGCCATAAGAAGATAAGTTAAACGAAAAATCCATGGCACACAGGACGTCTGGGATTGGCGGCTTGTTAAAGTCACGTGGGGGTCACATACTAATAAGATTAAATGAGTGTGATGTAAATGCATCTTTAGTTTGGTATGCTTACTTCTGATATATATATATATATATATATATATACATATATATATATATATATATATATATATATATATATATATATATATATTTCTTGGAGGCTGAGAAGTCAATCTTCTGATAATGACTTTGATATTCTTTGTTTTGAGTATTTTTCATCATGTATCACTGCTTTTCTAGATTTGAAGTTGGATCATTTTCACAAACTGACCACCAAAATAATGAAGTTGCCCTGACTCTGTAAAAGTCTGAATTATTCAAAGTATTTAAGCCTACAAAGATACTTGGCCTTAGGGACAAGATTTTATTTTATTTTTTTTCCCCCACCCTCGACACAAATGAATTATTGTACCATTTTTATTGTTATCTTGTTTTGTTTTTACACGTCAATAAAAAATGTTTTAAAAAAATTGGGAGTTAAGTAGGATGTCCCCCAGTATGAAAGGGTGAATGTGGTATTATGGTGAAAGATACTTGCTGGGAGAAACTTTTGATTTTGTTTAGTTCTGGAGTGACAAGGATGACCAACGACACCTACAATCCCCCCTTTTGAGTTGGCCATGTGCCTAAGTTTTTTGTTCATTGTTGATTTTCAATGTATTTTTAACATGAATAAAAGATTTAATATCTCAAAGTGTAGTATCTGTTCTGATACATACACCGCGCGAGGCAGTGCTGTTCTGGCGACACATTCTCGTGCCCGGAACACCTGACGAGCTTGTTGGGTAGCGTTCTATCCGCACCCCCACTTTGTCTGTCTTTCCCTGCTCTCCCCCCTCCACCAGGGGGGGGATCCGAGCTGATAATCTACGACCTTCCCGCTAGGGAGGGTCGGAAACACCTTCTCTCTTCCCTCCACTAACTTCCCACTCCCTCTCTCAGTTCTATCTCCCCTCTTGCCGTCTTTTGGCGTCAAAATCGGCTCCCCACTTTGGACGTTGATTCCACATCACTTTTTTCAGTGAATTTTTTTAAAAGAGGGACCCAAAAGGGACACCCCCAGCCCGGGGGCCACCAATATGGATACCCCCAGCCAGGGGGCTACTGCTCCCCAAGAGGACGACTCCCCAACAGGAGAAAAAACAAACGCTAACGGGGCATACCGCCCGGGTATGACACCATTGGACGCTCCCCAGGAGGGGGAAAATTTAACAGCTCCCCCCGAGGGCGACTCCCCCCAAAGGGGAGCAAAACCAAAATCGGTCGTAGCATCTCACTCCAACCACAAAAAGGAGGAGGTGCCAGACCAAAAGGACAATAAAGGGGACAGCGCTCCCCAGGAGGGCTGCTCTCCCAAAAGGGGAGAAGATCAAGAAAATGAGGGGGCATAGCGCCTGGACCTCACAAACGAGGAAGGGGCAGATGGCCTCAAAGTAAACAAAAAAGATCATGCTCCCCAAGAGGCCGACTCCCCAAAACGGGAAGCTGCTCCCGAAAACACTAAAAAGGGAGCCGCCCCCCCCAAAAAAAAATGTGACACTCCCACAAAAGGACTGACCAAGAAATCTGGGGAGGCAGGAAGCGTCGCCAATAAACAGGCAGGAGCGACCTCCATAAAAGACCAAAAACGGTCTAACACCACCAAAGACCCCATACCAACACCACCAAGAGGGTCTGCGTGGGGGAAGACCGTAGAAAAACAACTGTCCCCTCAAGAGTATAGAGACTTGTACCTGACAAAGTACAGACAATACATAGACGGGGCAGATATAAAACCGATACCAGGTGCCTGAGAGGCAATTGAGGGCAGAGTCCTGTCCTTTGCCATTTCCGATATACCGGAAAACCGCCTCCTAGGGATGAAGAAGGAAGACATGGCGGGGCTCCTCCACAAACTTAACATCCCAGTACTATACCTGCCCCAGAGGAGCTTTGCCGTGTGGGACATCCTCCTACCCACCAAGGACAATGCGGAGAGACTCTCCCTCCAAGAAATAAAGCATGGGAGAGTCAAACTAATACCTGAATACCAGGGCAAGAAAAGGACTCAGGTGCAGGTATTTAATGTGCCAACCCAAATACCTGCGGAAGTGTTAGGATGCCTCTTCAGCCAGTACGGTGAGGTGGAACAGGTGACCCCAGTACGGTCAAAAACTGGGACTCACCTGGGCTGCTACACAATAGCAATGAGGCTGAAGAGGGAGGGTGTTCGAGCGATACTACCGCTGCTGACATACAAAGACGCCAGCATAACGGTAGTGGTGGAGGGCCGTCGTCCACATTGCTGGTTCTGCCAAAAGCAGGGCCACATGGCTAGGAGTTGCCCCCACAGGGTAACCCCTAATCAAACAATCCAAAAAGCGGTCACAATCCCTGAGACAACGCCCGCACAAAAACAGGCGGCAACAACCCCTGCAACTGCGGCAACAACCCCAGCTCCAAGGAAAACCCAAACCACCCAGGAGGCCAAGGGGGAAGAATGGAGCACGGTAGTGAGACAAAAACGGAAGCACATAATCCCTTCTGCCACCGTCCCACCACCAGCCCAAAAATGAGGCAGCAGCCTCTGCAAATGGAGCAACAACAACAGCCACCGCAGCCAATGCCGCGGAAACAACTGCAGCAACAACTACCGCAGCAGCAAAAGCAGCAAGTGCAGCAGAAGCAACGGCACCAGCGAGAGCCGCAACAACAAAAACAGCTGCAGCAGCAACTAGAGGAGCAAACACAACCAACGGTCCCCACACCAATCGAGACGGGGATCAAGCGGAGAAAAGACTGCTCCTCTGAGGATGAATCCGCAAGTGAGAGGGAGAGGAACTCAACCTCACCTCTCCCCGGTTCATTCGAAAGAATAAAAAAGAAAAACAAAAGAAGAAAAGAGGAAGAAAAGGTGGCCCCCACTCCCTGTGAACATACACCACCCCTAACAACAAAATCCACTTCCACCCCCAAACCACACACTGCACCAACACCAGACACCGCACCAACACCAACACCAACACCAGACACCGCACCAACACCAGACACCGCACCAAGGCAAACTGAGCCACTACCCCAAAAAGAAAAGGAAAAGAATGAATCGAGGGAGGGGAGAGACTCCTCTGCCTCTTGCAGATCAACCAGACTAAAGGTCCTTGCCCCTGAGGAACTATGTTATGTAGACCCTCTATCTGTGGCCACAGACATTTTCCATCGGCAGAGGAAAAACTTAAAACCTCTGCTTGATTACAAACAGATAGAGGGGAAAGATGTAAATATCCCCTCAAATTTCCCGGACGCCCCACTCCTAATAACTTTTGTCAGAACTCCAGAGGCCTGCAAGACCAACTTGTGGACAAGGCTGCAGGCCGCTGAAGGGGCGTTTCCAGGAATTGAACTGGTAAAAAAAAAATGACCCTTCTCTTGATGAACTGTCAAAACAATGCAAGGGAAGGGTCCCAGTGTTGGTCCATCCATCACTCTACAGGGCCATAAAATTAATTTATCCTTTGGACGTCGGCGGCATTGCGAGAGAAGGTCAGGATATGAAAAACCTGACCACCTTGAGCATGGCACATAACGTCGGTGTCCTCTCCCCAGCTGACTTCGGAGCCGAGTGTGACACACCTTAAGGTAGGTACCATGGCTTTGAATTTGGCTAGTTTGAATGCGAGGGGCTTGAGATCACCGGGCCGGGCCGGGCAGCTCGCCTCCGGCACGACCTCTTGTCCCTGGGAGTGGATGTGGCTGTGATTCAGGAGATGCATTTCGTTTCCTCTGTGGACTGTCAGGTGCTGACCAGAGATTTTGAGGTTTTCTCAGCATATGGCAGCCCGCGGAGGAAGGGAGTTTCCGTGCTGGTTAAACGTACCCTGTCGGCGACGGTTGACGTTGTCCATAGAGATGTGGTGGGCAGGCTAATTGTGGCCAGTGTTGCCGTAAAAGATTCTGTGTTTCGGGTGATCGCGGTTCATGCGCCCAGCACCGCTCGTGAGAGGGTCTCATTCTTCAGTCAGCTTGACGCGTTTGTAGATTGTCAGAAGCGGGTAGTGCTAATGGGAGATTGGAACGCCATCTTAGACCCTGAGATAGATAAGGTAGGAGGCAATGCTAGAGGATCGGAGAGGTGCAAATCCAGCCTGGCTGATCTGATGGCTAGAGGCGGTCTGGTCGACAGGTTTCGGTTCGAGCATCCGGGGCGGGAGATGTGGACGTGGACCAATAGTGTTTCCTCCTATCCAAACACTTACTTGGACAGGATGTTAGTTAGGAGAGGCGAAGTAGACTTATCTTGTCCTACGTTCACTTGGCTAGGCCAGACGGATCATAAACTAGTTATGGCCTGGCTGAAGCTAGGAAATAGGCCAAAGTTAGTGGCTCACTGGAAGTTAAACACTTCCCTTCTGGAGATACAAGACTTCCAAGAGAAGCTAATAGAATTAATTCAAAAAGCACTAGTGGGGGCGGTTACCGGGAGTAAGTGGTGGGTAGGTCTAAAAGCCAAAATTAGAACCTTCTCCGTCAAGTATGCCCAGCGCCTCGCACTAGATAAGGCCAAGACGAAGAAGAAGCTAGAGCAGAAACTAGCCCGGGCTACGGGGGAGGGTGATAGGGTTAGTCAGGAACTAGCTAAGCAGGACCTTCTGCGTGAGAATAGCGAGCGTTATGAAGGTCAAGTAGTCAGAGCTAGGCTTAGAAAGGTAGGCAATGAAGCAGTCAATTCCAACACTGACATGCGTTGTGAAATTTCTAGGCGTGGCTCGGACAAGTACATTGCAAAGGTAAGACATCCAGATGGACGCACCCTTGAATCGACTCTGGAGATCTGCGAGGGGTTTTGAGAAAATTTGGAGGAGCGTTTTACGCAGCAGTCTGATCTTCCGGTCCTTGAGTTTAGTGACTATTTGGCTGACTCTCCCCACCTCGAGGCGGCTAGAGCGGCTAGGTAGGAGGGCCAGGTGACGGAGCGGGAGGTTTTTACTGCGCTGAAGCAGGTCAGCTGTGACAGATCGCCAAGACTCAATGGTCTGCCATACAAACTGTATTTGAGGCTGTCGCCCATGTTTCTGCCTCTTCTGACGGATGTGTTCAACCATTGGTTTGCTCAGGGATCTATCCCGGGGCAAGTCATCAAGGGAGTGATCACATTGCTGAGGAAAGGTGACGGGCATGGTGGGGAAGAGTTAGACGATTACAGGCCTATAACTCTGCTAAACACAGAGTTGAAGATTTTGGCCAAGGTCCTGTCGAATCGGCTGCAGGTTGTTATCGGCGAGTTGGTTGAACCAGAACAGAACTACGCTATGAAGGGGAGATCGATTCAGAACAACTTGCACCTGATCCACATGATCCTAGAGGGAGGGATAGATGACGACACGGAAGCTGCGCTGATCAACTTAGATCAGTCCAAAGCTTTCGATAGGGTCGACCATCGTTTCTTGGCATCTGTCTTAGAGGCCACCAGTTTTAAACCGGACTTCTGCAAGTGGATCTCCGTGATGTATCGACAGCCCACAGCCATCGTGCAAGTCAACGGAAAGCACTCAAAACCATTTGTTATCTCTCGGTCGGTTCGTCAAGGTTGTCCACTGTCGGCCCTGCTCTATGTCCTGGCTTTGGAGCCCCTGCTCCGCAAGCTGAGACGTGAGGAGACAAATTCGGCCCTGCGCAGAATTGCAATACCCGGTGGCTCAGCCGCCAAGGTATCCACGTTCGCCGATGATGTCACGGTCTTTGTGTCAAGCTGCAGAGACATCGAGATTGTGTCGGAGGCACCCGCTCAGTATGAAAGAATTACAGGGACCCAGATAAACCGCAGCAAGTCGGTAGGACTGTGGTTGGGCGCCTGGAGTGGCAACGCCAACCTCCCGGCGCCCTTCAGCTGGACAGATGGCCCAGTCCGGATCCTCGGCGTGTGGTTCGGACCAGGTCTCCAGCTTGACAAAAATTGGTTGGAGGTACGGTCAAAGGTGGAGGCTGCAGTCAATTCGTGGCTTCCTAGGAAACTTTCCTTAAAGGGTAGAGCTGAGGCGTGCGCCACTTACGTCTTTCCTCTCATCCTTTACCGACTGGCCGTACTTCCCCTGCCTGCACAACACCTAACAGCTCTCGTCGAACTCTTGTCCTCACTTCTTTGGGACAGAGGAAGACACTGGATGAGCAGACAGGTATGTATTCAACGTCCGTGTGAGGGAGGCTTGGGAATGCCGGACTTGAAGTGTCATCGAGACGCTGAGAGGCTGGCCTTCCTGAGCCACTATATGCAAGATGACCAACCGTGGCACCCCGTGGTTACTGCCACCTTCCCCGACCTTGTTCTTGATCCTTCTATCGAGAGCCGTCGCAGGCCACGGGGAGAATCTGCCTACATGAAAGAGTGCCGAGCCGCGCTAAAATGACTACCAAGGTCCAGCAACCTCGTGACTGCTACCCGTAGGGAACTCCACAGGGATCTAGTGAGGGAGGCTGCTGACGACCCGCTATGCGCGCGTTTGGGTTGGCAGCAGAGTGAGATCCGCTCCGCGTGGAGCTGGGCGCCAGGTTCGAGTCATCTAAACAATTCGGAGTTCTCTCTCACCTGGCGATTGGCCCGAAATGCACTTCCACTCAACAACGTACAATGCAGTTCTGGGTTTTTGGAGTCGCTTGATTGTCCCCGTTGTGGGACAACGGCCGTAGAAACGACTGATCATGCTTTCTTTGATTGCCGCGAACTCCGCCGGTACTGGTCGTATGTTGGTGAGGTGACGGCTCGCATCGATCCTGAGCATCCTCGCCCAATTACCGTATCCAATGTCGTGGACAATGTGAGGCCACCATGGGACCGGGAAAGACAAATGGTCTACATTACAATCCTGGCTGTGGCGAGAATGGTGATTTGGACGTCGCGTGTGCAAGATTGCCGGGGGGGGGGGTTGTCTTTTTCTGATCAGGATCTGATCGCTTTCTTTAAACACCAACTACGGGTGAAGATCAGATGTGATAGAAGAAGGCTGCATCACGTGGCATTTGACAGAAGATGGATACATGTAGCAAGTCTGTGTGTACAAAGAGGAGCCAAATTTGAATACGTTTTCCCCGCCTAGGTGTGGAACGCGCAGTTCCGTAAAGTAAAATTTAACAAATAGCCTCTCAGCTAGCTGAGTGTGTGTTCCACCCCTCCCTGATTAGGAAGCCTCCAAGATCCCCACCCCCTCTTTCTTGCAATTTTTGTTTTCACCCCCTCCTCTAAATTTCACTCATCTTGGAGAGAAAGAAATACAAACTAACCCCCATTCCTTACCCACAAAATTTTCTTTTCTTTTCTCCATTCACCCCCATCAAGAGGGTATCCCCACTTAGAGACTGACCCAAGCCAGGTTCCTTTTACAAACCTAGTGGAACGGGCAGTCTATCAACTAGACGAGGTTGGGAGGGTCCTACTACCCCCCTCCTCCCCCCGACACAAATGAATTATTGTACCATTTTTATCGTTATCTTGTTTTGTTTTTACATGTCAATAAAAAATGTTTTAAAAAAATTGGGAGTTAAGTAGGATGTCCCCCAGTATGAAAGGGTGAATGTGGTATTATGGTGAAAGATACTAGCTGGGAGAAACTTTTGATTTTGTTTAGTTCTGGAGTGACAAGGATGACCAACGACACCCACAATCCCCCCTTTTGAGTTGGCTATGTGCCTAAGTTTTTTGTTCATTGTTGATTTTCAATGTATTTTTAACATGAATAAAGGATTTAATATCTCAAAGTGTAGTATCTGTTCTTCAGATGCTGCATTTCAATTTCTTGTTCTCTGTCAGTGGAGGAGAAATCCTTCACGACTGAGACAATTTTTATTTTTGTTCCTTTTCTCCACGTTAAAAAACGACCCTGGGGAGACATTGTAAATAGGAACACATACAAATCAAACGATCAAACTTTTGCAGCATATAAGTATTTTTCACTTTAATTCAAAAGTCGTGTATATCTGAAAAAGAGATCATTTTTATAAAGAGGTCGTGGCGGCTAAAATTGAATTCAGTTTTTTCCAAATAAAATAATAGAAGCTGGTTTCATTATTGAAAACTTGTAAAATAGCAGATGTAATGTTATGTGATGATTAATATTGTGGTTTCGTTTTTCAGCAAGTTGCACTCGTAGCATTTTGTAATTTCAGTAACTGTTTATTAAATAACATCAGTTCAAGGTTAAAGGAGAAAAGCGAGATGAGGAACTTTCAGAAAATATCAAGGGGGTATTTATTATCGTCATTCTATTTATTATTATTTTCACTCTATTTACACTTAACATAAGGTCACCAGCTGAAAAGAAATAACTCCAGCTTAATCATTATCAATACTACGATTGTCTATCTGTGACAATCTTAACCCCACTGCCGAGAGGTCCTTATATATTTGCAGTTTAATTTATGATTCACACCTGGCATCAATGTTTCTATGGCAACTGACCTCTTTTCTTAGAGAGCTCAACGTTTATGCTAAATAGTATGAACAAACATGTAAGAAACGTTTGTGCACAGAGCCACTAACGGCTATGGTGAATATGCATTTTTAAGTTTCAAATAAAATGTAGGAGACGTTTTGTTAGGTATATTTTAAGAATGCTATTGGAAAGAAGAGTGTAGATTTTTGTGTATTACTTGTGGTCTAAAAAGGAAAGTTTGGAAAGTCTTTTGTAAAAAGTGTAATGGCTGATTGGTACCGTGATTATTATAAAGCGAATGAACAGTGTCAAATGAAAAAAATAATTTAGTTTTTCTCTATTTTACAGTATTTTCAACCGAAGGTCGAGAACTTAGAAAAGGGGGCTGGTCACTCCTACTTCTATAAAATTATTACACAAAGAGAAAATGGCTAAAAGAACAAAATGTATATATATTTTTGTTTTTTAATTGGTGAATTTAAACTAAAATATTTTTGGCACTTCTTTGTTATTAGAGCGAAATTCGAAAATCAAAATATTGAATTTCAAGTAAAACCAATGGTATTTACTTAATTGTCATTTCGCAGTCATGAACATACCCAAAAATTATGAAAAATGATAAGTTAGACAATTATTAATGAAAAATTTTCAAAGTCAATTAGAAAAAATTGGGTTTTGTTAAATTGTCCTAAGATTTTTTAAAAAGTTTTCAGAAAATAATTATCTCTTGTGTAATGATTCAAACTCTATTTATTTTTTTTTTTTTTAGCAAAACTCAATTTTCGCTAATTTTCTTTGAAAACTATTTTCACTAATATATTAATCATCTACTTTATTGTTTTTCATAATTTTTGAATACGTTCATTACTGTGAGATAATTAAGTAGATACCATTGATTTTATATGAAATTCAATATTTCGATTTTTACTCCAATAATAGCCGTATTTGTCAAAGAAATAGAGTGAAATCTCAACTTAAATATTAGACTAACAGGCAGCTACTGTTTCAATTTTAATTTCAGCAAATTTCATTATTATTATTAGAGAGCCAATCTCTATTATATTGTACCCAATACATAGTGGCTCACTGGCATGGTCGAGTCATAAAATATGCTTAGTCAAGACCTTAAAAAATGAAAATATCGAAAAAAAGGTTATATTGCACATATCCGTTATGGAACGAAGTTCTCCGAAAAAAAATTTCATTTAATTTCATCAAGTAGTTTTATTTTTTTTACAGCGAAAAAACAATTTATGATACCGAGCAAAAGGTTCGATTTTTAGGAAGAAAAGCTAGAATTAAAGATGGGGAGGGGGTATCGACACTTTACATGGAGTTATCTCCCCGTGGTGTGTTCAGCAAATTTCATAATGGCTGACGTCAACGCGCTCTCATAAGAACGTGTTTTTCCGCTGTAAAAAAAAAAAAAAAAAAAAAAAAAAAATACTCGATCAAATTAAATGAAATTTTTTTTTTCAGAGATCTTCAGTCCAAAACGAATACGTACAATATAACCTTTTTTCGATATTTTCATTTTTGAATGTCTTGATTAAACTGTACCCATGTTAGTAATAAGTTGAATTTTTTTTTTCAGTTGAATAAAGCAAACAAGATATGACCCAAAATGGCTATTTAGAAATGGACATCAATTAACATAGCAACCTCTTCTTTCAATCATGCTTTTCTATTAAAAAAAAAAAAAAGGCATATTTGGTTTACTTCCAAATAAAAACATCGATCTGAAATCTAATAATTGGATTTGTTGCCTGTCTATCGTTATATTGCCAAACGTTATTATATAGTGGGTATTACGAGTTGTTTATATAAAAAGTGTTTTTCATTATTTCACAAATGATTTTATTTTCATTATTTTAATTCTTACTCATTCATGATACTGTGGAACTGGAAATGATTTTCCCACGGCTTCCCAATCATTAGGAGGGGATTTATAAAAATAAAAATGGAGATTCACATCAAGAACCAGATGGTTGCATGTACAGTTTGCAAGAGCTAAATCTGGGTTTAGGAATGCCGGATATTGCATAGAGGCGTCATGCTCTCAAGCCAATAAAAACGCAATGCGAATGAACGTTCGGCAAAGAAACCTAGTTCAGTGCAATCTTATACTATTTTGGCAACCTATACGATATACGATGGAAGACAGCACAAAAATCTTTGCTCTGAAGGTTTTGGCACTAAGATAAGACAATTATGTTGACACTGGTCCTCGCCAGGTCACTGAAGTTAAGCAATGTTGAGCCTGGCCAGTACCAGATTGGTGACCATTTGGGAAGGCTTCACCCCGAAAAATCTCCTCGCTACAAAAGCATCTACAAAGTTGTGGATGGCCTATGCCCCTCCAGGGGCTCAGCTGTATGTGGATAGACAATGGTTTGACCATCTCTCTCACAGGGGGCTTCTATAATACAGAAAATAAATTTAGAAGTATGCATCATCCTAGACCAGTGGTTCTCAACCGGCATCCACATAGACCCTAGGGGTCCAATGGAATATTTCTGGGGGTCCACATGCAAAACACAACACAATTATCATAATTATTATAGTTGTTGTAGAATACTTTATTTGCATTAAATTAGTTTTCATTTAAAAATAAAGCTTAATTATATAATATTTGATTATTAAAACCTCAAAATTTATATGAGTGAAAAATAGAAGATTGTCTAATGACCAATAGTTATGAAGGGGTCCACCAAGATAAAAAGAAGGGAAAAGGGGTCCATGAGTAAAAAAAGAGGTTGAGAACCACTGTCCTAGACTATAGAGAATTTTAAAAATTAAAATGTTTAGAGTAAAATTGATACTTTGAAAAGAAAAGTCATATCTGTGTCAAATTGAAGAATTCTCAAAATTTTACGTTACCAAATATGGTTTAGAGTTGCAACATGGAGCAGAGTCCTGCTATCACATGTATAGTCTTCCTGCAACCACCCAGCGCTTAACAGTAGACAGCAAGACAATATAGCCATCTGAATTAATGGAGAGTTGACAGCAGCATGACGTGGCCATGGAAGCACATCCCAAAATCATCATAGCTTGAGAATTTAGTCTGCATGAACCCTCCACCCCTCCCCACATTATGAAGACCAACCCTAACCACTTATTATTCTGTGCATTGTGTACAATTACTACTGACAATTCTTCTCATCTGAAAATCTGAGAAACTGACCATTCGACGTAGTTGAGGAATTTCTTGGCTTTTGTAAGGAGATACTCTTAGGCCTTTGGAATGAGTAGTTGGCCTTGTGACTAAGTTTTTTTAATATTTCATTACGAAACTATCAAATTTATTCCAAACATATCGCAGTAAGTAGAAATGAGAGACAAAAGAGAGACAAGTAAGAGAGAGAGACAAAAAGAGAGACAAGTAAGAGAGAGAGACAAAGGAGAGACAAGTAAAAGAGAGAGAGACAAAAGAGAGACAAGTAGGAGAGAGAGAAAAAAGAGAGACAAGTAAGAGAGAGAGAGAGACAAGTGAGAGAGAGAGAGACAAGTGAGAGAGAGAGAGACAAGTAAGAGAGAGAGAGAGACAAGTAAGAGAGAGAGAGACAAGTAAGAGAGACAAGTAAAAGAGAGAGAGACAAAAGAGAGACAAGTAAGAGAGAGAGAGACAAAAGAGAGACAAGTAAGAGAGAGAGAGACAAGTAAGAGAGAGAGAGAGACAAGTAAGAGAGAGAGAGAGACAAGTAAGAGAGAGAGAGAGACAAGTAAGAGAGAGAGAGAGACAAGTGAGAGAGAGAGACAAGAGAGAGAGAGAGACAAGTAAGAGAGAGAGACAAGTAAGAGAGAGAGAGAGAGAGACAAGAGAGAGAGAGAGACAAGTAAGAGAGAGAGACAAGTAAGAGAGAGAGAGACAAGTAAGAGAGAGAGAGACAAGTAAGAGAGAGAGAGACAAGTAAGAGAGAGAGAGACAAGTAAGAGAGAGAGAGACAAGTAAGAGAGAGAGAGACAAGTAAGAGAGAGAGAGACAAGTAAGAGAGAGAGACAAGTAAGAGAGAGAGACAAGTAAGAGAGAGAGACAAGTAAGAGAGAGAGACAAGTAAGAGAGAGAGACAAGTAAGAGAGAGAGACAAGTAAGAGAGAGAGACAAGTAAGAGAGAGAGAGACAAGTAAGAGAGAGAGAGACAAGTAAGAGAGAGAGAGACAAGTAAGAGAGAGAGAGACAAGTAAGAGAGACAAGTAAAAGAGAGAGAGACAAAAGAGAGACAAGTAAGAGAGAGAGAGACAAAAGAGAGACAAGTAAGAGAGAGAGAGACAAGTAAGAGAGAGAGAGAGACAAGTAAGAGAGAGAGAGACAAGTGAGAGAGAGAGACAAGTGAGAGAGAGAGACAAGAGAGAGAGAGACAAGAGAGAGAGAGAGAGACAAGTAAGAGAGAGAGAGAGAGAGAGACAAGAGAGAGAGAGAGAGACAAGTAAGAGAGAGAGACAAGAGAGAGAGAGACAAGTAAGAGAGAGAGAGACAAGTAAGAGAGAGAGAGACAAGTAAGAGAGAGAGAGACAAGTAAGAGAGAGAGAGACAAGAGAGAGAGAGACAAGAGAGAGAGAGAGACAAGAGAGAGAGAGAGACAAGAGAGAGAGAGAGACAAGTAAGAGAGAGAGACAAGTAAGAGAGAGAGACAAGTAAGAGAGAGAGACAAGTAAGAGAGAGAGACAAGTAAGAGAGAGAGACAAGTAAGAGAGAGAGAGACAAGTAAGAGAGAGAGAGACAAGTAAGAGAGAGAGAGACAAGTAAGAGAGAGAGAGACAAGTAAGAGAGAGAGAGACAAGTAAGAGAGAGAGAGACAAGTAAGAGAGAGAGAGACAAGTAAGAGAGAGAGAGACAAGTAAGAGAGAGAGAGACAAGTAAGAGAGAGAGAGAGACAAGTAAGAGAGAGAGAGACAAGTAAGAGAGAGAGACAAGTAAGAGAGAGAGAGACAAGTAAGAGAGAGAGAGACAAGTAAGAGAGAGAGAGACAAGTAAGAGAGAGAGAGACAAGTAAGAGAGAGAGAGACAAGTAAGAGAGAGAGACAAGTAAGAGAGAGAGACAAGTAAGAGAGAGAGACAAGTAAGAGAGAGAGACAAGTAAGAGAGAGAGACAAGTAAGAGAGAGAGACAAGTAAGAGAGAGAGACAAGTAAGAGAGAGAGACAAGTAAGAGAGGGAGAGAGAGACAAGTAAGAAGAGAGAGAGAGAGACAAGTAAGAAGAGAGAGAGAGACAAGTAAGAAGAGAGAGAGACAAGTAAGAAGAGAGAGAGACAAGTAAGAAGAGAGAGAGAGACAAGTAAGAGAGAGAGAGGTAAGAGAGAGAGAGAGACAAGTAAGAGAGAGAGGTAAGAGAGAGAGAGCCAAATGAGAGAGACAAAGAGCCAAATGAGGGAGACAAAGAGCCAAATGAGGGAGACAAAGAGCCAAATGAGGGAGACAAGGAGCCAAATGAGGGAGACAAATAAGAGCGAGCGAGAGAGAGACAAATAAGAGCGAGCGAGAGAGAGACAAATAAGAGCGAGCGAGAGAGAGACAAATAAGAGCGAGCGAGAGAGAGACAAATAAGAGCGAGCGAGAGAGAGACAAATAAGAGCGAGCGAGAGAGAGACAAATAAGAGCGAGCGAGAGAGAGACAAATAAGAGCGAGCGAGAGAGAGACAAATAAGAGCGAGCGAGAGAGAGACAAATAAGAGCGAGCGAGAGAGAGACAAATAAGAGCGAGCGAGAGAGAGACAAATAAGAGCGAGCGAGAGAGAGACAAATAAGAGCGAGCGAGAGAGAGACAAATAAGAGAGAGCGAGAGAGAGACAAATAAGAGAGAGCGAGAGAGAGACAAATAAGAGCGAGCGAGAGAGAGACAAATAAGTGCGAGCGAGAGAGAGACAAATAAGAGCGAGCGAGAGAGAGACAAATAAGAGCGAGCGAGAGAGAGACAAATAAGAGCGAGCGAGAGAGAGACAAATAAGAGCGAGCGAGAGAGAGACAAATAAGAGCGAGCGAGAGAGAGACAAATAAGAGCGAGCGAGAGAGAGACAAATAAGAGCGAGCGAGAGAGAGACAAATAAGAGCGAGCGAGAGAGAGACAAATAAGAGCGAGCGAGAGAGAGACAAATAAGAGCGAGCGAGAGAGAGACAAATAAGAGCGAGCGAGAGAGAGACAAATAAGAGCGAGCGAGAGAGAGACCAATAAGAGCGAGCGAGAGAGAGACCAATAAGAGCGAGCGAGAGAGAGACCAATAAGAGCGAGCGAGAGAGAGACCAATAAGAGCGAGCGAGAGAGAGACCAATTAGAGCGAGCGAGAGAAATACCAATTAGAGCAAGCGAGAGAGAGAGAGACCAATTAGAGCGAGCGAGAGAGAGAGAGAGACCAATTAGAGCGAGCGAGAGAGAGAGACCAATTAGAGAGACCAATTAGAGAGAGAGAGACCAATTAGAGAGAGCGAGAGAGAGAGACCAATTAGAGAGAGCGAGAGAGAGAGACCAATTAGAGAGAGCGAGAGAGAGAGACCAATTAGAGAGAGCGAGAGAGAGAGAGACCAATTAGAGAGAGCGAGAGAGAGAGAGACCAATTAGAGAGAGCGAGAGAGAGAGAGACCAATTAGAGAGAGCGAGAGAGAGACCAATTAGAGAGAGCGAGAGAGAGACCAATTAGAGAGAGCGAGAGAGAGACCAATTAAAGAGAGCGAGAGACCAATTAAAGAGAGCGAGAGAGACCAATTAGAGAGAGCGAGAGAGAGAGACCAATTAGAGAGAGCGAGAGAGAGAGAGACCAATTAGAGAGAGCGAGAGAGAGAGACCAGTTAGAGCGAGCGAGAGAGAGACCAATTAGAGAGAACGAGAGAGAGAGACCAATTAGAGAGAGCGAGAGAGAGAGAGAGAGACCAATTAGAAAGAGCGAGAGAGAGAGACCAGTTAGAGCGAGCGAGAGAGAGAGACCAGTTAGAGCGAGCGAGAGAGAGAGACCAGTTAGAGCGAGCGAGAGAGAGAGACCAGTTAGAGCGAGCGAGAGAGAGAGACCAGTTAGAGCGAGCGAGAGAGAGAGACCAGTTAGAGCGAGCGAGAGAGAGAGACCAGTTAGAGAGAACGAGAGAGAGAGAGACCAATAAGAGAGAACGAGAGAGAGAGAGACCAATAAGAGAGAACGAGAGAGAGAAAGACCAATTAGAGAGAACGAGAGAGAGAGAGACCAATTAGAGAGAGCGAGAGAGAGAGAGAGACCAATTAGAGAGAGCGAGAGAGAGAGACCAATTAGAGAGAGCGAGAGAGAGAGACCAATTAGAGAGAGCGAGAGAGAGAGACCAATTAGAGAGAACGAGAGAGAGGGACCAATTAGAGAGAACGAGAGAGAGGGACCAATTAGAGAGAACGAGAGAGAGGGACCAATTAGAGAGAACGAGAGAGAGGGACCAATTAGCAAGAGAGAGAGACCAATTAGAGAGAGAGAGACCAATTAGAGAGAGCGAGAGACCAATTAGAGAGAGCGAGAGAGAGAGACCAATTAGAGAGAGCGAGAGAGAGACCAATTAGAGAGAGACAAACTAGAGAGAGCGAGGGAGAGAGCGAGAGAGACAAACTAGAATTAGAGACAAACTAGAATTAGAGATAAACTAGAATTAGAGACAAACTAGAATTAGAGACAAACTAGAATTAGAGACAAACTAGAATTAGAGACAAACTAGAATTAGAGACAAACTAGAATTAGAGACAAACTAGAATTAGAGACAAACTAGAATTAGAGACAAACTAGAATTAGAGACAAACTAGAATTAGAGACAGGGCATGATAGAGGGGTGGTAGAGTGAGAGCAAAAGGGACATTGAAAGGGAGAGAATGAAAGGAAGAGAAGGTGTAGCTAGAAAGAGAGGGGGTAAAGAGAAAGAGAGGGGATAGAAAGAAAGTGGTAGAAATAACTAAAGGTGAAAGAAAGACGGATATATAGAAAGAGGATTAAAAAGGAAGATTTAGTGAGATTCTTTCCCATGCACTTTAGACTCTTAACCTATATAGACAAGAAAAGAGTTAAAGTAAATATGGATTGAAACTTCCCTTAAGACTGAGTCACATTCTGAATAAAACAGATTTCCATCTGCTCATTTGGGCAAATCTTCTATTTCACTTAATATGAAATGAAAGGGTGTGATAGGAATACGAAGGGCATTATCAGATGCAGCTGTCTTAGTCTTCTGCTATCTGACTAATAAAATAACAAGATCACTAAATTTACGAGATTATATCACCTAATTCTTAAAATAAGGTTTTCATTAAGAAAATTAAAATAATCCCCATTTTAATTGTTATGGTTTTTTTTTTGGTTTTTTTTTGTCTAAAGTAAATGTAATTGCATTTAACAAACTTGTGTAAATGAGTTATTAAAAGTTTTTAAGTAAATAAAAACTCATCCATTCAAAAAAGATGATTTATCAAAAGTACAAAAATAGGAGAGGAAACATTACAATCATATTCTCGGATAATTATTCATTAAAGTTACATTTGTTTTTTGATTTGATAATATAGTAGGAGGAGAAGGAGGAGGAAGCGTAAGTTTGCAATTTTTCTTTACATGTAATTTTATGTCTATATGTTTTTGTAGGATACATTGTAAAACTATTCGGAACACATTTCAGAACACAGTTGTCAAGAATATGGATAGAACAATGTGGACTATTTAGTTTAAATTATTTTAATGCAAAATGCTGAAAGACATTTTCCAATTTTCAGATACTTTCAATTTTCTTATATCTAGGGTCAAAATTTCATAAGACAATAAATATTTCTCAAAATGTAACTTTGAGATGTTTTTAAAACATCTCCAAATTAAATTTTAGGATTGTTAAAATGTCATAAGGTCGGCTCACACTTGAAAATTGAAATTCTCATTTATACAAGAATTTCATCCATATTTATTAAACATAGATTAAACAAAATTCCCTGAACTTAAATTTACTCCGAAGATCTCTTAATCTTCAAATTTTCTATATTTTTCTAGAATCAAAGTCATTTTATAGATTTTGATCAAAACTGAAATAAGGATTCTAGATACAAAGTTCACTAGCATGCATATAAAAGGACATAAAAATGGTGCAAAGTTTTTTTTGTTTGTTTTTCAGTGAATTAATTCTATTAACTAGCAGAAGATCCGTCCTGGATATTCTGCTATTTTCTTATATAACAGTTTTATATAATGCTAGTTTTGACCAGTGAAAATTGAGGAATTGCAATCCTAATTGATTGAAAAGCACTGCAAAGAGTCAACAAAATATCTTGTACAAAATATAAAAAAAATCTCCAAAAATAGATCATGTATTATATTAAAATAAAAAACAATCATTGAATTAGAAAATAAAAACGAATTGCTAAATAAAATGTCCTTTTGTAAAGCAATATGCAAATTAGTTAAGCTTCTGATATTAATCGCATTTATATGACCAAGATATTGAAAGGGGACGGGGGTTCTTCTATTAGTCTTCCACTTAGCATTTTAATTTGTTAGTTCAGTAAATGACATAACTTTATACAAATACTAGCAGGGGTGCCCGGCGTTGCTCGGGTGTTTGGAGGTGTATGCTGTGCAAAAAAAGCAAAAAAACAAAAAAAATGGTTAATTTTTTAAAACTTTGACCCCTATTATGACCCCTTAAAATTTATTGTTTCGGGCTCAAATCACTTTATTAAGTTAGATCCAGGTTCAAGGAACCTATATCTAAAATTTCAAGTGTCTAGACCCAAAATTGTCGGAGGAGTTTGGTAGAGTTCTTAAAGGTCAAATCGTTTAAATTTGACCCCTTAACAGCCAAATTTCTGGCTGACATCCGTCACATCACTTTTCCCAAATCTCAGTACCCGGTATTTCAAATTTCGAGTCTATAGACTAAAAATTGACAGAGTTATTGCGTAGGGAAATGTACACAGACAGACAGACAGACACGTTCACTTTTATAGATATATAGATACAGGCAATAAAATTGTTAATTTTGTATTATATACGTAGGTAACAAATTTTTAAAGATTTTTAATTTTAAATAATGTTAAGCAAAGGCGAATTCATTAGCATCTAATACAAAAAAGAAAAGTATAATAGCCACAATTAAAAAAATTAACGCAATTGCCACAATTAAAAAAATTAACGCAATAGCCACAACTTAAAAATTAACGCAATAGGCGCAACTTAAAAATTGTAAAAGTAGTCACTAGCTACAAATTAAAAAATTATGCAATAGCTACAAGCAAAAAATTATGCAATAGCTACAAGAAAAAAATTATGCAATAGCTACAAGAAAAAAATTATGCAATAGCTACAAGAAAAAAATTATGCAATAGCTACAAGAAAAAAATTATGCAATAGCTACAAGAAAAAAAGTATGCAATAGCTACAAGAAAAAAATTATGCAATAGCTACAAGAAAAAAATTATGCAATAGCTACAAGAAAAAAATTATGCAATAGCTACAAGAAAAAAATTATGCAATGGCTACAATTAAAAAATTATGCAATAGCTACAATTAAAAAATTATGCAATAAATACAAGTAAAAAATTATGCAATAGCTACAACTAAAAAATTATGCAATAGCTACAATTAAAAAATTATGCAATAGCTACAATTAAAAAATTATGCAATAGCTACAATTAAAAAATTATGCAGTAGCTACAATTAAAAAATTATGCAGTAGCTACAAGTAAAAAATTATGCAATACCTACAATTAAAAAAATATGCAATAGCTACAATTAAAAAATTATGCAATAGCTACAAGTAAAAAATTATGCAATAGCTACAACTAAAAAATTATGCAATAGCTACAATTAAAAAATTATGCAATAGCTACAATTAAAAATTATGCAACAGCTACAATTAAAAAAGTATGCAACAGCTACAATTAAAAAATTATGCAACAGCTACAATTAAAAATTATGCAACAGCTACAATTAAAAAAGTATGCAATAGCTACAATTAAAAAATTATGCAATAGCCACAAGCAAAAAATTATGCAATAGCTACAATTAAAAATATGTGCAATAGCTACAATTAAAAAAATATGCAATAGCTACAATTAAAAAAATATGCAATAGCTACAATTAAAAAAATATGCAATAGCTACAATTAAAAAATTATGCAATAGCTACAATTAAAAAATTATGCAATAGCTACAAGTAAAAAAAGTATGCAATAGCTACAATTAAAAATTATGCAATAGCTACAATTAAAAATTATGCAATAGCTACAATTAAAAATTATGCAATAGCTACAATTAAAAATTATGCAATAGCTACAATTAAAAATTATGCAATAGCTACAATTAAAAAATTATGCAATAGCTACAATTAAAAAATTATGCAATAGCTACAATTAAAAAATTATGCAATAGCTACAATTAAAAAATTATGCAATAGCTACAATTAAAAAATTATGCAATAGCTACAATTAAAAAATTATACAATAGCTACAATTTAATAATTAATGTAAGAGCTACAATTAAAAAAAATGTAATAATAGCTCCAATTAAAAAATGTTATAGCTAGAATTCAAATAAATTCAATTTTCACTTTAATTTTCAAAGATAACATTTTATGTAGAAAACTTTCAATTAATTAAGAAATCTCTAAGTATTTACGGCACTACTTTCATTTAGTATTTTGAAAAAAAAAATGGAAATGAAATTATGACACTAATCAAAAATGTTTTTATTCCCCTTTTAATTTCAACATTTGATATTTTTTATCAGGGATTTTTGTTCGTACATTAAAAAACGACCCTGGTGTATAACTGTCCCGTGGGGAGGCATTGTAAATAAGTACAATAAATAATATTTCAAATAAAACCAATAAACTGATGATTAAGTCACTGATCAATTATAAAAAGGATTTGCCTAACTTGATTAAATTCTCACACAAAAAATGATTTAAAAATAAACAAAATCGATAAATTCAGATTTTATTCAAGGTTATTAGGGCATATTTACAAATGCATGATTACATATTAAAATAACCTTGTAAAAATTTCTTGCAATTTTTGAGATGAGAATTGATACTTTGGATTATCCGAACTATTATTCTTATTTTGTAGATTATATTCACAGCGTTTCAGTCGATATACACTTCAAGCTTCTTCAGTTGCATCTTGTCGAACTTTTAAATCTTTTGAAAAGATGCACATGAAAAGGGCCGGATGTTACATTAATTGAAACATTGTGAAAATAAGCAAAATGAGGACGCTAGTCCAAATAATGGTACTCTGGAAATAGTTAAATAGTTACAAATTTTAAAATGGAAATTCAAACAATCCTACCTCCTCGAGTCTTTTAACATCTTATTTCTATTTTTGTAGGGGCGAAGAGAAAAATACAAGTAAAGCCAGTCCAAGAGAAATTATGAAAGTTAGATTATAAACAGAAGTTGCACAACATCCTCTCTAGATGAAGAGAGAGAAAGTCGAGGAAGCAAAGGAGTTCTGGGTCAGAAGTGAAGGAATGTTCGACGTTATCTAACAGGGAAACTTCTGACTCACTTGCCTCCAAAGATAAACGTACCACATGGCAGTTGAGATGACAGGAGGAGAACATTCTCACAGAAAAGATATACGATCAAATTATACAAAAAAATATATTTTTTAAACAAAATCACAAAACATCAGCTTAAGATTGTGTGGGTGAAAGAAAGGGGGGGTATCTAGTTCTGTTATTGTGTTAAAACTCAAAATTAAAAAAGCAGAAACTAGTGCACGTTTTTAAATGTGCAAATCTTGTTGACAGCAAAGTTTTTATCAGGCTTGCTATTCATAGCCTCATCCGTATCTTTAAAAAAAAAAAAAAGGATTAATTTTCACATGCATAAACAAAAATAAATATGACAATTTAAGGCCTTATCACCTAAAAATAGCAGACACACATGCACATTATTGCGGGGAGGGTAGATTGCTAAAACTTTTATAAGTTAAAGCAATGAACACCTTAAAAAAAAAGAAAGAAATACACATATTCATGTAAGATACGTGTCATGTAAAAATATTTAAGCTATTAAAAGCGAGGAATTTAATATTTGGTAAGCATGGTACCTATGGGGATACTCTGCCACCACAAAACTATACTTACTAGAAGTAAATTCCAAAACGATTCAACCTTTAAACAGTCAGATATGTTTTATAGTAAAAAATAAAGCCATTGAAAGCCTAAAATAAAAAAAATTCAAACCTAAACCACCTTTGATCCGTCGGGTTAATATCTGTTATATCTATTAAATGTCGTTTTTCTGTCTTTTCTTGTTTCCTTTCATTGTTATGAGTTAATACATATAATGTGAATATTATAAAAAAAAAAAAATTAAAAAAAAATGTATCGTAGCCTTGTGACATCATCCAGTATGCATGGTGACAAGAAATAAACATACAAGTTAATGCCTACAGAATTTTAGTACAATACTAAATCTAGACGGTTCAATTTTTTTTTTTTATCAGTTTGTTCAAGCTGAGGGTGGGGCATCCTATCGAATGCCAAACATTCACCAGCTAATTCAGATATTCCAATCGAGAGATCTTTTTAAGATTCTGACCGTCTCTTTAAGTGCAATTGTTTGAATCTCTCTTGAACTTAGTTCACCGGGTATGTTTGCCAGGTAGTTTTTCAAATTCTTTTTCATGAGTCCAGTTGCTCCTATATTTACTGGATAGAGATCTTCCTAACTTCCTAAAATTCCAGTTTATTTTCAGGTCATACATATGACATTGGTATTTCGTCATCTTTTCCTTTTCAGCTCTGCTTAACCCAGCATCATTGAGGACACTAACTTCTAAGATTAGTTCTTTTTCCTTGTCCCATATCTCTATGTGAGGTTTTATGGCTCTGTCTTCCTGGTACGTGGCTGCAAGGATTTCATAATTATAGTGGATGGGGTATGCTTTATTTTCAACTATTCTTTTTGGTATATGATCCCAAGACTTATTGCTTTTATGTGTGTGAGCACTAACAAACACATACTATCCACAGACAATCCACGACCTTTTAGATCATGGATTATCTATGTTATATCTTATCTATTTTTTACTCCAACAGTTATGATGTCATAAAAGATCCTGTGTCTTCCACATCTCAAAACGATGATCACATCCATTTATGATGTCATAAAGTGTCTCCTACCTGTTTTAGTCAGTAATGTCTTCCAGTATGCATGGAGACAAACAACAAAGCAGAGCCACAGAGGTTTGATGTGTATATATATATATATATATATATAACTATTTCATTTATTCACATAAATTTACTATACGAAAGTATAGATTTATGCGTAAACTTTAAGTATTTACTTCAAAAGTGCTCAATACGTAGGTAGAGCTAGTTAGTAATTTATAAAATATATATGGCGATTAAGCTACACTAGATATTCTGCGTTTCATCCAACTATAGGATTCGTCAGGCTTATGCGTAATTCAATGCTCAAGCAAAAGACATTTTCTCATTGGAATTTTCAGGGTTTCTATCTCAGTTTATGTCATAAGCCTGACGAATCCTATAGTTGGATGAAACGCAGAATATTCAGTGTAGCTTAATCGCCATATATATATATATATATATATATAAATCGAGTGGAGGCCTGAAGCGTCATATGAGCGTCCACAGTAGAGCAGCACCAGTTGGCATCCCTCAATCTCAGTTTAAGTGTGACCTTTGCAACAGACTAAGAATAGGGCTGGTCTGAAGAGCCACCTTCGTTCGCACAGAAAATAGGAATTGATGTATCTTGATCACATTTCCACATGTATATATGTGTGTGTGTGTTTATATGTGTATATAATTTTTTTAAAAGAATTTCAAAAATACATGAAAATGATTGAGTAATCAACAATAAAGCAAGGGAAAGATGGTCTTCTGTCAAGAAGTGACAATCACCATATATATATATATATATATATATAAAAATGATAAAATACATGATATATCATAAGATGAAAAGCTGTAAAGACAGAATGTATAAAAGACAGAATAGAAAATCAATTAAACACCGGAAGGATATATATGGATAGATAGCTGTCAACATGTATTGAACCTGCACCCCATACACAGGCATAGGGGCGAGAGACGCGTAATTCAATGCTCAAGCAAAAGACATTTTCTCATTGGAATTTTCAGGGTTTCTATCTCAGTAAATGTCAAAGATAAAATTAAATTCAAAATAAGCCTGGAAAAAATACTAGCATTATATGAGGGACCTGAAATAAGTTTCCAGGCATTTTGTACAGGCATTTAAAATGGTTATAGACTCTTGAAAATTCAGTATGTTATCGCTATACGTCTTATGAGATGACCAACCAATTTTTATGATTTCAGGTTCAAATGAACAGCTACAGCAAGAATTGGAATACACCCTACTAAAGCCTGATTATCACAGCTGACGAATTTCAAAAATGCAATCTGGACATGAGGACACTTAGAAGAACAATATACAATAAAATTCTGTTTTAAACTTGGAAAAATGCCACAGAAACCTATTGATTGCTTCAGAACAATCTTGCATAGATCGAGCATCAGCTTTTGAGTGGCATAAGAGATTCAAGGAAGGCATGGAGTTTGTGAGGGATGATGAGGGGTGTGAAAAGAGTAAGTCAGAACACTAGGGTTGATTGGCCAAATAAAGAATTTCATGGATAAGAACCATCGTGTATCTATAGAGACAATAAGTGCACAGTTTGATGTCACTGTGGGAACTGTACATACAATTATTCGCAAGGAACTGAAGACGCGGAAGATTTGTGCTATAGTCCAGACCTTGCTCCCTGCGACTTTTGGTTATTCGCTAAGGAAAACCTTAGAGGCTGTCGTTATGAGACAAAAGAGGAAATGAAAGAGGCTGTGACGAGGGTCATTGTCACGCTTCCATACGGCCTTCCAGAAGTTGTTAGAACGGTACAAGTGCATTGCAGCCGGAGGAGATTACTTTGAAAGGGACTAGAGTTTAATGTGTGTGCTATCAAGAAAAGTGCCCATATGAAAAAGTCTGGAAACTTATTGAAGGCACCTCGTAGAAACAGTACTATCTCAATGTTGCAAAAATTTTTATACAGTGTATTTTGTGCATATATTTTGAGGAATGATGGAAATGGGAAGAAAGACTGTCTTTTAGCCGAGGCGGGGGGGGGGGTTAATCAGAAAGACATTAGTCTGCTTCCGTCTGATATCTATCAGCAGATGTTTGCATTTAAGGAAGATGAGAGAAAATTTAATTATTTGAACATAGTTCAAAAATAACTAAATAAAAGCTTACATTATATGCATCTAAACTAATGCCATATTTTATATATATATATATATATATATATATATATATATTCAAACGAAAAGCTATTATACTAAAACTAAATTAATCAACGTTTGTTTCCCTAAGATTTTTTTCTTAAAATATTCAGTTTTCAGACTGAATTTTATTTTATTTATTATTTTATGGAAATAGCTCGAGACAAGGCATGAAGCCAGTTGATGTAATGAGCTTATAAAAAAACTAGCCTAGGTGGCTGGCGTTGCCCGGGTGTTTGGATGTGTTAAGCAAAAAAACTCGCACTATGAAGGAGGAAAAGAAAGTGAAAAAAAAAAAAAAAAAAAAAAGAAAAAACGTGACGTATTAGCTGTTACGCCCATCACTAAACCAGAAGAGACGTAGGTTTAAATTAACGCTAGTCAATCGAAAAGAGGAGATGACTTTCAAAAATATCGGCGAAAAATGAGACCCCCTCCCTGTAGAAAAGTGCTCAGTTGAGGGTGAAGGAATTTATGTTTTTAGCCAATTTTTCGATATTTGTCGGCCGAAGGATCGAGCTTCACAATGATACCGATCTTGTGAAAATCCGTCACCTCTGTGAAAAGTTTTTGTGAGCCATACAAACATACATTTAAACGGACAGGTGAGATTTATATTATAGATAAATAAAATATTACTTCAGGGTCCCAAACTTATCAATGATAAGTGTTAGATGGAATAAATTCCGACCCAAAAAACAGGAATTCTTTCCTCTTTGCCAGAAATATCGTTCCCAGAATGTGAGGACTAAAGGATAAAATAATGGAAGTGAGAATTATGTGGCTGTCGAAAGTGAAAAGATAAAACAAAATACTTTCATTTTTATTGTTCTCATTGGCCAAATATGCAATTAACAAGTGATCCATCTCTTAATTTCTTATTGAATGTTTGACATCCCCCTTTCCTCCTCAGCTCTTATTTTAAACCGCATCAGTCTCACTTTTATTACACTGTTTATTAACGGTCAAAAGTAATACAAAAAAGCAAGTAATGAAAAGATTGAACAATAACTCAAACAAAATGAAGTATAACCATAACAAGTAATATTATTTAACCTGTAGCCGTAGAGAAAACAAGGGTTGAAGAGAAAGAGAACCGAAATAAATTTGGGATTTTAACTTTAAATGCCTTCACAACTCACTTTTTTGCGATTCAAACAATCCAGCCCGAGCTCAATGGGTGCCCCAACAGGTCACTTTTTTTTTTTTTTTCTATAATCCATTAAACCCAATGATAAAGTTGGAAATATCCTGCAAAGATTTTTCCAACTGGGTTACAACTAATATTTGGTGAAAAGAAAAAAAAAAAAAAAATAGAAGTTTTTTGTAGTTCATTAACTTGATAGGTTTATCGTTTATCCGTTAGTATTAAATGACGGTATTATAATAATGAAACAGAAACTTTGTTATTAACCTGGTTGGTTTATCAGAGGGTAGAATTTGTTCCTTCTATTACAACTCTTTTTCTTACTGTATCCTTCCTTCACTTCTTGCTCCTTTTTTCATCCTTCTTCCGAGTCTCCATTATAGCTTTCAGCTTAGCCATAGTAGTAATACTACCACCAGTAGAACTTTTAGATTCATATGGATTTAGTATATTCAAGTCGAAGCGGGATGCCGGTGCCTCTTTTTTAAATAGCTCATTAATTTACAAGGATCAGCTTTAACGCGGTCCCTCCAATAAGTATCCAGTGTCTTTCTAAAAAGAATTCTGACTAGAAAAATATCTGGGCAACCAACAATGCCAACAATAGAATCTTTGGATTCATATGATGACACCAATCAAGCAGGATTCCCTGAATTTCAATTTCTTAAGATTGTTCAAGATCAAGCTTTATATTTTAGACGTTTCCTAGAATGAAAATAATGTATTCGATCAACATTTAAATAAAAATTCTAGACATGAGGTTTAGTAGCATCATATCTTGATTTTTATCTTTTTTAAGGACATAAAAATGCCACAAAACTTGTTTGGAGAACTAATTTTACCTTTACATTAAGTTATGCAAGTTGGGTTGGGTTACTGTAAAAAAAAACAATTCCATTGTCTTTAGTTTTAATTCTATTGGGTCTCGTGTACATTTTTTTTTTTTTTAAATTGTTACCTAAATTATTTTTTCAGATGGTTTGATTATATATATATATGTATATATATATATATTTGTTAAAGGTAATGAATTTCTATATTTTTAGTGATGCAGCTCCTGCCTCTTCCACACACACACAAGCAGTTGTCCCTCAAGGAACGTCCCATGAAGGGAGTTAGAAACCTTTTGTGTTTTCGGTAGTCTTCATCTTCTGGGACATCTTAAGAAATGACATTCTAAAGAGAAATGAGTTTTTTCCCTAAAACTGGGTCGATATCTGTTGGTAATGTTCTTTTGTGACATGTTTTCTTGTACCAACTCAACTGGAAATTTTAAATCCTTTAGAGACAGTCTAATACTGATAATGGTGGTAGATTTTTTTAATGAAACAAACGTTCATCTGATTCCAGTAACTTTTAATCGACCATTATTCTTTTCTGATTTAATCTACACGGTGGAATGACAAATGTGTTGACCTAAAGAAAACACTACAAATTTATTTTTAAACTTTTATTGAAAAAAATTAATTCAGGTAACTTGATTATGTAGTAGAGCTGATATCTATTCAATGAAGCCGCCCTAAGCCTCAATCACCTCCTTGATACAGATCCGGAACTGGGAGTATGCCTTTTCCACAAGCGTCAGTGGGAGCTTGGCAAATACTCAGCAGATAGCAGCAATTAGGCTGACTTTGGTGTTGTGGGAGGTCATATTGGTGATGTTCTCGACGTATGACCAAACAAAGTAGTCCAGAGAGTTCAGACTGGGGGATAAGGGGGTCAGTTAGAGAAGAGTGCAAAAGTGTAGCACTCCTTCTGAAGCCAAGGCTGGATCTCTTTGGACTTGCGGGCCAGCGCCAAGTCCTGCCACCACACCCAGGGTATACCAGTGGCCACCTGATTGCAGTAAGGGATCACCACTCTCCAGCACATCCAGGTACGCTTTGGTGTTGGCTTTCAAGATGTGAGGTGGCATGATGTGGCCCTCACTTGAAACTACACTAAAGACCATAATCATTGCCGGAAACTTTGTTGAGCTGTGTCTTCAAGCATTCGAATTTGCATTTCGAGAGTGCTAGAAATAGTCCCGTTGTCATAACTTGGATCAGTAGAGAGCATGCATCGTACAGTGGCACATCTGATCTCGCTTGTTGATAGAAGGCTCATATCACTCTGGAGATTTGTACACAACTGGCCAACTAATAAATGGTCAATAATAAAAAACTGGTGTTTATCAAAAGGAAATGGAATCAAATTGTCTTTTTTCTAGGGTGACAATTTTATCGTTCCACTCTGTGCTTGTTTTATGTACAGATTCAATTGTTGATGCTTTGATTCTAGTAGACAATTGTGGAACCATCAGTGAACGGAATATCCAATTTTCTTTTAAATGAAGCTGCTCATCTTCCTAAATAGTTTGACATTTTTACATTGAGCAAATTCTTATTACAAGGAAGCTGATTATAGCTTTTTTAATGAAAACCATTCGGCCAACTATTAGATTTTCTAATTTTATCATTGCAGAAGCATGGATGCTTAAATTACAGGAAGGTTGACTGGCCAAAGAACACTTGAAAGCAAGTGATTAGACAAGACTACACAAAGTGGAATCTGGAGATATTTGAACAGCTGGACCATGAAGCTTGCCTAATATCAGAAAACATCTGGCATTCTGAACAAAGGAAAAGTGATATTAAATGCATAGAAAAAAGTAATAATTCTTTGCCAGAATAAATATTTTAGAAAAAAAAAACTGATTTGAATTCCATTTATTTAGTGCAAAGAACATACTACTGCAAAGATTATGGGAAAGAAATAGTTGATCAGAATCGAATATCGATTTGTTAAATACATCTATTTATATCCAACATGATGAAAAATTGGCAGATGAGAATTCCTAAAATATTCTGATGGAAATAAGCTGTAAGATGTTAAATGAATCGATGGTATAAATACATTTCAAATCAGAGAGCAACATTAAAAATAGGAGAATTTTAAACCTTTAATTCCCCAAGAAAAATTTTGTTTCATCATTTTTGACTTTGGGAGGGCAATAATTCAGAGAGGACTATCAAATATCCCAAATCAAATGTTCATTTAATTCAAATGTCACACAATTGCATTTTCTTTCTAATAGAGGAATAAATTTTATGAACAAATTACCTATTCAAATGAAACCTAGTTTTCATGCATGTGTTAATAAACTGGAGGAAGTTCAAAAATAAGAATTTTGGGGTCTATTTGATGAAATATTTAAGAGAATTAGATTATGTTTCTAATGACATATTCTGTGACCTTTGTAGGTAATTGTGATTATCATCATATGCATCACTTTTTTATCATTTTTTAGCAGCCTACAATCTTAGTCTCTGAATCTGACATTATTGAAGATAGATTCCATTTAAATTCCATCATCGAAGATCATTGTTGATGACTGGCATCTTAATTTTCAACCTTGGAACTTTTGCATTTTTTTTATCCAAGTATCACTTCTCAAAATGCAGCATCAATTTTGTATATATCAATTTGCTTCTTTTTTTTTTTTTTGTTCATAAAATGTTGAAATGAGATTGATTTTAAAAAAAAAGGGGGGGGAGACATTTAAATAACGTGTAAGTTTAGTTTTTGTTTTTAAATTTCAGGATAAATTTACTTGAATACTGAAATATGTCTTATTTAAATGATGGCAGAAATATTGGTATTTTTTTTTTTATTGTTTTGAGAAGTTTTATCTTAGAACATTTTTTTTTTTGAAGTGGAATTCACAGAGCTTTAAAAATCATACCAATTCTCTTAAAAATAAAAAAAGCTGTAAATATATATAGAAAGTATTTCTAATGAAAGATTTTAAGAGTTGGAGTTCAGTGTTTAGACTACAGTCTCCACATTGCTAGTATTAATGGAATATGTTTTTGTTTTGGATTCTGAGTAAAAGAACAAATGTATGGGGGGGGGGAGGTTAAATATGACAAAACTAAACACTGTTTTTTTTTAATCTTATTAATAAAGAGGTTTTCAAGAGAATTTATATTCTCTGACATATCAAGATCAAAAGTTCTCAAGAATAATAAGACATTGCAGCACAGACATCTGTTGTTTCTAACAATCCATAATTATACCTGCAACGTGTCAGGTGAGGTGTCATCTTTCAAAATGTGTTAATATAAACATCTGAGTTCTGTCTGAAGCAAAACGAGAAAGAAATAGACAAAACATAAGATGGACCTTTTCACGCAAAGACATTATCATGTGAAACGATATTAGTTGGAGCAAAATTGCAATGTGAAACGATATTAGAGAAGCACTGTGTGAAGGCCATCATTTTAATAATAGTTGGAGCAAAATTGCAATGGCGCTGCTGCTTGGAAATTGAAAAGATGTGATGACATCGCTGCTCCATGGAAATTGCGAATCCTTGGCCTAGCAGCCATGTGAATTGGTTACAAAATTGTTCCACGTTAAAACATATGATAAAACAATAATTCAATGAATTCTATTTTAATTTCTAACTAACTAGGGTGCTGTTATATAAGTAAAGCCATTGTATTGTGGCGAGAAAAAAAAATATCGACAAAACACAGGATGGACCTTTCGACTGATTGTTTAACAATCATTTATTGAAATCATTGAATTTATTGTTAGTGAGGAAAGATTTTCAGAGAGAGAGAGAGAGAAAGAGTTATTGGAGAGTAAGGCACGAGTCTATTGTGAAGGTAATTGATATCGTCTTATGTTATGTCTACGTGGACAACTTCACTTCAGAGTGAAGAAAGATTGTTAGAGAGGATTATTGAAGAGCTGGCGGAATTCCCTTGTGAAGATAATTGGATAGTTGTCAGCATAGACATTGCATGAGATAATATTAGGGTGGTGTTGACTGTGAGAAGGCTATCATTTGTGACAATATGAAAGCAGGGACGTTATCATTTTTGATAGTATTTAACATGGTACTTGACCGTATATCGTTTGTGACAATATTAAAAGCGGGATTTGACCGCGTGGAAGTTATTGTTTATGATGATATTAAAATGGCGTTTCATCATTTAGAAGTTATTGTTTATGATGTGTCAAGAATCCTTGGCCTATCGGCCAAGGTCAAATTGGTAATTCCCTTATCAGAGGTGTGGTTCTGACTGACATGGGTTCGTTTGGCAAGGTTGTTGCTCCTCAGAGTCTCTCTGCTGGGTGAGCTTGCACTTTGCCTTATATATATATATATATATATATATATATATATATGAGAGAGAGAAATTTGGCATATGCCTGACCCCAATGCCAACTGCTTTGATTGGTTGAAGTTAGGTCACAACAACCAATCAAACTGTAGGTTCCTAACCAATCAGAATTGATTATTTTTGCAGAAATCGTTCTTTCTGCTCCTGCTAATTCTTGTTGCTGCTCCTGCTGCCAATCTTTTGATGGTGCTACTTCTATTTTGATAACTTCAAAAGCTCCATTAATATTGTGTTACGTTAGGTCGGGAGAAAACTTAAATCGGAATTACATCTTATTAATGACTGTAACAAGTCTTTATACTTTGTCACAAGCCACAAAGAAAACAAAAATGTCTTTTGTATTTGTTGGAAATTAGTTTGTTTGATCAAAAGACACATGACCAAAAAAATAGAGAGCTATTTAATACTACAATTGATCACACAAACTCTTTAAGTCAAAGAGTAGCTAGTTACCAATTGAATAACTTGAACAAAATAGATGTTTATTTATTTATTTGCACAGTTATCCACATCTTCATAATTGTTGTTGTTCCACAGGTGTACAGTTCTAAGAAAATAAGCATTGACAGATAACGCTCAATGATATATAATTAGTATCTTACCATGAAACTTATTTGTGGAACAAATTATCACAGGACTGCTTTCCTGCAAACTACTACCATCTTAAAATGTAATGGCAACAAATAATCGTCATGAATTGTTCACAAAACCAAATTTTGTTCATTCCATTATTTTTAATCCTCTCATAATATTCTTCATAATCCATTCATCTCGTTAACCAATATTGATAAAACTGAACAAAAATAAAAAGCAACAAAGGAACCAAAGATATGTGTCTTTTCCTTGTCTGCATTTTATTGCTGTTAGTTGTGCTTTTCAGAAAAGTTAACCACCACACTAGATTTGTTCCAAAATAAGAAATGGCTACTATTTCAGTTATTACAGAGTAGAACGATAAAATAGTCGCCTTAGAAAAGACAGGATTCCATTTTCGTTTGATGAAAACCGTTTTTTTTTTTGTTTTGTTTTTTGGGGAGGTTTTTTTTTTTTGCAGACCATCTAGTAGCTGGCTAGTTGTGTACAAATCCCAAAAGTGATATGAGTCTTTTATCATGTCTGAAAGTGACACAATGTTCAACAAGCGAGATTGGAGATGTGCTGCTGTACAACTCATGCTCTTTACCGATCCAAGTTATGGCAAGAGAACCATTATCAGCACCATCAAAATACAAATCTAGACGGTTCAACATTTGAGGGCACAGCTCAATGAAGTTTCAGGCCATGGTTATGGTCTTTGATCTGATTTCAAGTGAGGACCACATCATGCCACCTCACATCTCTGAAGTCGGCTTGAAAGTCAACACTAAAGTGTATCTGGATGTGCTAAAGAGTGTGGTGATCCCCTGGTGCAATCAGCTGGCCACTAGTAAATTCTGGGTGTGGCAGCAGGACTCAGCACCGGCCCACAAGTCAAAAAAAAAAAAAAAAAAAAAAAAACACGCTTGGCTTCAGAAGTATTCAACAATTTTAATCAATTTTTTTTGAGAAGGAGTGCTACAACTTTGTACTCTTCTCTCACTGACTCCCCTCTTCCCCCAACCTGAACTCCCTGGACTACTTTGTTTGGTCATACATCGAGAACATCACGAAAATAACCTCCCACAGCACCAAAGCCAGCCTGATTGCCAAGTATTCGCTGAGCTCCCGCTGGCACTTGTGGAAAAAGCATGCTCCCAGT
This sequence comes from Euprymna scolopes, assembly GCF_053919585.1. NCBI lineage: Eukaryota > Metazoa > Mollusca > Cephalopoda > Sepiida > Sepiolidae > Euprymna > Euprymna scolopes. The sequence goes on from NC_136485.1 coordinate 15,169,965, forward strand.
TCCAAACTCATATCGAGGTGGTGATTGAGGCTGAAGGCGGCTACATTGAAAACACGTCAGCTCTACTACATAATCAAGTTACCTGAATTATTTTTTCAATAAAAGTTTTAAATAAAGCTGAAGTGTTGTTTTCTTTAGGGTAACAATTTTATCATTCTACCCTGTATAATCTAAAATGCGATTTCATAAGTGAAAAGTTACATGAAAATTTCTCTCATTTATAGAAAAATGATGATTTAAATCGTGGTTACAATATTTGAAAAGAGATTAAAATTCTTCAAAATGTTGTTTTAATTCTAATTCCAGAAAAGTGTTGGAATCAGCAAATCAATATTTAACTGAAACTCTTGTTTCGGCATTCACCCTGAAGCAGTCTGGCCAGCTCCATCCAGAGAATTTACCATGTCCCGAACGAATGCGGATTATATGTGTGACTCAACTGCAAAAGCAGAGAGAAATATGAGCCAATTTCAGTTCCAGCAGTGAACTTCATGAAGGCGGTGACTCGGTGTCAAATCAGCTAAGTATTTTGTTTTTACAATCCTGAGCCACTTCCAGCTAACTTTCGCATCGTTTTTTGTTTTTTTTTCCAATCAACAAAAAGAGGGGCTGCATCTATCGCTTTGTGGATGAAATCCTATGGATGACGACAAAGAGCGTGACCAAACCAAAGAAGATGTGTCTTGAGGAAAGCTTATAGCAGAGAGGATATGTTGCAGTGAAAACAAAAAGCAGCATTTGAGATGAACTGTTGCTTCTAATCTTATTTTTAACAAACAAATATTGTTAACAAGTGTGAGTATTTGGAAGAATAAATACAAGTGTGAGTATTTGGAAAAATAAATTAAACAAAAAAATTAAATAATGGCTGGATTTTATATTTTATTTACTTGCGGACTGTTATTTTCATTGGTATAGTTGTTGTCTCACCAGGTTTTGTGGCGCATTGAATCTCAATGATTCCAGGTGAGCACTGTCTGAAGATAGCGGTTCCAATCCTACTCAAAGCAGGAAAATGGATTGATTAGCCAAAACATGGTGAGACAACAACTATGGAAGGCAGTAATAACTGAGGATACATTCCTATTCTGTTGTGGTTAACAACCTGAAAAGGTCAGAGGAATAGTTGGCCAAAACATGGTGAAACGACAACAGCTATGAAAATGAGTATAACAGTCTGCAAATAAACAAATTACTCATCTCGAAGGATTCCAATAGAAATAATATATAAAATCATATACAACAAGCAAAAAAATTGTAACAGTTTGGGTTAGGTATTATATAATGGTTGGTTTGGTCCCATTGAAGCAATAGTTAAAAATGCTTAGGTTAGTAGATTTATTTTATTTTTTTACACAGGCATCACCACATTATCAAGACCAAGAGGCCACTCGAGGATAAGGGTTAAAGAGTGTACAGTATACTAATCATTATTAATGGAAATTTGGTAAATTTGTTAACTTATATGGAACGGCTCATCAAGAACTTGTTTACATTAGACTTGAAGACAACCATATTGTAGTCAGCCGGAAAGCAGAAAAACGGAAGACAATTCCACAGGCGTGCAGTTCTAAGAAAGAAGCTTTGTTCATGGAATCTACGTTTAGGTTTAGGCACAGATAAAGAGTGGGGGGAATTATTGATAGTGTTTTCAGCTAGACGAGTATTTCTTGTGAAAGTTTGGCAAGGGGGGACCATAGACTGAAGCTCAGTCGAACACTTTCCATGAAAATAATGATACATCAGAGACAAACTCGCAACATCTCTTCTGTGAGATAGAGGTTGCAGGGAAGAGAAAAGGACATCTCCTACGAGGCTACGAAGTCTATTTTGAACTCTATCAAGGCAGGACAATGCAGAACAATTGGGATGGTACAGGAATGCCAAAAAATAATGGGGAAGTGGTAATAAAGATTGATTTGAGAAAAACCGGGTTAAATAAAGACCTGGCAAAAGATAGATCAGTTAAGAATGTTTAAAAAGCCATCTTAACACATGCCAGCATGTGAAACAGACATTAAATCGAATGTGACGATGTACATGTATATCTAAATCACGTTAACATTTCAAAATCTTCATTTTTAATAAATATTTTGTTCTTTACAGATAATTTCAAATACCAACTTTTCTTTTTCTTTTTTTTTTTTTTTACTACAAACGTTTTTAAGTTGATGAAACATCAAAGTCCATCCATGTTGAAAAAGTTTCATATGAACAGATAACACCAACTTCATTTCAGAAACCGCCATGTTTATTCAGAAAAAGAAAAATTCAAAGTTCACCATACAACTCCTATAAACATTAATTTAAAACAATCTTTGACCAAATTTAAAGAAAACAAATGAAAAATTAATTCTGTCTAATAAAAATAAAAAATGTCTTATTGAATTATAGCAAATAAGTAACAGGAAGTTTTCATTTAATAAATAAAAAAAAAGTTCTACTCTTGCAATTATTCAGAATTTCTTTTTAATATAAAATAATAACAAGTCGACAGTTTTCAGTCCAAGGAGAAAAGCATTGTTTGATAGCATGATTTTTTTTATAATGAAATTATGAGAGGACAATGCGTTTCAAGAAGCCTTCTATAGTAAAAGATTCATTCAAGTTGAAAAAAAATATATATATGTGTGTGTGTGTGTATATATATATACACACACACACACACACACACACACACACACATATATATATACACACAGCGTTTTTTTTTTTTTTTTCAGAGAACACAAACTTTCAATTGACGACTCTTTCTTTAATTGCAGATTTGGCAACTACCGGTTACTTGTAAGTTCAGCTTGATTTAACAATTCATCATGAAGGGACTGACACTCTAGCAGCATGTGCAAATTTATTTAATTTACATTTGATTCAAAAATAATTTCACAAAATGAGCTTATCAATTAGCCATCTCATTGTACTCTTTAATCCTATTAGATTTTCTTTAGGAACTTGTCTATGATATTGTCCCATTGACTACTGTAAACTCACTAACCCTTATCCTCGAGTGGCTTCCGGGCCTTGATAAGTGGCGACTCCCCTATAAAAAATGAAATAAAATTAAAAAAATATACATCGCTCAGGATTGAAGTAGGATCAATGAATGTTCCACACTTTAAATATATTTATTGTCATCAAAATCTGTGAAATTGCCCATTTTTCAATCAAATCGATTGATTGCCTGCTTTAGTCGTCCCCCCTCCCCCAATGCACAGTGAAGAAGCTTCACGTCTCTCTGTAGTGACTTAGTCCACAATACATTGTAATCTACATTGCACTGTAGAGAACCTGTCAATTTTATACAATTATTTTTATATAATGACTTGAATTAAAGTTTAAAATGCAAAATGTCAAGTATTATTGTTCAGTTGTGTTGTAAACAGAAACATTCATTTCAAATGCATCCCTTTCTTAAAAATTTTTTTTAAAAATTGATTTTATATGCTTGGCCATCTTGCTTATGCAGTGATAAAACTTTTCAATTACACTTGTGATGTTAGGCTGTATCAGAATGTTAACTTTGGTCAAATCGGACTGTCCCTTTCATCAGATTTTTTGGATCATCAAGCTTTGATATATATCGAGGACATTCCAACACAAAACTTATCTAAGACCACCGTGGGACACAAAGTACATTTGCGTGAAATTAAAAAAAAAAAAGAAAGAAAAAAAATCGGCCCAGCTGTTTCTGAGTCCACTGGGAATGAACTCGCACACACAAAGTGCCTTATATATGTTATGCAAACATTATTGGTTACATATGTGCATACATGTTTCTGCTGTGAATTTTTTAAAAAATGCAACGTTATCAGGTCAGATCTTACACTGAAATCAGATTTTAAATAGTCATTCTTTTATGCAGAAAAAATTCTATATAAAAGAATGACTATTTAAAATCTGGTTTCAGTGTAAGATCTCACCTGGTAACATTGCATTTCTGAAAAATTCACAGCAGAAACATGTATGCACATATGTAGCCAATAATGTCTGCATAAATAAACATACTACAAAGACGCTCTGCATATCATCGAACACTTTTTGATAAAAACTAGAGTTTCAGTAGATTTCATTACAGCAATAAAATCCTGTGTGTGAGAGAAGAATAAGTTGTTGTTCCTGTAATTGTATACGCTATAATTGGATAAGTATATTTCATTTTCATAGATAAAAAAAAAAAAGTACATTATGGTGGATTCTTCATTCGTGTTTGATATCCTTGAAAAACAAATTCATTTTTTTTTTTTTTTTTTTTCCAACTTAAAAATTTTAAAATTAAAAAATATGAATAGAACTCATTAAGAGGTTCAGGGCTTGGAGCATGAGTGCACAAAGATCTCCAAAGAGTCCTAAAAAATGCAGAGTGTGCTTAAAAACTTTAGATTTGGCGAAATTGACATGAATTAATGTCATTGTCCTTCCGCCACCTACAACCACATTGGGTTCCACTCGCAAAATTGACTAAGAATAAAAGGAATGATAATATGGTGGAGCAAAAAGACGTGGTTCCTCATTCAATCATTAAATTTAAAAGGTTTAATTCTTTTTATCTTACCAGGAATTATGAAATAAAAAATTACAAAAAAGAGAATTGCTGGCTAACCATTTCTCCACTGTGGAGGCTATGGAAATGTTGGGAATAAAATAACATGGTTAAAAAAAAAAAAAAAAAAAAAAAAAAAAAAAAAAAAAAAGAATGGGTCATTTAAGATAATTGTTTGGTTTAAAAAAAAAAAAAAAAAGTAGCAATTAAAGGCAAATTTAATAGTTCTTCATTGCAACTTATGTCCCTGACAATTGCTGCGATATTGAAATATGTCAATATCGTATTGACAAAAATAAATAAATTTAATGGTTAAAATTCCAAAACACAAAGGAATAAAAACAACCAAGCAAACCAATCCGTCACCATGACGACGGCAACAGCGAAAAAACAAACAAAAAAGAAAGAAAAAAAACGCTGATATATTTAAAATTCAGAAAGATGTAATCAGCGTTTCTTTTGAAGAAAGTTAACCGTTATGAATTTGAAACGCGAGTCAGTTGCAGAAAAGATTTCAAGAAGGATAGACGTCTATGCAACTCCGCTGTTAAAAAAAAAAAAAAAAACACACCACGAGAAAAATGTAAAGAAAAAACATTTGTTGTCAACCAGCATAAACTAAAGGTTGGTCTACTTTTTACTCTTCTCATTTGTCAGTCATAAAGATATATATATATAAATCGAACCATTAAATGTCGAAAACTCAGAAATCTCGCTAGAGTTTAATAAATAAAAAAAAGAAAAAATATCGTCCAAAAGAAAAAAGAAAATAATAAAAGGGACAAAGAAGAAATATAAACAAAGAAATAAAACAAAAGAAAATATTGATGTAATGGGCATAACCCTGTAAACGGTTTTTGTTATAAATTTGTCTTCCAAGTGACATAACGGGGAGCAACTCTAATTTATTTATGTTGTGAATTCATCTTGTTCTTTTTGTTATTGGGAGCTTAAGAAAAAAAAGACAAAAAAAAGACTTATGAACTTATATATGTATTATCATCTTTTGAAATTTGTATATATTACCTATTTTATTAAAAAGGAAAAAAAAAAAAAATATATATATATATACACACACATGTTGAATTGATTACCTTTCATGTTAAAAATATATGCTGAAACTTCTGACCTACCATTTCTTACAGCGACAGAACAGCTGATTGCTAAATAAATCTATCTATTCATCTGATATCTATTTTATATAACACACAAGCCTATAGTTTGTGTTTAAGTCGAGAAGAGCAGATAATTATTACCCCCATTTAAAATGCTCTTTTTGATAGAGGAAGTCAATTAAATATGGGCTGGCGTGTAGCTCCTTGCGTCCTTCCACGCAACCTTAGGAAATTTTTTTTTTTTTTAAATTAATTTATCACAATCGGATAACAAAGCTAACCTCAGAAGGGGCATGTCACACAATCATGGCTGCAGAGTCAGAGCCAAGGAATCTGAACAAATACATTGCATTAGAGGAGCCAATGAAAAGTTTACAACTCCAATTAAAACCACAAAGTGTTCCATGATGGAAAACAAACTACGAAGAACTCCCAGACATACATCAAAATCTTTGCCATTTATTAAATGGTTGGTTGTCTTTTTCTTGCAAAGTATTTTGTCTCTTATTTAAATTGTTGACATGTTGGAGAACATTTTTTGTACATGAGATTTTTTTTAAAGATTTAGAGTTGCATGTTTGGAATATATAGTTCGAATTATTAAAAAATGAACAAATCCATACATCTTTCTACAAAATTAAATATTACAAATGATTTTTTTCATTTTGTTTAATTTTAGTACTGAACTTTCTATGTCATTCAACAAGAGAAATTGATTAAATAGTCACATTAAGATGCCACTAGAGTTAACTTTTTACTATTGGATCACCACTTAATAAGGCTAAAAGCCACTCAAGGGTAAAGATTATTAAAATGGACAAATTTTTAGTTGAATGATGAATGGAATGAATTGGATTACTTAATTGAACGATTTCTGATTAAATATTTGACATTGGATTCGAAGATGACCACGTTATAGTTTGCAAAGAAGCAGTCATGTGATAATGCATCCCACAAATAGGAAGTTCTTGAAAATAAACTGTCTGTGGAAATTCTATCTGATGCTAGGTGCACTTAAGAAAAGAACAATTAAACCATTATTTTTCAGTTAGGGTAAAAGACAGTTTGCAAAAAAAAAACTATCAAAATTTAGAGGAAAAGTGCATGTTCTTTGCAATGGCAGTAGAGAAACTAGTTCTTGCTGTGAATGTCTTACATAGAGCAACCAAAGATTGGAGCTCAGTCGAGCACCTACTTTGTAAATAGCCATAAAGTAGAGGAAGACTTGCAACGTCTCTTCTGTGAGTCCAGCCAATCAGTTTAATTTTCATTATATAAAGTGAATTTTGCAATACACCTTCCATGGAAATAAAGATAAAATGGAAATAAAGATAAAATTGAGAAAGAATAGCCACATCATTTGTGTCTGAAAAAGGCTGTGGAGAACAAAAATCTTTTCTTGATAGACTGCAAAATCAATTCTGGACTAGTGCTTGGAGCAGAAACTCCCCATATGTGCTAGTAGTACTCTATCTTAGGGCATATTATGCTCTTGTATAGGTAGACTATTGCATCAGGACTCCAGTACTTCCTGAAGCAATCAAACAACTCAAACAATTTTTCAGTAACTGGATTGAGTCAGTTTCAAATGAGCTCACTGTATCTCTCATCAAGGGAGTCGACCCTTGCAATCGGCGGTAGAGTTCTTGACATACTTTGGCTATTCCAAGTTCCAGTGTTGAACAACAATCACTCGACAGGTTTGTCCTCATTGTTCCTATTCACATCTTCAGTTGGTAGCCTCTGCCCTTCTTTCAGCAGACAGGTGTAATTGCGGCTACCAACTTGTGAATAAATTCTGAGGGCGTTGAAGAATGTGACCAAATGATGAGGTCTCCTTTTAAGAAGAATCCCTGCGATGCTCACGGTGTTGTATCTTGCATAGAGGGTGCAGTTTGGAATTTGGTCAGAGAAACCGATGCACAGAATGCACCAAAGGCAGTACATGTCAAGTGTTTGAAGATCTTTACACAATGGTCATGTCTCACAACCATACAGCAGCATTGTGCACATCTTCAATTTTGTTGAGTTTTATCTTTATTGTCGAAAGCACAATCTACATTGGAAACGGCAGAACCTTAGCAACAGGTAGGAAATGTCTTCTATTTTAGATCTGGAATGAAAGTTGGGTGTTGGAGTTTATCGAAACAAGGGGCTTTATCAAGGAGAGAGCAATTCATTTCAACCGAGATAAAACAAGGATCTGAGCATTGTTGGTGAAAGGAGAGAACCTTGGAATTAAAAGCATTAAAAGCAATGAACTACTCCCCCTTTAATCACTTCACATGCTTCAGATTCAAAGAGAAAGAAACAGCAAGATATTGATCACCAATGCTCTTAAGATTGCCACGCTAGATAGCCGTGTCATCTGTATAGATAGTAAGCAGTTAATCAAAACTTATAGCAAGTATTTTACGTTAAATTATATCTGCTATAATGCATCAAGTTCAAAATAACAAATCAAAATCTAGACAATAATACGCTAAGGCACTTCACATTCGGATGCACATTATCACTTTTCCGACAACAACTATTTTAAAATAAATTGTTCCAAAAATTAAATTATTTCACTCAGTCAACTAAGACAGAACAGATTGTAAATAAATACGTTTGAAAAAGTGACATTCGTTTTATTGATCTGAAGAATATTTATCGGACATTTGATATTTATGGTAAAAATATAAAAAATTTATAGTTTTTAAAAGAATGAAATTGCTAGAATTTCAAATAAACAAATTTGTTTCATTTATATTTAGCTGACAATGACAATTTTTTTTATAAAAGTATTTTATTATTTAGTATTAACTGTGATAGACATCATTTCAAAAGGAAGTTTGTTAATATATTAGTATTATTAAGATTATGATTATTATTATGAATATTATTAAGAGAAAATTACACAGATGGAGAAACCACCGTGGAATTTTCATAAGGTCCCTCTAAAAAATAATCTATCACAAACAATGTATATGCATCCGATATTAGACCCAACAGGCAAGAAATGTCTATACAAGCAGACAATGTGCCATGGGCCCTGTACAGTCTGCTGTTGATATTTTTCGATGGACCCCTATTTAGGAACATAAAAATCAAAACTAGTGTTGACAAGAAAAGCAAAGAACGTGTCCTCACAAGTAGAATTTGAATGCATCTGGGGGTGAGACTCCAGTTTGGGAGTTTTAGCGAGTGTATAGTAACTCATTACTTGCCATTATTCCCAGGTTCACACTCATTCTCGGTTGTAGTAACTCTTAGGGTTCCAATTACAGATTAAATGATTTAACACTTTTTGGCGTTTGATAACAGCAGTGTATATTAATGGTTTTCAGACAATTATCGCTTAAGAAATCCAAGTTGCATCTGCATCGATAATCAACACCATTTATGGTCTTGGTTAATAATGTGTTACTGCCACATTTCATGTAGCTTGCAAGAACTTAAAACAAAGATTTTGAAGAACTACGGACACTTTTGTAAACCACCTTAAAACAACACTAAAATGACTTCCACTAATACAGATAACCAATTTTTAGCTCCAACCTCCACAAAAACCGTCTAACCCTAAACCTTTACAAAATAAGTACACCACCCTGATTCCAGATATACTTTTTGATGGACGAATGATTTTCTTTCCTTTTTGAGGAGACATTAAGTATATTTCACTGCCCCTTTTTCTATGGCAGCAAAATAAGACGATGTTTATAGTGAGGAATTCAGTTCCTGAAAAAAGGTACTCTGGGTGGCAGGGCCTCTCAGACAACTAATCCTCTGACATTACTTTCCCTTGAAGGAGGAAGAAATGTTTGGATTTCTAAGAGAGATCCAAAATCATATTCCAACTGAAGCACAAATGTTCGTGCATGCATGGGACTTTCTGTCACACAGATATTGTAAGTTTTAATGAAACTTTCTCATCACTTTTCTTTAAAAATTTATCCAAAGAATTGCCTCGATGACAGATCAAACAAAATTATTTCCTATAACATGCAATGTCATTTCATATTTCTTGTTTTTTATTTTAGTTAAAAAAAAAAAAAAAAAATTCAGTACTGAAATGCAAATAAAAGGCATTAACATTTATTACCTATTCTAAAAAAAAATTATTAAATGTTCACATAATATTTATTCCATCTTTTTTTTTTAGTACAATTGTATTTTATTAAACTCTGAACGACTGGTTTCAGTTTTCACAGGTAAATTAGCTGCAATTTATGATATACAAGTGAAACAACAAAGCTGCATATTTTTTTTTTTTTTTTTTACTAAAAAGATCTTATATGAAGTCACATTCTATACGGCCTCCTCTGATCAAAATCAAGCTGAAAGATTTTAACATCACAGTATTGTCGGCATATCTTCTTGTATCGTGGCATGTTTATGCTATAGATGAAATCCTGGTTAGTGTTCTCCATAGGCCTTAGTCCATTGTTGATCTGACCCCTCTGAAGACATCACATGATTTTGAACTTGGCAGGATACATGGGGTGGGTTGCCATTACCTTCCCCAGTTCAATAGCCTCTGACTCACCTGTTTGCACCTATCCGTTGTCCTTAGATCATCCGCCTAGTTACAGTCGAATAACATAACTCTTAATACCATAGAACTGTTGATCTGCTAGAGATTCATCCTCCTTCATGGCTATCCAACGTCTTGCTGCCAATGTCATCAGATGCATAATAGGAGTGCATGTCTCCAAGTGAATTAATGCACTTCCAGATACCAACCTGGAAATTTCTTAGGACTTGGTGCAGTACATACAGCGCCAACCCTCCCAAATCGTCACTCATTTGGTACTAGCCAGGCTCATTGTTGCTTAACTTTGGTGATCTGGCAGGAACCGGTGTGGCACTGAATTCCTATGACCAAGTAGAGAATGATTTCTCTGAAGATGATCAACACAGGCTTCAAACACACCATCCAACAATGTCCTTATATTTGCTAGCAACTGAAATGCATAAAGAGGCAAATATTGAAAAGACAATTTGTTGACAATCACTAATTTAATGTTATGGATTTCAAAAGCTTGATGCCGTAAATTATTATGTGGTAGGCAACACCCATTTCTACCCCCATCCCCACCAATCACATTGTAGTCTAGTGTGCTGAAGTTACCAAATTGCAGTTGGATTATCTGCTTATCAAATAAAGCTGAACCAGCTGTGTGCTGTATTGCCAATGATATCAAGATACTGAAACCATTAACAAACATGGATACAACAGAAAGTTAAACTAGAAAACAGTAATAACAAGCTGCCAAAGTCAAAATTTACAGAGCTTAAATCAAGCCCATAGGTGAAATTACTTTAATTAGCAGAGGTTTGGTGGTTTTGTTTTACACTTTATCAACCATTTTTGGGGTTATTTAATGCCGAACCTGATAATTTAAAAAAAGTTTCAAGCTGTTTATTTCTTCAAATATTTATTCATGGTGTTTAATTTGGTGGTTTTGTTTTACGTTCTATCAACTATTTTCAGGTTTAATCATTTTGCCATAAGTTTTTATGTTTCAAGTCCTTTATAGCCTTGGATATTTATTCATGTTTAGTTTCCTTGTTTTGTAGAGAAAAACTGTGTTTAGCTTTGCAGAACAGGACCCAGTTTTTCAAAGGTAAAGAAAAAAGAAAACAATATTTGGTACATTTAAGTCAGGAAACTGATATCGTCAGACAGCCTGATCTGGCAGCACCAGAATGATGAGTAGGGGATGCCAAGTTACCTACTACTGACTAAGTAAGCGGTTTCATATTTTTTTGATATACAGATCTTAAAAGAAATCAGACTCTCAGATAAAGCAGAATGTATGTGCATCTGATTACCACAGATAAGTAATGTCGGTACAGGTGCAAAAGGTGACACATTCCAAGGACCGACATGGTCACAGTTATTTTAAAGTTTGAGAGTCTAGCATAGTTGGTGGGAGCAGCTTTCCCCCAAAGGTATCAGCTAAAGTGAATTTGCAGCTGTGACACAACTTGAACCTGGCATGTCTAATCTGAAAATGTCATCATTACACCACCTCAACTCAAAATTGAAAAACAGGCCAAAAAGTATTCTGGCGTTTATCTTTGAAAGATCAAAATGTTTATGAAAAGTCACTTAGCAACAACTGGATTATTTTACAGACAGAAATAATTCCCAAAAGAAATCCAGTCGACAAATTGATACACTTCGAGAGCAACAGGATTTCAGAGGAAAGCCCTCAGACTGTTTGCGTGCTTATTTTGAATTTATTCAGTGTTAGTTGATCTAAATTTAAAAAGCAACTGAATATATTTTTCGTTTCCAAAGATCATGTGAGATTTTCTGGTTCCTTGAGAAAGATATTTTATGTGGTTTCAAAAAGTTTAAATTATGTGTGAAATAATCTTATTTTACAAGAAAAAGCAACATCAGTGTTTAATTAACCTGTAAAACAAATCCACGTCAATTTCAGGAGATGGTCGATTTGCAAAAAGATTATCATCCACAGTATTTATTATTATTATTGTTGTAATTACCTTAAAAATAAAAAAAAGTATGATTTACATTTTAATTGCTTAGAAATCCTATTGTTGACACATATGAGAGGAGGCAGAAGGGCAGGGGAGAAGGAAAGGCAGGAAAGCCGATGGGAAGAGTGGACACTGAGAGAGATAGGATAAAAACACAAAGGCTGAGAGAGAAAGAGGCAAAGGTAGACGGGGAGGAAGGCTGAAAGAGAGGGCAAAAGACTGAGAGAGAGGGTGAAAGGCTGAGAGAGGCGAAAGAGAGGAGGTTAAACGTTAAGAGAGGCGAAAGAGAGGAGGTTAAACGTTAAGAGAGGCGAAAGAGAGGAGGTTAAACGTTAAGAGAGGCGAAAGAGAGGAGGTTAAACGTTAAGAGAGGCGAAAGAGAGGAGGTTAAACGTTAAGAGAGGCGAAAGAGAGGAGGTTAAACGTTAAGAGAGGCGAAAGAGAGGAGGTTAAACGTTAAGAGAGGCGAAAGAGAGGAGGTTAAACGTTAAGAGAGGCGAAAGAGAGGAGGTTAAACGTTAAGAGAGGCGAAAGAGAGGAGGTTAAACGTTAAGAGAGGCGAAAGAGAGGAGGTTAAACGTTAAGAGAGGCGAAAGAGAGGAGGTTAAACGTTAAGAGAGGCGAAAGAGAGGAGGTTAAACGTTAAGAGAGGCGAAAGAGAGGAGGTTAAACGTTAAGAGAGGCGAAAGAGAGGAGGTTAAACGTTAAGAGAGGCGAAAGAGAGGAGGTTAAACGTTAAGAGAGGCGAAAGAGAGGAGGTTAAACGTTAAGAGAGGCGAAAGAGAGGAGGTTAAACGTTAAGAGAGGCGAAAGAGAGGAGGTTAAACGTTAAGAGAGGCGAAAGAGAGGAGGTTAAACGTTAAGAGAGGCGAAAGAGAGGAGGTTAAACGTTAAGAGAGGCGAAAGAGAGGAGGTTAAACGTTAAGAGAGGCGAAAGAGAGGAGGTTAAACGTTAAGAGAGGCGAAAGAGAGGAGGTTAAACGTTAAGAGAGGCGAAAGAGAGGAGGTTAAACGTTAAGAGAGGCGAAAGAGAGGAGGTTAAACGTTAAGAGAGGCGAAAGAGAGGAGGTTAAACGTTAAGAGAGGCGAAAGAGAGGAGGTTAAACGTTAAGAGAGGCGAAAGAGAGGAGGTTAAACGTTAAGAGAGGCGAAAGAGAGGAGGTTAAACGTTAAGAGAGGCGAAAGAGAGGAGGTTAAACGTTAAGAGAGGCGAAACAGAAGAGGTTAAACGTTAAGAGAGGCGAAACAGAGGAGGTTAAACGTTAAGAGAGGCGAAACAGAGGAGGTTAAACGTTAAGAGAGGCGAAACAGAGGAGGTTAAACGTTAAGAGAGGCGAAAGAGAGGAGGTTAAACGTTAAGAGAGGCGAAACAGAGGAGGTTAAACGTTAAGAGAGGCGAAAGAGAGGAGGTTAAACGTTAAGAGAGGCGAAACAGAGGAGGTTAAACGTTAAGAGAGGCGAAACAGAGGAGGTTAAACGTTAAGAGAGGCGAAACAGAGGAGGTTAAACGTTAAGAGAGGCGAAACAGAGGAGGTTAAACGTTAAGAGAGGCGAAACAGAGGAGGTTAAACGTTAAGAGAGGCGAAACAGAGGAGGTTAAACGTTAAGAGAGGCGAAACAGAGGAGGTTAAACGTTAAGAGAGGCGAAAGACAGGAGGTTAAACGTTAAGAGAGGCGAAAGAGAGGAGGTTAAACGTTAAGAGAGGCGAAAGAGAGGAGGTTAAACGTTAAGAGAGGCGAAACAGAGGAGGTTAAACGTTAAGAGAGGCGAAAGAAAGGAGGTTAAACGTTAAGAGAGGCGAAAGAAAGGAGGTTAAACGTTAAGAGAGGCGAAAGAGAGGAGGTTAAACGTTAAGAGAGGCGAAAGAGAGGAGGTTAAACGTTAAGAGAGGCGAAACAGAGGAGGTTAAACGTTAAGAGAGGCGAAACAGAGGAGGTTAAACGTTAAGAGAGGCGAAACAGAGGAGGTTAAACGTTAAGAGAGGCGAAACAGAGGAGGTTAAACGTTAAGAGAGGCGAAAGAGAGGAGGTTAAACGTTAAGAGAGGCGAAAGAGAGGAGGTTAAACGTTAAGAGAGGCGAAAGAGAGGAGGTTAAACGTTAAGAGAGGCGAAACAGAGGAGGTTAAACGTTAAGAGAGGCGAAACAGAGGAGGTTAAACGTTAAGAGAGGCGAAACAGAGGAGGTTAAACGTTAAGAGAGGCGAAAGAGAGGAGGTTAAACGTTAAGAGAGGCGAAAGAGAGGAGGTTAAATGTTAAGAGAGGCGAAAGAGAGGAGGTTAAACGTTAAGAGAGGCGAAACAGAGGAGGTTAAACGTTAAGAGAGGCGAAAGAGAGGAGGTTAAACGTTAAGAGAGGCGAAACAGAGGAGGTTAAACGTTAAGAGAGGCGAAACAGAGGAGGTTAAACGTTAAGAGAGGCGAAACAGAGGAGGTTAAACGTTAAGAGAGGCGAAACAGAGGAGGTTAAACGTTAAGAGAGGCGAAAGAGAGGAGGTTAAACGTTAAGAGAGGCGAAAGAGAGGAGGTTAAACGTTAAGAGAGGCGAAACAGAGGAGGTTAAACGTTAAGAGAGGCGAAAGACAGGAGGTTAAACGTTAAGAGAGGCGAAAGAGAGGAGGTTAAACGTTAAGAGAGGCGAAAGAGAGGAGGTTAAACGTTAAGAGAGGCGAAACAGAGGAGGTTAAACGTTAAGAGAGGCGAAACAGAGGAGGTTAAACGTTAAGAGAGGCGAAAGAGAGGAGGTTAAACGTTAAGAGAGGCGAAAGAGAGGAGGTTAAACGTTAAGAGAGGCGAAAGAGAGGAGGTTAAACGTTAAGAGAGGCGAAAGAGAGGAGGTTAAACGTTAAGAGAGGCGAAAGAGAGGAGGTTAAACGTTAAGAGTGGCGAAAGAGAGGGGGTTAAACGTTAAGAGTGGCGAAAGGGAAGAGGGTGAAAGGTGGCAAGCCTGAGGAGCCAAACGGGGAAGAGGCGGAAAGGCTGAGGAGCCAAACGGGGAAGAGGCGGAAAGGCTGAGGAGCCAAACGGGGAAGAGGCGGAAAGGCTGAGGAGCCAAACGGGGAAGAGGCGGAAAGGCTGAGGAGCCAAACGGGGAAGAGGCGGAAAGGCTGAGGAGCCAAACGGGGAAGAGGCGGAAAGGCTGAGGAGCCAAACGGGGAAGAGGCGGAAAGGCTGAGGAGCCAAACGGGGAAGAGGCGGAAAGGCTGAGGAGCCAAACGGGGAAGAGGCGGAAAGGCTGAGGAGCCAAACGGGGAAGAGGCGGAAAGGCTGAGGAGCCAAACGGGGAAGAGGCGGAAAGGCTGAGGAGCCAAACGGGGAAGAGGCGGAAAGGCTGAGGAGCCAAACGGGGAAGAGGCGGAAAGGCTGAGGAGCCAAACGGGGAAGAGGCGGAAAGGCTGAGGAGCCAAACGGGGAAGAGGCGGAAAGGCTGAGGAGCCAAACGGGGAAGAGGCGGAAAGGCTGAGGAGCCAAACGGGGAAGAGGCGGAAAGGCTGAGGAGCCAAACGGGGAAGAGGCGGAAAGGCTGAGGAGCCAAACGGGGAAGAGGCGGAAAGGCTGAGGAGCCAAACGGGGAAGAGGCGGAAAGGCTGAGAGAGGCGAAAAGGAAGAGGGGGAAAGGCTGAGAGAGGCGAAATGGAAGAGGGGGAAAGGCTGAGAGGCGAAAGGGAAGAGGGGGAAAGGCTGAGAGAGGCGAAAGGGAAGAGGGGGAAAGGCTGAGAGAGGCGAAAGGGAAGAGAGGGAAAGGCTGAGAGAGGCGAAAGGGAAGAGGGGGGAACGGTTGAGAGAGGCGAAAGGGAAGAGGGGGAAAGGTTGAGAGAGGCGAAAGGGAAGAGGGGGAAAGGCTGAGAGAGGCGAAAGGGAAGAGGGGGAAAGGCTGAGAGAGGCGAAGGGGAAGAGGCGAAAGGCTGAGAGAGGCGAAAAGGAAGAGGGGGAAAGGCTGAGAGAGGCGAAGAGGAAGAGGGGGAAAGGCTGAGAGAGGCAAAAGGGAAGAGAGGGAAACGCTGAGAGAGACAAAAGGGAAGAGGGGAAAGGCTGAGAGAGACGAAAGGGAAGAGGGGAAAAGGCCGAGAGAGACGAAAGGGAAGAGAGGGAAAGGCTGAGAGAGACGAAAGGGAAGAGGGGAAAAGGCTGAGAGAGGCGAAAGGGAAGAGAGGGAAAGGCTGAGAGAGGCAAAAGGGAAGAGGGGGAAAGGCTGAGAGAGACGAAAGGGAAGAGGGGAAAAGGCTGAGAGAAGCGAAAGGGAAGAGAGGGAAAGGCTGAGAGAGATGAAAGGGAAGAGAGGGAAAGGCTGAGAGAGATGAAAGGGAAGAGGGGGAAAGGCTGAGAAATTTTGGAAAAAAAAAGATATTGCCTTGTTTATATTCTCCTTTTCTCTCGCTTGTTAAATGCAGGAAACAGAACGGTTTCGAGGGAAGTGGAAATCTAATTACATACTTTGTGCAACCAATGAAGTGAAAGAGCGAGACAAGCAGCAAACGACAAAAAAAATAAAAAAAATAAAAAAATATACAAACACATTTGACTAAACTTACAACCATCCTTTTCTTCATATTTTTACATCTTTTCCAGGGCAGAAGAAACAGATATAATTATATGTGCCATTGTTAGCAGGACAGCAACCCTCCCCCCAATCTGCCCTTGGAGAGATGAGTTTCTGGGATCATCTATAAAAAGCTATCATCCTCTACTAAAAGGGAAAGTTTGGTTGAGAAGGGGGTGGGGATAGAGAACAGATGGCCAACTCCAATTCAACAGCAGCAACTTTTACAGATAAGCTTTGCAGAGTTTTAACAAGGATTCTTCTTTTTTGAAAAGCAACCGTGATAAGCCGATATACGTGCACTTAAAAGGAGGTTAACTACTCAAGTTGAAAATATATACAAAAAGAAGACAGAACACATTATTTCTCTTGTAAGCATTTTTGGAAGAAAAAAAATGTGAAAAAAGTTTTAACAATTGTTTAGAAGAGGGAGAACAAAAATGCAAGTTAATAGAAAATTTTGATTTCCAACTGAGAAATTATTTTTGAAAATGAATGTGTTAGATAAGAACTGTTAAAAGAATCCAAGTATAAAAGAACTAATTCCAAGTCTAATTCTACACCATTTACATGGCAAAAGTGACTGACTGACTTGGCCGACTATCCAGTTGCAGACAGGTTTCCGTAGTTGCACGGTTCTGTCTTTTGGCAGCCGCCCAAACATGTAAAAAAGAGATGATACAATACCATTGTTATGGAATATATTTATTAGATTCCAAAACATTTTCATTAAATGCAAAGAATATAAGTTATTATAACATACAAATAAGAACATTAGTTTGAATGGCACAGGTTTTTAACTTTTGTTAGTAGAAAGAATTTATATATTACACACACCCATAACTTTCTCAGTTGAGTAACTAGAATTGAAATTTAGTTTCATCTTGACGAAATATACATGTGAATATTAGAAATATTCAGAATGCAATCAAACCCATGTTCTGCTGAATATTGAGAAAAACATGGGTTTGAACTCAGATTACCTGCAGACAGGTTTGAGATAAAAATAAATAAATAAATAAATAAAAATAAAAATAAATAAAAATAAAAAATAAAAACTTTTGGAAAGAAATGAACTTAATAAAAACATTCCTTGGATGTCAACGAGCATGACCAGTAAAAGAATGGTAGTATTTGATCAGGAATTGAGTGAGAGTTCTTTAGCTCCAAAACGACATTGGATGATGTAAATAAAAGTTATTTAAAATGTACACAGCTGATGCCAAGGACAACAGAGCCTGGCAGTGAGACTGACTAGTATGGATGAGGGTAATTATGCCACAATCGCTCAGGTATGAGACCAGTTTGTCTATTTGTAAATAAGTTAAACTAAGAAATAAAAGCATTTTTGATATAGACCAAGGAGAAAAAGTGTTTTGCTTTTTTTTTTTTTTTTTTTCATATCAAGGAAAACAAACTTGATCTGACAAGAACCAAAAAATGTGAATTGAATTATTTCTCCTACATTTGGTAGTTAGAATTGCCCAAATGAACAGTAAAAACTTGGGCTTACCGTGTTACACAAGAAGAACACGTCATATACTCTGCTCAGTTCTATTCAAGTCATTAAATCAAACTTGAGAATTCAGTATACATACAGCAAGCAATTGCTTTTTGTTCAGCGTTTGTGACTTTGAAGTCTTCATTTTGCTTAAATTTTCCAACACTGGCAGACATTTTTGTTTTCTTGCTAATAGGAGCTGGGCATTTTATTTAGAACGCACCGTGGGATTGACTGGTAACACAATTAAGTCTGAGGATTGGCAAAAAAAAAAAAAAAAAATCAATAAAGAAGAGAAATACTTTATAGCAGAAAATAGACATGTATCTAAGGATTGGATAAAGGGGTGGGATAGGAATTTATATATTTCAAGATTACCTTAAAAGCAATGAAAAATGTGAGAAAGTTTATGTAGCCTTGAATGACATCAAAAGTCAGAGTCTGATAGGTATGGCGAAGAGAATGGGGTAAGGCTTTCAGAATGAAAGATTAGATATGAGAAAGCGACCCAGAGAAAGAACTTGCCCAGCCAGGGGGAGGGGGCAGAATCCTAAAGTATACAGAAATGATCAATTTATCAGTCCACACCATCTTATTTTTGTTGTGACCTAATTTTTATATATCCATCAATAGTTTAGAGGCACACAAATACTATTTATGTGCATATAGTGCACGTGTGTGTGTATGTCTGCTTTCACATATGAATGTATGCAAGTTGTGTGTGCAAGTGTGCGCATGTGAATGTATGTGAGTATGTTGTGAGTGTGAGCGTACGTTGTGTGTGCAAGTGAGAGGGTATGTTGTGTGTGCAAGTGAGAGGGTATGTTGTGTGTGCAAGTGAGAGGGTATCTTGTGTGTGCAAGTGAGAGGGTATCTTGTGTGTGCAAGTGAGAGAGTATCTTGTGTGTGCAAGTGAGAGAGTATCTTGTGTGTGCAAGTGAGAGAGTATCTTGTGTGTGCAAGTGAGAGAGTATCTTGTGTGTGCAAGTGAGAGAGTATCTTGTGTGTGCAAGTGAGAGGGTATGTACGTTGTGTGTGCAAGTGAGAGGGTATGTACGTTGTGTGTGCAAGTGAGAGGGTATGTACGTTGTGTGTGCAAGTGAGAGGGTATGTACGTTGTGTGTGCAAGTGAGAGGGTATGTACGTTGTGTGTGCAAGTGAGAGGGTATGTACGTTGTGTGTGCAAGTGAGAGGGTATGTACGTTGTGTGTGCAAGTGAGAGGATACGTTGTGTGTGCAAGTGAGAGGATACGTTGTGTGTGCAAGTGAGAGGGTATGTTGTGTGTGCAAGTGAGAGGGTATGTTGTGTGTGCAAGTGAGAGGGTATGTTGTGTGTGAAAGTGAGAGAGTATGTTGTGTGTGTAAGTGAGAGAGTATCTTGTGTGTGCAAGTGAGAGAGTATGTTGTGTGTGCAAGTGAGAGAGTATGCAAGCATATTGTGTATGTGCAAGTGTGAGCACGAGAGTATGTTGTGTGTGCAAGTGAGAGAGTATGTTGTGTGTGCAAGTGAGAGAGTATGTTGTGTGTGCAAGTGAGAGAGTATGTTGTGTGTGCAAGTGAGAGAGTATGTTGTGTGTGCAAGTGAGAGAGTATGTTGTGTGTGCAAGTGAGAGAGTATGTTGTGTGTGCAAGTGAGAGAGTATGCAAGCATGTTTTGTATGTGCAAGTGTGAGCATGAGAGTATGTTGTGTGTGCAAGCGGTGTAAGCATGTGTGTACATCTGCCATTAGAACAAAGTTCATCTTTATAAGTTTACAAGAAAATAGCTTCTTTTTTTTTTTTTTTTTTTCAAAATTAGGCATTTACCAAATAGATTCTGAAAGTGTTCAAAGGTTTGAAATTTTAATTTATGATTAGCTACTCTTACACAGTAAATCTTAAATCATATTGTCGCGGTTTCAAATCACCGTCTCCTTTTTTTTTTTTTTTTTCCTTTCCTTTCTTTCTTCATCCACGCTCCTTCTCTTACCGGCTAAACACGAGTGAAACATTCGCTAAACACGAGTGTAACATGCGGCTAAGCACGAGTGAAACGCATGAACATATATCAACAAAACACCAACAAAACAGGCTATTAAATTTTTACTCTTTAGACGAAATTAATTTAGACGTAATCAACAAACTCCCAATCTACTTTGGATTGTATAAATTTCATTCTAGAATTAGAGTCATTTGTTTGTTTTCATGGGGACCAACCTCACTAATATTATGCCAGCAAAATGAATACAGCTTATTTTGGCCAAGTCGGGGCATCTCGTCCAGGGACCAACGACTGACGCTACCAGTTACGTTGTTCAAATCCACCAGTACCGAATGATTGCAGCAGCACCAGCCATTCTCAGCAGCAGTTCAAACAGCCATTATCAGAGCTAATAAGTATTTTCACAAATGCGATTAACCACTGCTTGCTTCTTGAGACCCACCGGCAGCGAACTTCACTTCTAGTCTCCAGTGCTCCCGGCTCGCTCCAGTGCCTCCAGCTCACTCCTGCAGCTTTCAAGCCCTTGGTGTCTCCTGCAGCCTCACCTGCCACCTTGCTCGCACTTGGCTCCCTGCCTGTTGTCCGTTCCTAAACACTGATCCCTCCGTTCTCAGTGTTGCCCATTCCTTAACACTGACCTCTAAGTTGCAGGTCGACGATCGACCCAACAACTAACAAGGTAGACACAGACAAATGGTAAACAGCAAAAAGGCAAAGAAGAATGACAGACACGGGTTGTTTGGTTAAAGGCGAGGGTTCGCCTTTTATTTTTTTAAAGGAAGCAAAAAAATTAATCGTTGGATCTGGATGCTGGTCGCCTGGGAGGCCGCACGTCGCTGGATGCTAAGGTCGGGAACTGGTACTCTATACGTAGCGTGGTTAAGGGTTGCTCGCTGGGTCTGGAATGATCAGCTGGACGTCAAGGCAGTCCAGAACGGATGGTGGACACTGAGACAGAGGGGTCAGTATTAAGGAACGTGCAACACTGAGAACGGAGGATCAGTGTTTAGGAACGGACAACACTGAAAATGGAGGGATCAGTGTTAAGGAACGTATGACCCTGAGAACGGACAACACTGAGAACAGAGGGATCAGTGTTTAGGAACGGACAACACTGAGAACGGAGGATCAGTGTTTGGGAACGGACGACCCTGGGAATGGACAACACTGAGAACGGAGGGATCAGTGTTTAGGAACAGACAATCGGCAGACATGTAAAGACATTTCTTGAAAAGACTGTATAAGAAAACAATTTTAATAAAACAATTTTTGAATTAAAGCAGCATTGGATTTTTTTAAAGTAAAATTAAATTTGTTTCTGAACAATTTAATAATTTAAATGAAACATTTTTCAAATTAAAGCAACGTTGGATGTTTTTTTGTTTGTTTTTTTTTTTTTACTAAACATTTTTTGAACTGAATTAAAATTGTCACTGTAACAAATGCAATATCACACATATTTAGAGAATTTACATCTATTTTAAGATAAAGTTTCTGAAGAATTTCCCAAAAATTATGAGTTATCGTCCCCTGTTCTTTGACAGTTTAGTGAAACGCACGAAGAAAAAGAATGTGCCGTCTGCATAATGCAGAAGTAGATATCTCACTGTTGATGCAATTCTCTATCTATATAAGAGCCAGGTACGTCCAAGGAGGGAATACTGTTGCCACATCTGGGCAGGAGCTGCTAGAAAAGACTTGTCCTGCCTTGATAGAGTTCAAAATAGACTTTATAGCCTCGTACGAGATGTCCTTTTCTCTTCCCTGCAACCTCTATCTCACAGATGAGATGTTGCGAGTTTGTCTCTGATGTATCGTTATTTTCATGGAAAGTGTTCGACTGAGCTTCAGTCTATGGTCCCCCCTTGCCAAACTTTCACAAGAAATACTCGTCTAGCTATAAACACTATCAATAATTCCCCCCCACTCTTTATCTGTGCCTAAACCTAAACGTAGATTCCATGAACAAAGCTTCTTTCTAAGAACTGCACGCCTGTGGAATTGTCTTCAGTTTTCCTGCTTTCCGGCTGACTACAATATGGTTGTCTTCAAATCTAACGTAAAGTTCTTGATGAGCCGTTCCATATAAGTTATCAAATTTACCGAATTTCCATTACTAACGATTACTATATTGTCCAATTTCTACTGTACACTCTTTAACCCTTATCCTTGAGTGGCCTCTTGGCCTTGATAATGTGGTGATGCTTGTGTAAAAAAAAAAGTGCCAAAATACAACAATAGAAAAATTACAGTTCTGAATTTTGGAGATGAGATATGAATGTTTGTATTATTCGGATTAATTGAACAATTGTTATGCAGATAGCACTAAAGATGAGAATAATTGTTTGATTAACACAAATGATATTGCAATAGAAAACATTCTTGTATTATCCAAACTATTAACATTAAACTATTAACCATATCTTGTTAGTTTCACAATAAATCGTAATAAAATATAGCAATAGAAAACTTTCTTAAACTATTAACCATGTCTTATCATTTTTGTAATAAATTGTAATACTATACATCTAAAATAAAATTTAATGTATTAATGCTACTGAAATTCATACAAGAATTATTCTCGTGAACAAACAATTAAAGATGTTAACAATTGGTTCTAGTAACAATCTTTAGAGCTTTGATCCTTACTACATGCAATAATCACTAAGGTCGTGGCTAATGGAAACAGAACATGGAGTAAATGGAGGGTTCAGTTAAAAATTCCATATTTGTTCCAGAAAAAAAAATGCACCTGAAGAAAATCGGGTTACATCAGTCAAAATGTTGCGAAAATAACCAAAATGAAGACAAAAGTTCAAATTATGCCAAATTATAAATTCTTATCTCAAAAATTCTGAAATAGGAAAAATAATGTGCGCCAATGCTACAAGACTATATATGGAGATTGGTGGAGAAATATTACGAAAAGGTTTGAGTATGCATATAACAAGCAAAAAAGGCTTAGCCAAAATAGAAAAAAAGTTTACCAATTTGGTGCCGGTGAAGACCAACTTGTCTCCGTGATGGTTACGGTTGGTGGAAGAAATATCTTCTTGGATTTGGCATATTAAGTTCTAAAAATGCCTTCTTCAAATACAATGCCATATAAGGTATAACATGTTAATCAGATAATTCGAGCAGTAAAGTTGGTGTTGGGTTATTGCCTTTCAGCATTTTATTTTTCATCATCTTTCATCGTGAAGCTCTCTTTCATCAGAGGCAGATTTAATGAAAGAAACATTGTTAACCAATCTCAACAATTATTTTCTGTGCTAAGAAGGGAAAACATCCGCATTGTACTTTAAATCAACAAAAAAGACACTTATGCAATTATCATGTCGTTGAATGGAATGTCCGTGATTTACTTCAGCTTTTGTCCTCCTCCTCCTAATTATCTCCATGTTTACTTTTTCAGCTTATCTGTTGCCTAGAAACAGATAAGCTGCTGTTGATGATGCTTGCTGTCTCATTCTTTTAAAGTGGCTCAACAAAGAAAAAAAAAGGTGGAGTAATATTAATTACAGACACACTGTGTAGCAATTCACAACAGGCATCAGTCAATAGATAACATTAATACTAAATAACATAAGGTTGGGGGGGGGGCATACTTCCTTGGAGGAATTGTCTTTTTTGATAGAATTTCAAACAGAGTCAAATGAGAGGCCAAATGGGATCAGAGAATTTATGGTGAAAAGATAGCAATTTGGTTTTTGATGCATTAAAATTAATGAGCCACTAATTATTTACATCATTCGTTTGCTATCAACATCTTCCTCATCATTATTCAGACTTTTACCAACCAAAACATTCATGTACAGATGAAATGTGCGTAATGACAAAACAAAATCCACAGAACTTTAGCATTATAAAATCCTGCTGCCATATGTGGGGAGGTGCCGTTTTGAGCACTCTTTCTTTCCATTAGTGGGGGATGATCGCTTTCTTACCTTGACAGAATATAAAAATACTTTGCATTCTGTTTTCAACAAACTTTTTCACAGAAGAAAGCTAAGCTTTCTCCAATTTTGTTATTTGCAATGGTAGATGCTCGACCGAGCTCCAATGTGATTCTTCTTTAGAAGACATTCACAGCAAAAACTCGTCTTCTACCATTACATAAAAGAACTTTCCTGTTTTTCTTTTGTGTGTCTAACATCAAACAGAATTTTCATTAACAATTTTTTCCCCATGAACAATTTGGGGAACATTAACATGATTGCTTCCCTGCAGACTACAACATAGTTGTTTTTAAATCCAATGTCAAATACAGGGTGTTCCTAAATGGTCCGACACATTCGTTAGTAAAAAAATTAAATTAAATACAATTAAATAAAGAAAATATTTTTATTTTTTAAAATGTACATAGATCAGCCAAATATTTATTATTTTTAAAATGTACGTAAATCAGCCAAATATTTTTCATCATCTCACACGATTGTAGACATTCACGAAAGTTTTCAATAACTCAATGGATTATTTCGGGTAAAATAGCAGCAATTTCAGAACGAATAGCTTGCTTTAATTCGTCAAAAGATCGATGGTGTAGGCTGAATATTTTGACTTTAAATATCCCCACAAAAAAAAAAAAAAAAAAAAAAAAAAGAAAAGAAAAGTTGGCCGCTCTTGCGGCCAACCAATATCACCATGCAAAGAAATCAAATGATTCGAGAACATTTCCTTTAAACAATGCATAAATACAGATATAAATGAATTTTAAACTAATCGGAAAAAAAAAAAAAAAAAAAGGCATTCTACATGCATTTTAAAAAAAAAAAAATGTATTTGTTATTTATTTTTTTGTCCTACAATGTGTCGGATTAATTTGGGACACTGTACTTGTCATAAAGCGTCCTCATGAGTTATCAAATTTTGTCCATTCTAGTCATTATTTAAAATCTTCCCATAATAATATTCATTTCAATGGACAATTCATCCATCTCATTAACTCTTATTCTCAGGTGGCTTTTGATGCTGACAAATGGTAATTCATCAGTTAAAAAAAAAAAAAAATCTCTACAATTTGTTATAAAATAGATGCCTCGGTTCAATTTCAAGAGACAATGAATACTCCCTGTAAGGGAAACTGCGCTTGTAATTGTGCAGCAAGAGTTGCGCAATCTCCAACCATACTTCTGAATTGGCACTACTCAAGTCCAGTGGCAAGAAGAAGTGCTAGACGACTGGAAATAACGCCAAGTAGAGAGCACATATAGCACCTGGAATTCCCAAATGATCAACCCTTTTAGTTCTAACCAGAATTCCCAAATGATCAACCCTTTTAGTTCTAACCAGAATTCCCAAATGATCAACCCTTTTAGTTCTAACCAGAATTCCCAAATGATCAACCCTTTTAGTTCTAACCAGAATTCCCAAATGATCAACCCTTTTAGTTCTAACCAGAATTCCCAAATGATCAACCCTTTTAGTTCTAACCAGAATTCCCAAATGATCAACCCTTTTAGTTCTAACCAGAATTCCCAAATGATCAACCCTTTTAGTTCTAACCAGAATTCCCAAATGATCAACCCTTTTAGTTCTAACCAGAATTCCCAAATGATCAACCCTTTTAGTTCTAACCAGAATTCCCAAATGATCAACCCTTTTAGTTCTAACCAGAATTCCCAAATGATCAACCCTTTTAGTTCTAACCAGAATTCCCAAATGATCAACCCTTTTAGTTCTAACCAGAATTCCCAAATGATCAACCCTTTTAGTTCTAACCAGAATTCCCAAATGATCAACCCTTTTAGTTCTAACCAGAATTCCCAAATGATCAACCCTTTTAGTTCTAACCAGAATTCCCAAATGATCAACCCTTTTAGTTCTAACCAGGCTCAACATTGCTTTACTTCAGTGATCTAATGGGAACCAGTGTGTCAACGTGAATTATGCCGACTAAAAATAGTACTCACTGTAGAAATCACTACTTTCGAATGCAATCCAAAGATCATTTACTGATGCAACTGTTAAAGGATGAATATATGCCACTAGATTCTACAGCCTTATTACTAAAACATTCCTGCAGTTAAAACAAAGCACAATTAATAGAGGATCCGTCTTTATTTCAACATTAACACACCAATTAGCATAAGTAATTAAGTATACAATTAAGTCAACAATGACTATGTAATTGGTAGTAAACTAACAATTATTTGGTGCATATTCTTAATATGTAGTTAATGTCTATAATAAAAGAAAAATGTTAAAAACTTCATTTCATAAGGTCATCTATTTAATATAAAAATATTAACCCCCTTTTTTTCTACTGGTCCCTATAACTCAGGAAAAAATTAAAAAGTTAAAAAAAAAAAAAAAAAAAAAAAGGAAGTTTTCAGTGGGTCATATTTGCAGAAGTTCATTGTTTAATAACACCTTGAATTGGATGCAAGAGAAAGGAGGCCAAAGCGCAAGAATTCAGCAAATAAAGGAGCATGTTATTGTAAGGAAATACTTATCTATTTCCTGTAGGGAGCAATTGCACATGAACACCACTTAAAAAAATAAATAAAAACTACAAATATGTAAACATCTTTCACTTTTTTAATATCACCTAACACAGCTCCTAAATACGACAAAAGTTCTCTACAAAACCTTCCCCTCTGTCTAATAAGCAATGAAACATGATATTTAGCTGCGGAATTGATAAAAGTGTAAAAATCTGATTGGTTGATTTAGATTTATACCCGGATAATTAGGGTTTAAAGTGATATAGACAGTTACAATGACCTGAAATTGAATATTTGGATTCTGGTAGGTATAAGGTGCTTAGACAACCCTTGCAGAGTTTAGGAAAATGGATTCACGGATTTCTTTTTGGATTGAATTACTCATATGCAAGTCTGTCTACTATAAGCAACCATTTTCTTCAGCGTTTTCAATTCTGATTTTGCATGCTTATTGACTTGAACTCAATGGAGAGATGATTGATGAGATTATAATTTAATATTTTACACGTTCCAAAAATTTTTTTTGTTTTACAGAATCAAGGCTGTAGAGTCGGTGCTAGAGCGAATTTAGAGCAAATTAAGACTTTTAGTTAGTGAAAATTAAAACAAAGAGAAAAGGAGAGGATACAGTCTTACTTCACCAAATCAAAGATTTTATATTTTTATTTAGGGCATTTTTCATCATGTATACCGCGATTGAATTGTTTGGATTATCTAGATGGACTACTGTGCTCATCTACAGTGTTATTTGCATTGTTATTTGGTTGATGTAACTTCCAATTTTCTTCAGGTGTATCTTGTTGATGTCTTATTCTGTCAGCCGTACGAATTAGACAGAACGGTGGAGAGTAAGAAGACTCAAAGAAGCAGCACATATGCTGGATGATGATCAAGTACTAAGCAGACCTTGTATAAAATTTAACACTACATGGGAACCATTAATTATAAATAATATATAGAATAAAGTACCTATTTACTATGCCTCCCCACGGGACAGAGTTAGACACCATGGTCGTTTTTTAACGTGGAGAAAAGGTACAAAAATAAAAATTGTCTCAGTCGTGAAGGATCTCTCCTCCACCGAAAGAGAACAAGAAATAGAAGTGCAGCATCTGAAGAACAGATACTACACTTTGATCTTGTCCCGAAGGCCAAAGTAGACTAAAAAATAAATATATATAAAAATAAATAATAAATTAATAAATAATACTCATCTCAATAATGAATTCCAATTAAAATAATATGTACCATTCGGTACGGACCCGACCACAGAAGATAATAAAATAAACATGAATTTATAAGACCAAAAAATTCAACCTTGATCCCCCGTCGGAAGATAGCGGTTTCAATCCTACTGAAAGCCGGCCAGAGGCTTACTTGGCCAAAACGTGGTGAGACGACAACAACTACGGAAGGCAGTAATTGCAGTGAATGCAGTCAGGAGATTCAGAGTTCCTATCCGTCGCGGTTACCACCTGATGAAGGCCAGAGGAATAGTTGGCCGAAACGTCATGAAACAACTAAGAAAAGATGAGGATAATAGAATTTTAAAAATAATTTCATATATTAGAATTAACTGATTCTAAATTAACTGATTCTAATTTTTGAGCACTTTTTAAAGATTTGTTAAGTACTGAATTTTAAACATTCAGGGGGGATAACTTATTTCCTCTGAAAAATATCGAATTATTATCAACCTTGGTCTGTTGTTTTGAGTTTACGTGGGTTAATCTTGAAAATTAGATTTTAATTGGTAATATTCCTTTTTTCTTTTATGCCCGTTACTAAAATAATATCTATATAAAAGCCAAGTACGTCCAAGGATGGAATACTGTTGCCATATCTGGGCAGGAGCTGCTAAAAACAGCCTATCCTGCCTTGACAGTGTACAAAATAGACTTCGTGGCTTAGTGGGGGATGCCCTTTTCTCTACCCTGCAACCTCTCTCCCACAGAAGAGACGTTGCGAGCCTATCCTTGTTTTATCGTTATTTCCATGGCAGGTGCTCGTCTGAACTCCAATCTCTGGTCCCCCCCTCGCCAATCTTTCACGAAAAACACCCATCTAGCTGAATCCACTGTGAAAAATTTCCCCCACTCTATATCTGTGCCTAAATCAAAACGTGGATTCCATGAACAAAGCTTCTTTCTTAAAACTGCACGCCTGTGGAACTCTGTTCCGTCTGCCTGTTTCCCACCGGACTACAACTTGGATGTCTTCAAGTCCAATGTTAACAAATTCCTAATGAACCGCCCCCTTAAGTAAACACTTCATCAAATCTCCACACTAACGTAATGTACTTGCAATAACCCTTATCCTTGAGTGGCTTCCGGGCCTTGATAAGTGGTGATCACTGTGTAAAAATAAAAAAAATAAACATTAAAAAATATTAATATGAAAATTAAAATTCGCATCTCTTTAATGAGAAAGCAAGAATATTTATTTACGAGAATAAAATTTATTTTAATAACGATTAGTTGGTTTTATCAGTGTTTCTTAGTTTCGTAAATTAGGTTTTAAAAACTTCAGATTAACTTAGGGATCAAATTAAATTTTAGGTTGATTTTTTTCTTATTACAAATAATTTAGAAATAATACCTAGGGTTTTGTTTTACTTTTAATTCTAAAAAGAACCTAAATATGAAATCTTAGAAGTATGAATATAAATAACGCCCAAAATTTAAGCATGGCAGCATAAGATGTCTCCTCATGTGCTTTGATTTTTTTTTTTTCGGGGGGGGGGGGGGCTATAAAAAGTGATATTTAAATCTAGAAACAAAAAGTAGGATTAAGTTTCTTAAAATTCATACTAGAAACTTCTACTCAGTTATAGCTGACGGAATGAATTAAAATTCTGTAAAGATTCCCAAGTTCGGCAATATACACCTGAAGAAGATCTGAGGTTACAGTGACCGAAATGTTATGTAAATAACAGTAAAGACGAAAACAGTCCAAAGAATCCAAATAATACAATTATTCCTCATCTCAACCTTTTATCAAAACTTTTAAAAGCATAACTCATCGTTTTAAACACAAAATCTAGGCATACTTTATATAAATGATTGACATTGGATCTTTTATGAAGTGATAAAGATAGATTTGAGAGGGATAAAGACTTGGCCAGATGCAATAACAGTATGGGGAATCACAGCAATAAGCGCTAATGGTTGGCGTGTGCCCTGTCGAGAAGCGCTGGCACTCGAACCTGAAACGTGTCGGATGAACAAAGCTTCTAAGAATTGTACATCTATGGAACTCTCTTCTGTTTATTTGCTTTCCAACTGACTACAATACGGCCATCTTCAAGTCCAATATAAACAAGTTCTTGATGAGCCGTTGTCCTTAAATAATCCAATTTACCAAATTTACAATTTTAATGATTACTATGATATTGTCCTTTTGACCACTGTATACTCTTTTACACTTATCTTCGAGTGGCCTCTGGGCCTTGGATAAGTGGTGATTCCTTTGTAAAAAAAAAAAAAAAAGATACGAAAAATAAGATAGATGCAAATTTAGGTGCTATCATGGTTCGAGATGCAGTATAAAAAGACTTTTTTTTTGTTCGAAGATAATGACAGATTATCTTGTGCATGTGAACTTGCTGTCAGTTGGGAAGAGGATGAAAAGTGAATTACGACTACGACGGCGGCGAGGATGAGAATTAGAATGTAGATCGTTAAGAATTCCGAATCGGACTCTTTTTTTCCTCTGCTTTCACTGTTTTGAGAACAAGCAAACGTTCTGTCGTGAAAAAACACAAACACAATTTCAATGTCGTTCACTCTCAATTCAAACAAATTTATGCAACTAAAATAGGGATTAACACCCAGAGAAAAACTATAGACGATCTTTCACCAGAGATAGGTTAGTTTATTCAGTTTCTAAGAGGTGTAAAACATACCTTAAACCAGATCTGATGATTGGAAGCATTATTTTAAAAATGCTGTGAATTTACAGGAAGTTATACAGATGTGATAAAATAGAATAAGTCTAAGTAAAACATTTTTATAGCGAGATGGGATTGTGTATTTCTTCTCCCTTTCATGATGTTTTTAGATGACAAGATTGGAATTTCTAACCCAAAAAGTTGATTTTGATTCTGCTGCAGAAATTTTAAATGATCTAACTCCATAAAACCTATCTTCCACTTGTCAAAATTTATATCCTACATTAATTTATATACGTTAATAAAATTTGTAGAATTTTGCTTTTAAAGAGGATGACATTTTTCAAGTCTGTCAAATTAACATTTTTGTTGCTTGTATTTAATAAACCTAATCGAAAAAATTCAATTTTTAAAATATTTACGAAAATAGAGATGCGAGATCAGTTAATCAAATGCTCAACTCAAACATCAACTCTCAAAATTTTTACACATCTGACTATTAAAACAATGAATTTGCCCAGATTTCAAAATCCTAAGTTATTTTTTTTTTTCACCCAAAATACCTATGGTGATATAAAATCTAAATTTAATTTTTTATTAGATTAAAATCTCCAGATTCTTAACTCTGAAAATTAATGTTTGAATTTTTAATATATTAGGATTGTCCAATATGACACTTGAAGAAAATCATTGAATCGGTGGGAAAAGTTTTTTTTTTTTTTTTTTTTTTTTTTTTTTTTTTTACTCTGCTAATTTCTGATATGAGTAAAGTATATATATTTTTTTTAATTATTTAGAACTAGAAATTATCTATTAACTAGCAAGGATACATAACCTTACCTGGGGGGGAGCATGTATGACAAAACGAGTTAAAAAGAAAAAGTGTGTACAACATCTTTCTTTTAAAACTTCTCTCAGTCACATTCCTTTCTGAACATACCGCATTCTTCAATTACTCTCTTTTTTGTCAACTATCTTAATGAAATAAACAAAAGTCATCATCAGCTGACCTAGTTTCAGTGTTATATTTATAACTACCTGAATGAAAAAACATCCCCCTTTCGCATGTACCAATTTGATCACTGATAACTAGCGCTGTGACAACAGAATATTCTTTTCATTCTTTTGACTCAAGTATATATCCGACAGTAAATCAACCGAGAACCACATCAATCTATATAAAAACATAAGATATTAACAGATATATACTCCAGAGTCAAAACAATGAAAAGAATATGCTGTTGTCACAGCCCTACTGATGACTATAACTAAAGATCATAGGAAATCCAATGTAAGCTTTATTAATGTACCTTTGATAGTTTCTGAGTTTTAAGACACACACGTAATGCCTAATAATACTAATAGAAGTTAACTGTCTTATTATTAGATATGATGTTTGCATAAAAATTTCAGGCAAAGTCAGTAGTCTGTTTTATCTTAAAAATAGGTTTAGCAAAAAAAAAAAAATAGTCAAGATTTTGCTTGGTTGACAATTATTGAAGTTTGCTTTTCTTTCTTTTTCAAAAAAAAAAAAAAAAGAAAAAATTCAATTTGACTGTTTTGCAATTGATGTCAGTGGAAAAAAAATAGCAAGAAAGAAAAAGAAAGTGCTTGTCTTGTTGTCATAGTACAAACACCATCTGTTGATGATGTCATAATCATCAGCAGCAGTTTTGTGACTAGCCAATGAATGCATGGGAAAGTGTACATGTTAAAGACACCAAGAGAAATTTGAAAATTGTTTTTTTTTTTCTTTAGTTTAATGAAGAGCATTAGGAAAAGTGACCCAATTCTCTCCCCTCTTTAATAATTAAGAAAAAAGTTTTGCCTCATGTAACTGCAGTGTTTTTGTGTATGATTTTAGAAGACTTGCTGGCAAAAATATCTTGCTGACATGACAGTTTTATGCATACACTAATGTTTACTAAAAGAACGTTGAATAGAACTGAAGAAATGCAGCCAACTTTTGAAGTCTTTAAATGAATAGCTATTTTTATTAAGTACTTACAAAATAGATCGCTTAATAGAAGAACGAAAATGATTTGGGTTATATAAAAACTTGGAACTTACCTATGGCAAAGGAATGGGACCTCAGCACTTTAAGGCAGTACTAATCTGAAATTGTATTTGAGCTTACTAAGGCCGGCGAATAGTAATTTGTTTTCTTAATGAAAACAGACATGTACTCTTTATATAACAGATAGAAGATGTATCTGAAACACTTTAGAATTAAAATTTGGTAATTTTTTATATTATTTTGCAAGAGAAAGGATTCAAGAGAACATTAAGAACACCTTTGTCATTAATGGTAGCTAGACAACATTATGATGGAAAAGAGTGCAATCGATTGCTTACAAAGAATCAATAAATATTCTGGTCAGAAGAAGATTAACAAAGTCATCATTGATTATCGGAAAAACGTAAGAGATGCAAGGGAAGAAGAACTGGCCTTGTTTAAATTTGTTAGTCATGTGTCCATTTTCGGGGATAAGGAATTAGTTTTTCTTCAAACTATTCTTCTCATTTTTTTTCTTGACTATGTTTCAGTTGATATGCACTTCGGCCTTCTTCAGGCTTAACCAGAGGGAAGCCCCCACCCCACCATATGACTGATTAATTGTATTGTTTTCACATGTACTTAAATTAAAAAAAAGCAATCATATAGAGGGCGTAATGTATGCAAATCAACGATCCCAATGATGTTTGAATACAGGAAAAAATATCACTATAAATTATTATAATGACCAAAACTGCAAAAACTTTGGAAAAAAAACAAAAAAAAACAATGCAAAACATAAAAATACATATGCATGCTTGTTACTTCACAGAAGTTTATCATCTCTACAATTAATTGCTGTGTGCACGTAGGTGGCTTTTTAACCCAGATTCAGTTCTACATGAACGTTCACATATGCGACACAAAAGCTTTCCTCTTTGTAAGGGAGCTTGCATGTTAATACTGCAAATCCTAGTATGTCATGTCAGGCCATTATATATATATATATATATCTCTGAACATCAAATTTATTGAAGGGGGAAAAAATTAGGTTCCATGGAAACCATGACTTGGCCCTAAGGTAAAAAAAAAATTCTCAAAGTATATTCACATTCTGGTCAACACCAAAAACTGCATTCACACATCCTCTACTGCTCAAATGAAAGATATTTATCCAAATAATGTGGCCAGTGTTACTGAACGGTTTGGTCGTCTGTAGATTGACAGTTTCTGACAACTTATTCCATAGTACAAAAACCCAAACCGAAAAAGACAATTTGGATAAATACCTTTCATTTTAGGAGTGGAGGATGTATGGATACAGTTTCTGGTGTAAAATATCAACCAGAACGTGAATATACTTTGAAAAGTTTTTTTTTACCTTAGGACCAAGTCATGGTTTCCATGGAACCTAAATTTTTTTTCCCCTTCAATAAATTTGATGTTCAGAGATATATATATATATATATATATATATATATATATGACATACTAGGTTTTGCAGTATCTATGTTTTCATGTATGTTTTCCCTCGTCAAACTTTAACAAAAACGCTCAACTAGCTACAACCACTATCAACAATTTCCCTCACTATCTGTGCATAAATCGAAATGCAGATTCCATGAACAAAGCTTCTTTCCTAGAATGGCCCACCTGTGGAACACTGTTCCACTGACCTGCTTCCCGGCTGATTACAATATGGTAGTCTTCAAGTTCAATGTAAACACGTTCTTGTTGAGCTGTCCAGTTTAAATAATCAAAATTCTACTCAATCTACACCATTAATGATTACTACACTGCCATCTTACATTCATTAACCTTTATTCTCGAGTGGCCTTCAGGCCTTGATAAGTAGTGACTCCCTTGTAAAAGAAAAAAAAAAACAAAAAGCTTCCCTACCCTCATGTCACATCAGTCAGTCACGGGAAAGAGATAAACAGAATCATTTGTTGCTTCTACATTTATGACAAAAGATTTCTTCCCATGTTTTCAACATGTTTTAGTGGATGATGTCATCCATTTGTGACATCATCTATTGTGCATGGAGACAAGCAAACAAACCACAAAGAAGCTCCAAGTTGTAGAAGTATTAGTAAATAGATTTGTAAATGTATTTTACTTCAAACTCATTAGATTCTGCTGCAGATAAGGATCATTAGATGAGCAGATAAAATTAGATTGCTATAAATGCAGTCATGTGCCACACTATTTTCCTTGTATAGTCTCCATTTACTTACCTCTCCCACAAGAGCAAAGTTTGACACAAGATCGTTTTTCAATGTGAAAAAAATCTAGTTTCCTGAAAAGAGGCATTTTGGATTGGGACAAATTTAAAATTGCCTCAATCTAAGAGTTCTCCACTGACTGAGAAAAAAAACATGGAAGATACATTTCTTTCTAGGTAAAAACAAATTCATCTTGATAAAAAAAAAAAAAATCATTAGTTTTATCCCATTGCTGTGCTCCCATTAGAATAACCTTGTACCTGACTAAATAATGCTTCGTAAATAACTAGAATCTAAATAAAAATAATAATCTGTAACAATTACCAAAACTATTTTAAACAAACTCGTTTCAAAGCAAATTAATGAAAAACAAGGATTTGAGTTTAGCTTTATCAACAGATACAAACTACAAACAGATGTAAAAATAATTACAATTTACAACAGTGTTTCTGTTCAGCCATTTTCTTTTATTCTTTTTATTTTTTGCATGCGTCATAGTTTAGTTGGTAAACAGAGCACTTGTTGATAAGCAATGGAACTAGTCCACAAAAAAGCTAAATTTGGCGCATGAAGAAAATAAATTCTGCTTAAGAGGAGTCTAATATTACCAAAAATAGATGATTATATCAAGTTCCATCTCGCTGCAAAACATTGAATGTACTGACTCGCTGTAGCAAGAGGTATTAAGTAGACAATGGATAAGATTTCTTGCTTTAACTTATTTTTCTTTTAAAGGAAGATTAGTTCGAGAGGATTTGAATTAATATTTTAAAGAACCAGTTTTCAGCTTTTTAAGTTTTTAATTTATTGCTTCATCTCAAAAAATGAAAGCATGCTAGTTTGCAAGAATATGAGAAGAGCAAATCATTTACAGATTTACGACTGGTTTCCTTTTCTCAGTTGTTATATCCATTTTGTTTTGTTTTTTAATTTTGTTTTAGTAATGATTCATCACATCCAGGCGTAAAGCCTCTTCTGCCATTGCGCTACGACTTTCTTCAGCTATCTTTTGCAAGTAACTTAAAATCTTTGGTAAATTTTGTACTCGATTTCCACCTTCCTTTAAAATGACGACTTCTGAAAGGTTTTTGGATATGCTGAAAACGAGTATCGCATTCAAATTTTCCACAAATAAGTAGTTTTCCAGATATTAAGCAATGTAATTATGTTATAAGTGGTAACCATTGTTGTACGTCTAAGTACGGACATGCATGCTTGCAGGTACAACAATGGCCAACAATGGCCACAATATGAGCTCAGTGGTTAGACACTGACGAAGCTCCACAACACTTCCCAAAGTCAAAGTTACACCAAAAGATGGTCATACTGACTGTTTGGTGGTCTGCAACTGGTCTCATCCATTAGTTTTTTGAATGCAGGCGAAACAATTACGGCAGAAAAGTACTGTTCACAAATGGATGATATGCATCAGAAACTTCAACAACACCCAGCATTAGTCAACAGAAATGGCCCAATTCTTCTCCACAACAATGCCTGACCACCAAAGTTACACCAAAAGATGGTCATACATACCCTATCTATTAGAGAAGAAAGACTATTTTTAAGATCGTCAAGCCCAAATATCAGCTGATGTGATACTGTAAACAAACACAGATGGAATTTGATGAACGACATCATCATCATCATCATTTTTCTTGCAAATTAGTCCACCGGGAAAATTATTCCTTGTAAAATTATTCCTTGTAATATATAATAATCAATAGAGGATTGATTCTATAATAATATGTATGCAATCAGCATAAATTAAAATATAATGTTTAAACGTATTGTACAACTGGGCAACGTCGGGTTGCCAGCTAGTGTGTATATATATATATATATATATAGAGTTTTTGTGAGCGTGTTTGATCTCTGGCACATTAACTTGTCATGGCACCTGCACAGGAATTTTAGATATTTGTCTTCATCTATCCCCACCCCGGATGTTCCAATTTACTCACAGGAAGTAAAGATAAGAATGTGTTAATTCATAACAGCTTATTTTCCTCACATTAAAAAAAAGTCTAATCTTGATTCAACAATGTAAACATTTTTTATTAGTTCACATGTTTTGTAATCATTGTCTTTTTGTTTATTTTTTTTTTTTAAATTATGAAAAGAGGATTTTTATAAAGTCCCATCAAAATTCAAGTAAATCAACAAAACCAAAATTAAATTATTAATTCAAGAAGCAAAAACACTTTAAAATCTTCAAACGACGTCAACTTTGTTCATAAAAAGTCAGCAATCGCCACATTTAACCCTAACCTACTATAGACATAAAAGACAACAAACAAAACCAAATCCAGTGGTAGGACAGCCTATAATAAAATACTTGTGAAAAAATTGGGTTAGATTGTTTGAACCAGGTACAAAAAAAAATTAGCTGGCAAAGTCAGATATAAAATAAAGACAAATATCAAAATTAGTGTACACCTCTTTCTCTTTTCAGATACGAGTTAAATCATATTGTAACTTATTTTTGATGGACGATTCCAACGTTTTATCGATTATCTTGACTTGCAAAGAGTAAAAGTGACAGATATCACATAAAATAAGAGCAGGGAGTAGGTGAACCAAAATGCAATAAAAGTGATAGAAACTTAATAAAATTGGCAAATTAATTACAGCTAAATACAAAAGTTAAAAAATTTTTTTTTTTTAATATAACTCAATTTCAAAACTGAGGAACCTTTTATTAAGTTAACAAAAAAGTTTTTGTGGAATTTTTAATTTTAATTTCAAATAAGTTTTTGTTATAATACCTTTACTTTATATATCATTTTTAAGAGCGTTTTTCGCTCTATCTAATCGTTTAAATTACAATCGTTTTAAAACAATTATCTCTTTTCAGAATGTTGAATACAAGATAGAAAAAAAAGAAAATTTGCACAATTTTATTTCAATTCAAGCTAGACCAAAAAGCTGCTGAAACAGCTTGCAATATCAATGAAGAGTTTGGCCCAGAAACCACTACTGAATGCACAGCACAATGATGGTTTAAGAAATTTCATTGAAGATAATGAGCATAGTGGTCGGCCATCGGATGTTGACAATGATCAATTAAGAGCCTTGTGTTCGAAAACTTACTTCTGAATTAGACATAACATACGATGATTTCCAACCACTGGAAAGATTGGAAAGAAAAAACTTCATAAATGAGTGCCTCATGAATTGAATGACAACCAAAAGAAACACTGTTATAAAGTGTCATCTTCCCTTCTTTTATGCAACAAGAAGGGCCCCATTTCTCGAGTGGGTTGACTTGCGATAAAAAGTGGGTTCTTTACAGAAACCGACGATGCTGAGCTCAGTGGTTAGACACTGACGAAGCTCCACAACACTTCCCAAAGTCAAAGTTACACCAAAAGATGGTCATACTGACTGTTTGGTGGTCTGCAACTGGTCTCATCCATTAGTTTTTTGAATGCAGGCGAAACAATTACGGCAGAAAAGTACTGTTCACAAATGGATGATATGCATCAGAAACTTCAACAACAACACCCAGCATTAGTCAACAGAAATGGCCCAATTCTTCTCCACAACAATGCCTGACCACACATTGCTAAACTGACCCCGCAGAAGTTGAACGAATTGGGCTAAGAAACTGCCTTACCTACCGACTACCACTTTTTCAAGCATCTTGACAACTTTATGCATGAGAAATGCTTCAAAAATCTAAGCCATATCAAAACGCCTTCAGTGACTTCATTGTCACCAGAATGTAAAATTTTTACATTACTGGCATAAATACACTGGTTTTGTATTGGCAAAAGTGTATTTTGATCAATAAATTTTTGTTTGAGCCGAGATATGTTCATCTGAATTTAAAAATTAAAACCCACAAGAACTATCTTGACAACCATGATAGCATGTATATTTTGTAATCAAAATATATAAGAACAAAAAAGTTTTAGGAAACAAAGATTAATTCAGCTTTAGTAAACTAGATTCAATCAATGGTGTATTATAGACTAAAAAACAGCACATTTCTAACATCACTTTTTTCACAAAATTATCCTCAATTTACAATCGCTGGTATGATTGTGCAAAGAAAAATGTAACCAAACACACATCTGCTGCACTCAACGGCACAGAAACTGCAGCCTCATCTTACAATAACCACCACTGCCAATGTTTGGTCTCTACAGAATCTTTCCATTTGGGAAAGAGTGCAAACTCGTCAAAATAGCTTAGTATACCGAAGAGATAAGGAAAATAAATTGCTCATCGTCTTTGGTGATGCTAACCATCCTTGCTGAGCGAAAGATTATCACCTTGTGCGATAACTTTCTCAAATGAACGAGGCTGCCAAGCTGTTGGGGACACTTGATTATAAACAAAGCCAGGACAATCTGTCACCGGCTATACACCAGCCAATCACCGATGGCATACAAGTCTTTTTCTGCAGACGTTTCATTGACTGTTGTATTTCTTTGTATTTCTGATGATCTAATTTCCATCCCTTGAATCAGTTGTGCGCTGTCCATTTCTGAAGATTTAAAAGGCCTCTGATTCTTAACTTTGCACTGAACTTTATTTTTTCCATTATTTTTTGATGTCTATGAAGACTTGCAAGTTTTCATCACACACACTCTTTTCGTTATCTTAAGCATATGTCCACATGACATCGAGCCATTTGTAATCTGTATAGTATAACTTAATATGGATTTTTATTTGATAGTGTAATAGAACATTTACATGTTTTTTTTTAATTCTATTACATATTAAAATGCCAAATGTATTTCTAATATTAATGCCTACCCCATATCAAATGGTTTCATACAAATATTTACTTGATTTAAATAATTCAACAGAGTAGAAATAAATATTTTTTTTAGACAAAAAAAAAAAAAAACTTAACCGCTAATTTTTTTTTTTTTTTGAGTCATGCAATTATAGATCTTTATGAAAACTTTACTTTCATACAAATTAGAAAAATAATCCTATCCGCTGAAATCCCACAGAATTAGAGATATATTGAAACAAATGCTAAGAGGCTAATATTTTTCATAGCAACAAAATATTAGTTTTGGGACAGAAAAACCAATAATATACAGCAAATACGAGTTTAACATTCTATGAATATAGTATCTATTGTATTTTAAATACAAAACTAACCTAAATGAGGTAAACCAATAAATACTAATAAATACTCAGAAAGTAATATTGTGCTATATAGTTTAATACAAATAATAAAATCACATTGTAAGAGACAATATTTAATTTGTTTCTTCAATCCAGAACATCATGGTAGACAATGTTTTTTTTACTGTTGCCCCGTTTCTTTCGAATGTTCCCTTTTTGTATAATGTTTTGTTGATTTCTTTTACGGTGAAGAACGGCTGCATATCGAAATTAAAAGTTCTTTGCTACGCCACTGCAACAATGATAATAGGCGAATTATTTATATTACTAGAATACATTAGATTACCCTTAGAAGGAAATTTTACAGAGCAGAGGACACTCATTACCCCCTCAAAAACACACTGCTTCCAGTGATAGTAGAAACATTGATTTTTAAAAACATTACTCTTATAAGGAAATCTTACAGAGAGGGTAGAGGTATTACCCCCCAGAAAAAACAATCTTTGAAAACATTACCGTTTAGCATTGGTAATTTCCTTTATCCTCAAAATGATTGTCTGTTTGTAACCACTATCCAGAATGTATTTGCAGAGAAAATAAAAATGAAAAAATAAGGTTGGTTTTATTTGAATAACACGGTCACATATAATATGGTCGGCTGATTCTTTGGATTAGGCATCTCTGACTTCCGGTCTAGTTAAAGTAAGGGCCCAAGTGCAAAAATATTTCAGCCACCAAAATCCATCCTAACGCATCACGGGTTACAGGCAGCCCTTTTTTCAGGCAAGTTTTACCCCTCTGCATGGGGTTATTGTGAGTAAATTTGTCGGCAGGGAATCACTGAAAAAAAATGGTTTCTTATATTTAATCAACAAGATACATGGAGATGAAATAAAAGCAGGAATTAATGAGAATTTATTTAAAATCAGATATTAAACTTTAAAAAAAAAAAAAAAAAAAATGTTTATCCTCTATTTACAGTCAAGATTAACAATCATTTTTTGTGGACTTGCTCCAAAACTAATCGGTAGAAAAAGCTAAATATTTGACTAGTGTTAAAAGAAATAAAAAGTAAATAAAAAAAAACGTGACCAATAGAAAGCTGTATTCAT
Organism: Euprymna scolopes; assembly: GCF_053919585.1. Classification (NCBI taxonomy): domain Eukaryota; kingdom Metazoa; phylum Mollusca; class Cephalopoda; order Sepiida; family Sepiolidae; genus Euprymna; species Euprymna scolopes. The sequence goes on from NC_136485.1 coordinate 15,210,888, forward strand.
TAGTAAATCATGTTTTTCTAATTGAAAGGACAAAAATCTGAACGAAAAACCGGATTAAATTCAGCAGAAAAAAAATATCAATCAATAAATGTACCATGTAAATGAGAAAGATTCTAATCCCATTTCAAGTGAAACTAGTTCACATCGACAAAAGAGTTTTTTTTTTTTTTTTTTTTTTTGAAAAGATCATGTCTGCTTGATTATATTTTTTAATAGAGCGTAGAATGACACACAAGAATGTCTTAAATCATCAGTCAGTGACCAATAGGGGCGTATCTCGACGACAAAAGTCAACATAAAAAAGTGTAGAGAATTTAGATAAGACTTCTAAGATACTGAAGACCTATATAAACAATTCGTTTTAATAATCTTTAAAAACTGATGCTATTCAACTGTAGTTCTAAATCAATCATAGCAAATGTCAAGTAATTGAAATGCACAACTAAAATAACACTAGCTTTAAGATCTACAACCCTCTTACAGAAACACCTGCTCTTTCTGAGAAGAGAAGATATTTAATGATTTACTTTTAACTCCTACTAGCAGTTCAGCATGGTTTTGCTCGGGCCCTACGTACTGTTCATAACTGGCCCTACCTGTGAATACACTTTTTCTAAGATTTAAAATATTTAAACCAAAAATTGTCCGAGTAATTTCGTAGAGACTGCAGAGGTCAATTATTTTTAAACTTCGACCCCAACTTTGACTCCTTAACATTTATTATTTTTGTCCCAAATCAAAAAGAAAAAAAAAAAAAAAGAAGTTTTACCCATGTCCAAGTTACCTACATCTAAAATTTCAAGTCTTTAGACCCAAAATTGTCAAAGGAATTTGGTAGAATCTGCAAAGTCAACTTAATTTTGACCTTTTGGCAGCCAAATTTGTGCCCCAAAACTGATTAAAATGCTTGCTGCATTATGTATAAATTTCAAATGTTTAGACCTAACGTTGGCTGAGTAGTTTGCTATACACAGCAAAGGTAAAATCTTTTGAACTTTGACCCTTTGGCAGCTCAAATTTTCGACCCACACCGATTAAAAACCTTGCCCTATCTCTGAATACACTTTATGTAAAATTTCAAATGTGTAGATCAGAAATTGGCCGAGTAATTTGGTAGAGACCGTAGAGGTCAAATTTTTTAAAACTTTGACCCCAATTTTGACCTCTTCAGATTTATTTTTAGGAGCTCAAATCAAATTAAAAAGGTTTGATCCATGTCGAAGTAACCTTCATTCAAAATTTCAAGTGTTTAGACTCAAAATTAGCAGAGTTTGGTAGAGTTTTCAAAGGCCAAACCATTGAACTTTGACAGCCAAATTTCTGGCCGAAAACCGATTAAAAAAGATTTTCCCAAATCTCAATACCCCTTATGTCAAATCTCGAGTCTGTAGACTGAAAATTGACAGAGTAATTTGGTAGGGAAATGTACACAGACATTTTCACTTTTATAGATATATAGGTTTTCTTCATTAATATTTGTTTTTTGTTTTTTTTTTTCAAATTTTGAAATCTTTGAATGAAAGAAATTGTCTTTAGAAAACCCTCAGTGGTTTTGAAATTAAATTAGTCATGACAGTGCAAAAACAACGAATGTACAATTCTTTTTTTTTTTAAAAAAGCATCATTTTGCTCAAACATCAAGAAAAAATAAAAATGGGTAAAAAAAAACAAACTTTATCATCAGAATTCCATGTTTAATTACATCAAATGTCTCAGTTTAAAAAAGAAAATCAAATAACCTTAAACTTGATTTTTTTTTTTTTCATTAACTATAATAATACAATAAAAGTCGCATTTTATTTGTTAATATTTCTTTAATAAAACTGGAGTCAAACTAAATTCATTGCTTTAGGAGTTCCAAACTGAAAAAAATTGGCAGACAAAAAGTTGATTTTGTTTATCTATAATGATACCCAATAAAAAGTGTCCAAAAAATAAATATCAAACCTTATTGCCGTGATTATTAAGTCTTTATTAAAAAAAAAAAAAAAGATAGATTTTTATTTTAGATATATTTTTTTTATCAAGTATCACTTTTTCTTTGATTGAATGCTTTAGATTTTGTCCATAAAAACAATTGAATTCAGGGAGCCTTGTAAAACAGTATCTTATTCAAAATCAAAACATTTTATATTAATATACATAAATTAAGAACGAAGAAGAGTTATTAGAGATGAACCTTTTAAAATTTCAGGTGCCAACGTCAAGAATTTGAGATACTCAACTTCCAAACCCTATTTGCAAGAAATAATAGGACATTTTACACCAATCATACTACTGAGAATTCTGTCTGTTTATATAAAAGCAAATAAACTGCTATCCTATCTGATATATTTAAATTGTCAGCCATCTTAGTTGTTTCAGTTAATTGCTGAGATCTTTAAGAATAATCGAAGAGATTTTTTTTTTTCACGGTAAAAATATTACGATCGTCTGTACAAAAAACAGTTAAACAAGAATAAAACTAAAGTTTCTTAAAATAAAAATAAGTATTTTTTTTTCTAAGGAAAATAATTTGGAGCATGTTCTGAGAAGATCCCAGGAGATATCAGATAAAAATGGTTTCAATGGAGGGGAAGTGTGGGGGGGGGCACATGAAAGAGACAGTTGAATCCTAATCTAGTGCTCCCACGTGTCTTAGCTAGTTACCATAAACTGGCACATGCATCTTATTTGACTCGGCAGCATGTATTTATTTCAGATTACAATATTTTAGATGTTATTATTTTCGTTCAACATTTAAAGATTTTTTTTTTATCTCTTATCTTTCTGTCTATCAATTATTTCTTTCTGAAAAGTTCACTTTTTGCAGACCTACGTCACATTATTTAGTTCTTTTGTAAAAGAAGTTCACTTCACCCATCTAAAAGGTTTCTATCCAAAAGAGAATACATCAGAAATAGTAAAAAACTTTGAAATTGTCTTTATCAAATCTTTGAAGTCTTGCTGTGAATTAGTTTGTATAAATGGAAACCAAACGAAAAAAAAAAAAAAAAAGGCAAGAGCTTGAACAATAATTCTGATCAATGGCACCAACAATAATATCGAAATTGTTTGTTTAAACAAAACGAGATAGAAAAAAATCCATCAGGTAAAAATGCTAATTTAAATGCTGAACCATTGCCAAAATAATAACCATCACAATATTAGACTTGAAAAAAAAAAAAAGATATGCTCAAAACGTGAGTGAATTTATTTTGTTGGAACGATAAAATTGTCGCCCTAGAAAAGACAAAATGATTCCATTTTCGTTTGATGAAAACCGCTTTTTTTTTTTTTTTTTTTTTTTGTTGAAAACCATCTACTAGTTGGCCAGTTGTGTACAAATCCCAAGAGCGATGTCAGCTCTATTACATAATCAAGTTATTTGAATTGATTTTTTCAATAAAAGTAATAAAATAAAGCTGTAGTGTGGGTTTTCTTTAGAGCAACAAATTTATCGTTCCACCTTGTACTAACAACAATGATTTTTTTCAATCTTCACAACTAAATAAGAATGGAAAAAAAAAGTTAAAATATTAACAATCCTAAAGATTTATATGAGAACAAGTTTAAGATGAACGCGATTGGTTCATGTGAACAATTCTCTTTTTAAAATATTCTCAAACATTTAAATATTTTTGTAAATTTTTTAATTTTATGCAAATTACTGCAAAGTTTTGGTTGGAAGATTACACGGATGCACAGAAAATTAAATTGCATTGTGGGATTGATTTTGGTTATAAAAAGAGAATTACCAATATAATTTTTAATTAAAAAAAAATTTTTGTAATAGGACAGAACATTTTGATGCATAGAAACTGAATAAATGAAATGGACCATAGTTGTAACAGAACGCGTATGTGTGTGTGGGAAAATAGCAGCAGCTGTAGGAAAGCTGGCTTGCAAAGATATTAGCAGCAGTAACGGAAAAAGTAGATTCCATGAACAAAGTTTCTTTCTTAGAACTGGACACTTGTGGAACTCTTCTTTTTCCCTGCTTTCTAGCTGACAACAATATTGTCGTCTTCAAGTCCAACACGAACAAGTTCTTGATGAGTTGTCCCCTTAAGTAATCCAATTTACCAAATTTCCACTACTAACGATTACTACAATATAGTCCCACTGATTACGGTACATCATTAACCCTTATCCTAGAGTGGCCTCCGGGCCTTTATAAATGGTGACTGCTTTAAAAAGAAAAAAAAAAGCACATATACAAATTAGGAAGAGTGAGCAGGCTTGCATCGGAAGAAAAAAGAAAAAAAATACTCCACGTGGTCAGGCTGGAGAAGATAGACATGTAAAGTTGAAGGTGAGAAATGGCTGGCTAGTGGTAACGTGAGGTTGGGGGAGAAGAAAAATGTACACCGGGCAAGATGGACGTATGGTCCTGTGATGGCGGTGAGAGACTTAAGCTGGTGTTGAGACGGCAGGGTTTTGTTAATCTCACGGCAGATGAAATGGACGGTTGAAAAAAAAAAAGAAAGTAATGGTAATAAATGCCATTTGCAAAAGCAGAAAAAAAAGCGAATCTGATTTATTTCTGTTTGTTTGCTCCTTTTCGATGGTACTAGGCTGCATGGGGGTTCAAGAGAGGTTTGAACTGTAACGAACACAATTCAAGCGTAACGGTCACATTACATAGTCAAGAGATCCAAAGACTCCCTTTTAATAGGTTACTACACAGATGTAAGAGAGAGTAGTCTCTGTTTCCTTCAATCGCTCCACTTACTCTTGATCCTCATCTTATAATGAAATATTAGGACTTTTTGAAGATATTGAAAGGGAAAAAAGGTATTCATAAATTAAACGCTATGTAATATTTGTATATCTTTTTGAATCAGAATTATACAAGAAAGCTGATGAGAAAATATGTTTAGTTGATGCTCACAATCGATTTTCTACTTGACATTAAATTTTCACAAATGTATAAAGTTTCATTCTATTAAGTATACAAAAGCAAATATCATAAGATTCTTGGTTATAAATAGAAACATAAAAACTCGAGAATCCTTACGATTTAAGACATTTCTAACAGTATCTTTTTCAAATTGATACATTATCAATATTTTAAATTTTAAAAAGTAATTTCTTTTAAATTGTTTTAATTTTCTAGTTTAGAAAACAGAGGAAAAGTATTATTTTAGACAGATTTCAGTTTTTGTTTTAATATTTTTAATAAAATTGTTTCTTCTGCCACCTTCCAAAACATGTGAAAGAAGAGTTAATTGCTTCTCTGAAAGCAGATTTCTAGTTTTATTCTCATTTCCATAATAGAAATACAACGTCAAGATGGAAGCCTTTTATGAGTTATTCTAACATTCTAAACTTTTAAGCTTTATAATAAAAAAGCTGATATCAAACATGTCTAATCACTCAGATTTTCAGTTGAAACCTTACAAAAGCTTTTATATTTAAAAAAAATAAATAAATAAATAAATAAAAAATACATATTAGATAGTAAATTACAGATATGAAACAATAGATTCTAACATTTGTTATCACTTCTGCAGTCGTATGCAAAACGAGACCATTGAAATAAGCATTACCCCCTCCCTAAAAACAAAAAAAAAATCATGACTAACTTTAATACTTTGACTCATTATACTAACCGGTTTAGAACAAGTTACACTTGTGTTCACAGATTCAGTAAAATTGACACCCAACAGCACCTTTCTTCTTTTTTTCCTTGTCAGGTTAAGGTTTCAGATTTCTATTCTGAATTCTTGACATGTATTCATTTTATGCAGTAAGAAAACATTACTCAATAGAGTACGTAAAATTTGTTTTAAAAAAATAAATAAAATTATATATTTATTTATTCTTTTTTGCAAGATTTTGTTTTTACGTTGGTTTGAATGCGCCATTGCAAGAAGTGATTTTTAAATCATTTCAAGTCACAATGTCGCATCTCTACGCCTGTCTTACAACTACTTTAATGGAATGTGCTCTGGCAAACTCATTGCACTTGTACCCCTCCCCAACGTCGATACCTCTGAAAAACCCATCTAGCACCAAAATCCCACTCCTTCACTGTTAAGATCACAAGACGCCAGAAAGCCTTCTACTCTAATAGTTTCTTCCTTCAAACTGCTCCACGTTGTAATTCCTTCTTGTTGCCTACTTCTGACTATACTACCATGCAGAAGTTTAAATGTAATGTCAACACACATCTCACTTATTACCATAGTAACCCCTTACATCCAAGTGACAATACGTCTTGTTTGAGGGTGAATAAAAATAAATTATTTTTTTTGAAATTTAAAAGAAACAAAAGTTTTTATGGTCTGCATTGTACAAGTGTTTATCCAACCAAAGCTTAATTCAACATGTCCACACCATACTATAGGCGGTTACAACGTAGAGCTGACAGCAATCCAGGCACCTTCAACTTCAACAGCAGGGAGTCACAACTAATTGTCACACACCAAACCATAGCTATGTCTCCTCTGTATCCTGAGAAAAACAAAGTGTATGAGATCCCAGCATGTAACAAGTCATTATGATCAGACTTATAGTAAACTCGATTACAAATAACAAGTGAGAGTGAACAAGATCTGAAGAAGAAGATGAAAATTATCCCAAGGATCTTCGCTTTATTTTTGCACATCTTGTAACTCGAGCTTCTCTTTAGTACTTACATTCCATGAGTGATGTTTCTGACAAAGAGGGAAGAATTGCTGTTTTGGGTTCAGAATTTATATATCTCACTTATCGTTGACTGATTTTTAATCTTTTAAGCAGTATTTTTTTTTTTTTTTAGTTCCTTACATTAAGTGGCTTCATGCTTTGTGTGGAGGGATTGCCATAAAAAAAAACTTTCTCTGTATTGAACAGGAGAAAAAACTATTATGCAAGACATACATAAATAATGAGATATTCTCCCTGTAAATGACACAAGATACAATTTACTTTCTATTTGAACATGTCCGATCTTTATCATAACAAATACATGCAACAATTGATTTGCAGCATAAAATATTCCCCATTTTCCGATTGGAGGAAAAAATAAACTAATCTATGCATAAACAGCGTACGCAATATTCTTGATAAAGTAGCAGAAAATATTGATTTTTCTGCAACTTACAATCTCGAAGAAAAAAAAAATGAATAAAAACGTTCACCCTCTGGATCAATGAAACTATTGCTCAAAATTAGATTTCACAATTAGATTTATACAAGTCAATGTTCATAAAGCGGGAGGAGGGGGTTATGACTGATTCAGGCTTAAAATGTCAAAGTATATTTTGAAAAAACCATTCAGAATAGACATAACATCTCAGTAGTTTGAAATGATTAATCAAATTTAGTCTCTTCCCACAACAGTGCACACTTCCTGTTTTGAACACTTCCTGCTAAAATATCATTTAGAAGATAAGCACAAAGTTACCACATCCATGGGAATCTAATATATATACATATATAAAAGTGAACGTGTCTGTGTGTGAATCTGTGTGTATATTTCCCTACGCAATAATTCTGTCAATTTTAAGTCTACAGACTCGAAATTTGATATACAGGGTACTGAGATTTGGGAAAATTTATGTGGTCGGTTTTCGGCCAGAAATTTGGCTGTTAAGGAGTCAAAGTTCAACGATTTGACCTTTGAAAACACTACCAAACTCCTCCAACAATTTTGGATTTAAACACTTGAAATTTTAGATATAGGTTCCTTGGACATGGATCTAACATAATTGATTTGAGCCCAAAACAATAAATGTTAAGAGGGTCATAATAGGGGTCAAAGTTAAAAAAATTGACTGTTTTTTTTTTTTTTTGCTCAACGTACACCTCTAAACACTCGGCCAACACCGGGCGGAAATGCTAGTTAGAAATAAAACAAATGGAAGGATTGTCTAGTCAGAATAACTCAACATTATTTTTACATTATTTACTATTTTTTTGTTTTGTTTTTTATTGCATTTTCACCCCCAAACAAGACACAGTGCCACTTTGATGTAGGGGACGACTATCTGGGATATAATTAGCAGGGCCACTATGTAGGAAGTTGAGCAGCAAGATGTCGGTTTACATTACACTTGAACTTCTGCATGTCAGTACAGTCAGGGTAGCAGGAACCCGGAAGGAAATTCCAAATTTTAGCAGTTCTAAGGAAGAAACTATTAAAGTAGAAGGCTTTCTTACATCTAGGGATTTCTGTGTAGGGGTGGGATTTTGCTGCTAGAGGAGTTTGTTGGGGGTATTTACCTCGAGGAGGGACAAGGGCTTGCAGTTTGTCAGAGCATCTACCATTAAAATACTTGTAAAACAGGCAAAGGGATTCAACATTTTGTCGATGGGACAGAGGTTGAAGTCTAGCTGATAGTGCGGGACCTATTAAGTTTGCGACTCTTTTGAACACCGTCTAAAAGGGAGAAACTAGTAGCAGATGTACCAGCCGAAATGTGGCAACAATGCTCCATACATTGGCCTTGTAGAGGTACAGGATACTATCAAGCGTAAGTAACTTTCTAGCACGGTAGAGAGAGCCCACCTTCTTTGCAGCAGCGTTGTTATATACAAGATACCAAAAATATATTAAAAGATGAAAACAATAGATATGAACACAATAAATTAAGTGATCAAATATTAAATTAAGTTGAAAAATAAAATCTTTATAAATCTGCCAGTATAAAGGAAAACGACCAAACATTGCATGTATGTTCGTATTATTTGGATTCATCGGACTAATGTTCTCATCTTGAGGATGATTTTAACAACGTTTCGGTTGATGTAACCTCCAACCTTCTTCAGGTACATCTTGTCGAACTCGGGAATTTTTCTGTCAAACTTGTGAACTTGAACGGAATTTCGAGCAGAACCCTTTATTTCATGGAGGTAGCATGTTCTTGATTGGATAGAGATCCTGTGTAATTCACAATTTATTTTTGGGTCGCCCACACTGAGGATTGAACCGCCAACATCAGGAGAACTTTACAATTGATCCCCCCACCTCCAAGTACTCTAACCACTGTGCTACGAATCCTTGCTGACAAGTCTAGTACAAATTTTAGGAGCATTAAACCTATTTTATTTATAATTGTAAATATCAATACTTATTACTATATTTTAACATCTATCTATATGTAGTAATGTTTTTACTTATTACTTGTATATATTATCTATTGTTTATGATTAATGGTTCCCACATCGTATTAAATTTTACACTTAAGTCTACTTAGTAATTGATTATTCCCCAGCATCTGTGCTGATGCTTTAACTCATCTTACTCTCCACCGTTCTTCATCCAAATAATACAAATAAGCAATCCTCATCACAAAAATTCATAAACGTTGATTGTATGTGTGTGTGTGTATTGGACTAAAACCAGAGTATTTATGAAATGCAGTCATGGATTGATAATGTTTGGCTATTGCAGTATCTTGATCATTCTCATGGAAAATACAAGAAAATAAGCAATAAAATAAGTTTGACCAATTTGGAAAATTAACTTTAAGTGTCAGCATTTATAAATTCCAAATATTGGCGCTAACTGCATCACCGATTGATAGGATTTGAGCTTCTAGCACTGTTGATAATCCAAGTGAGGATTGCACAAGGAAAGATCATAAAAAAACTCATCCACTGATGGCATCTTCATCAGCAAGAAATTCACATTTTGCATCAAATGGGATCTAGAGAGATTTTGAGGTAAAAAAAAAACTTTGGAGACGCTAGAATATAGCACAAACTGGTTTTATAAGTGTGTTTGTATGTGGAAGTAAATTTCTGAAACGAGCTTCTAAAACTGAATTGTATTCACTTTTTTAATTTTCTTCCTTTGAAGATTGTAATGCTGGGTATGGGGCAGCCATACCAGCTGCCAACATTGCGTAATGTTGCCAACCAAGAGCTCTTTTTAGTATCCTCGCTGTTCCCTTAAGTGCAAATGTCTGAATCTCTTTTGCACTTGGTTCTCCAGGAATATTAGTTAGGTAGGACTTCATGTTCTTCTTCATAAGCCCTGTGGCAGCTATAAAAACTGGTATGATTGATGTCCCCTTAAGATTCCAGTTTCTTTTCATATACATGAGACTTTGATATTTGGTCTGTTTCTCCCTTCCAGCTCTGTTCAGACCTCCATCATTAGGAACACTCACTTCAACCAAGGTTGCAACTCTCTCTGACTTATTCCATATAACTATGTCAGGTTTCACAGCAGCATTTTCAAGGTAGGTGGCTGCAGGGATTACATGATCGTAATGTATGGTATATAAGTCATTTTCAACTGTTTTTTTCAGATTGATGTTCCCAGGATTTGTTGCTACATTGGATGTTTATTTTTTTACAGATGGTCCAGTGGATGTACTTACATACTCCATCAGGTCTCGTTGTGTAGTAGCCATTCCCTAAAAGAACCTTGTTGTGGATCTTTTCCTGATATGTGAGAAACAGACCAGGCATATGACAATGTGCAATTGGTCTGTTTTGCAAATGTAGTCACAACCTGAAGATATGCAATGAAAACCAACTTAGATAAAATTAAAGGCAACTTAGATAAAATTAAAGGCAACTTAGATAAAATTAAAGGTAATGGCAACTTTTTGATGCACATGCTGACCTATCACAACGCGCAGGAGATTGTATGGAGGTTGATGAGAGTTCCTTTGATACCAAAGTTGCTTTGGAAACAGATGGACGAATCATCAATGATGTGAACAAGTCAATACATGAACATAGTTAAATAAAACACGGTGCTGAGCTTGCTTTGGTAAATTTTCAGATTAGGTCCACCTCCACAATTTTCTTTCAAATGACAAATTTTTAAGGTTTTCGACTATGCTGAATATGAGTTGTATTATGGATTGTATTCTTTGGCATCCATCTTTTTTACGCACGTGCAGTGTCAGTCATAGATGAGTAGATTTGTTTATGGCGCGCACATGTAAAAAAGATGGCCGACAAAGAATACAATGCATAATACAACTTTTTATATCTCAATAATTACTTATTTCTGCAAAATTTCAATGCTATTTACGTATTCAGCATAGTCGAAAACCTATAAAAGTTGTTATTTAAATTGTGGAGGTGGACCTAATCTAAAAGAAAAAATACCCTTGCTTTTAATGGAAGATAGACATGATACATCTAAGGATTGATTCGGCAGTGCATTGTTAGACATTAGAATGCACACTAAAATTGCAAAATCATGGTGAGCCTGTAGATGCGGAGTTGACCACAGAAGATGAAATAACAATCAATGCAACATTGGTTGTGTTTTATGCTGATCAACATCAATTTGTCAGAAATGATTTGATGGGGTCCTTTTTTGTTTTTTCTTGTCAATTTATTCAAGCTATCAGATGCCAAACATTCACTCCCTAACTCAGATATTCCGGGAGATCTTTTTACGATTCTAACTGTCCTTTTAAGTGCAATTGAATCTCTCTTGCACTTTGTTCACCGAGTATATTTGCCAGGTAATTTTCCCAATTTCTTTTTCATGAATCCAGTATCTCTTATAATTACTGGAATAACAGATTTTAAGATTCCAGTTTCTTTTCATGTCATACATAAGACCTTGGTATTTTGTTACCTTTTCCCTCTCGACTGTTTAAACCAGCATCATTGTGGACACGAACTTCTAAAGCTGCTTCTTTCTCCTTGCCCCATATACGAGGGGCGTGCAATAAGTAATGCCCCTGACCCACTTCCAGTTGTCTGATCTAGCTGAAATTTTGCATGTGCAATGATTTATATCTCTACGGGTTATGTGGCAAATTACAGCTCTGAACTAATTGTGGTTTCTGTTTTACAGATGTTTGAACTGAGTCAGGTGTGAAATGGAGCCTGTTGAATGTCGAGCAGTGATTCGGTTTTTGTATTTGAAAGGATGCATACGAAAAGAGACTTTTGATGAAATGAAAGAAACCTTAGGTGATAATGCCCATCATATGACCTTTTAAAACGCTGGCATCGTGAATTCAAACATGGCCGGAAGTCTGTGGAAACAGCTACCTGGTCGCCCCCCCCTTCTGCCATTGAAGAGGCATCTGTCCGTCAAGTTGAGGCTGCCATTTTGGAAGATCGGCGCATTACTATTCGCCAAATAGCCCAAGATGTCAAGATTAGTACATGGTCTGTGAAAACTATCATTCATGACCATTTGCATATGCATAAGGTGTCTGCCAGATGGATTCCCAGGTTGCTCACATCATTCCAGAAGCGAGAACGCGTCGAGTGCTCGAGGATGAATTTGGAAATGTGCCAAGAAGAGGAGTCAAAGTTTTTCAAAAGATTGATTACACAGGATGAAACCTGGGTTCATCACTATGATCCAGAGACTAAAGCCCAGTCAATGCAGTGGAAGCACTTTGACTCACCACCTCCAAAGAAGGCAAGGGTGCAGCCCTCCACTGGCAAGGTCATACTCACAGTTTTCTGAGACCAGGACAGACTAGTGATGACAGATTTCCTGGCAAAGAGTACCACAATTACAGGAGCCTATTATGCTTCACTTTTGAGGAAATTAAGGGAAGCTATCAAAATCAAGAGGAGGGAAAAGATCAGCAAAGGTACCCTCCTCCTGCAGGACAACGCTCCGTCCACAACTCGCATGTCGCCAGATCAGAAGCCCGGGCGTGTGGTTATGAAATCCTCCCTCATCCTCCCTACTCTCCTGACCTTGAATCCTCTGACTTTCACCTCTTCCCAGCCATGAAGTTGTTTTTGAAAGGAAAGCGTTTCTCAGATGATGCAGCCTTGATTTGTGAAGTCACGTCGTGTTTGGAGGACCAACCTGGGGTGTTCTACAAAAACGGTCTCCAGAGCTGCATCAAACGATGGGAGAAATGCATAATTCTGGGTGGTTCCTATGTAGAGAAAGACTAATAACTGTGCCAAGTTTCGTTGCTGTACTGCTATGGGAAGTGGGTCAGGGGCATTACTTATTGCACGCCCCTCATAACTATGTCAGGTTTTATGACTCCATTTTCTAGATATGTAGATGTAAGGATCGCATAGCCATAGTAGATGGTGTAGGACTTATTTCCAACCATAATGAAGCAGAACATCTGCAGCCTGGGTGTAGTATACTTGAAAAAAATCAAACATCTTACACGGATTGGCCATCCATTAACAAAGGCAGCATCCTAGTGTAAAGTAGATATTTGGCTTTGTGAAGAAAGTTGATCCTATTTCTGTCGTATCAAAGATAGCTTTCAAGATGTTCAATAATTGTAACATGTGCCAGTTCAAAGACAGGATGGCAGAGGATTTAAAAGCTCAATATCTAAAACAATTAGTGTCAAGTGGAGATAGAGAGGACGCATTATGGTGGCAAACATTATCTGATACTAATAAACTTAGTTGATTTTCTATTGTCAGCATAATAATTCAATAATTAGAGCCATTGTTCTACAAGCAATGAGTCACAAGCTACGTACGTTGCTCGCCAACAAGTGCCGCAGTAGAAAAATGCTCAAAATGTTCAAGAGCAACTGAGCTATTCCAGCAGGAAGTGGCTTTGTGAAGCGAATCACCCATAAAAGCGATCCTCAATAATCACAACAACATAGTAATATAATCAACACTGAAAATGCATGAGCCACAACTGCATCAGCTCAATCAATAGATATATACCAAATCTGTATAAAGAATGTTGATGCCGCATCACCTGAAACCCTCTTCACCACACACACATGCATGCAAAACTGATGCACAATGAATTTTAAAAGAGAGTGAAAGAGCCCGCAGTTAACATTTTAGTCATTCGACAAAATATTATACAATATCAAAAATCTTTGTTTCAATCTTGGAGAAGGACAGTGAGCAGTTATGAGAGTATAACCTTCAAGAAAAAAACGGTTGTAGAGCATATTGATTTCCGACAATAGGAGGAGGAGGAGTTGGCTGATAAAAACGGAGCAGACGAATGCCCACATGACAGATTTGAAAAGATTGGAGGGTGTTGTCTTGCGAAGGATCACTAGATTTTCTTTGTCCTCATGGACAATGATTGATATCGCTCACTAACTCTTATCCTCGAGTGGCCTTCGGACCTTCTAAAAATTAACAAACATCATAGACAATACATAACTGAAGGGTCACAGGTCATCTATGTGGATAGTAGATTATATATATATATATATATATATATATATACTAGCAAAAGTACCTGTCGTTGACTGGGTTCAAAAACAGTGTACAGAAAATGGACTGATTTATGAAAGTATGATAGGTTATGAAAAGGGTTGTAATGAGATAGCTTAGAATTTGGGGGTCTCAAAACCAAAGCAAAATGTGATGAAAGTAAAAATAAAATAGATAAACCCCATAATTTATTATACCATACCTGTTCACACTGAAACACTTATCACAATATTCTGTGGATCTATATGAAAAAACAGTGTTAAATTTTGTGACATATTTCCATTCTATGGAGGTCAGGCACAAACGAACACCCCAAAATTTTATTATACCATATTTCTTCAAACTGAAACATAATTATCAAAGTATACTTACGTAGATAGATATGAAAAGTCTTTATTAAAGTTTGTGCCTATTTCTATTCTATGGAGACTAGGCGCAAACGCAGACCCCACAATTTTATTATACCATCCCTATTTAAGTTAAAACATACTTAAAAAAAGTGTTCTTATGTACATCTATATCAAAAACACTTGTAAAACTTCTTTTGTTTTAATTTTTAAATTTTTTATTTCCATATTTTGTGGACCAGGTGCGAACGCAGACCCCACAATTTTAATGAACCACCATTCTGCCAGATCAAACATACCCATTCCTCTGTCTCGATACATCATCTATCATTATATGTAATCAGTTTTTTTTTAAATAGTCAACCATATAGGATCCTATTCATGACCAGACACACACACAGACATTCAGCTTTATATATATATATATATATATATAAAATGAAATAAAATGGAGATGAAAGGATCTGAATACTCAACGTTTCGCTCGATTTATGCGGGCTTTTTGAAGAGGGATGGTCATTGACGAGAGAGTCAGAAGATTTGGGGCTATATATAATGATGGGGAGAGCAGCGTGTTCTCCTTATGTAAATTAGATGTCTATATACATATATACATTTTATGAGAGAAAATAAATTAGAGTAAACTAGCATAGTGAATTACGTCTAAAAGTTAAAATATCGTAGAGATTTAAAAGATTGCGTCTGGAAATATAACGTGATAGATTAAGTAAATAAAATGAAATGAGATTACGAAGGGAGTTTTTAAAAAGTAGAGATAATTGAATTGGGATAAAATAGTGTAGTAACTGTAGATGGCGTCTAAAAATAAGAATAGGAGGTGATAAAATGGGGTCTAAAAATAGACACTGATAAAATAAAATACAGTAAATAAGTAAAAAAAAAAAAAAATAATAAAATGAAGTGAAATTACGAATGGATTTTTTTTTTTTTTTTTAAATGTATATATTTCGAGTTTAACCTGTGTCTAAATTGTTCTCTTTAATTATTTTCGATAGGGAGCAATACAGAAAAAACCTTTTCTTTGTTTAATTATACTGTTGGAATGGGAGATTATAGCTGACTCAATTAAACGTCGTGTGGATCTGTTATATATGTTTAAGGAAAGTTGCTTTGTTAAAATTAAAATGGTGGTCGTTCTCCATGATGTGACAAAATATGGCGTTGAGTGTATTGTTTTTTTTGCATCTCTTGTGATCATATATTCTTTTATTTAAATTACGTTGAGTTTCTCCTACGTATATTCTTCCACAATCAAGGCAGGGTATGGAATATATTCCGGCTTTGGTGTTAATGTTGGTATTAGTCATAATTTTACGTGTTAGATCCCTAATTGTTAAAGAGTTTAGTTTTGTTATTTGAATGCCTGTCTTATTTAGGTTCTTATAGATTGTGTCGCTGTTTTTATTAGTTGGTAAGGTTAATTGTCTGTCGTGTGTCTGGCTATTTAGGGAATTGTCTCGGTTTTGGTTATGGTAAATTTTTAGTTCTTTCCTTTTTGCATGCGTTAAAAAATGTTGAAGGTATTGTAAGTTCACGAATGTACGTTCGATATACTCAAATTCTTTCTTGATGTATTCTTCACTGCATATTTTCAGGGCCCTAAGAAAAAATCCTATTAGAATACCTCTTTTTACTTTATCATTGTGATGAGAATAAAAATGTATGTAATCATTTTTATTCGTTACTTTCTGATGGACTTTAACACTTAGATGATCATTGTTATTTATGATATTGATGTCCAGAAAAGGTATGGAGTTGTTATTTTATCTTTCATACATATAGTTAATAGTGGGTTCGATCTTATTTAATTTATCAGTGATATTCTCTATTTTGGAAGACATGGGGAGAAAAATTAAAATGTCACCTATATATCTATATTAGGAAGTGCCCTTGGGCAATTTATATTTCATGGGTCCAGTTTCCATGAATTCCAAAAATAGACTGCCAATATATATATATATATAATTATTTCCAAAGCCCAAAGAACGCCGCAGCCCACAAGAGCCACACCAGCCAACGAACCGGAAGTCTAAGATTCGAATTTCGCTCTCATTTGGGCTCATCAGTGAGCATATCAGCACCCGGGATTTGAAAGCCGAGCATCCTGCATGCGAGGCAAACATTTTACCAACTATATATATAATCTCTTACATTCTGGAAAATTCTATGACAAAAATGGCTCGTTAGGTTAGCTCTGCTGGATGGCGTCATCCTTTCGAGTTCAAAATCCCTACTTGTGGGACATCGGCTTGGGGGTCAGCTGGTTGGATGACCACGCCCCTTGTTGAGATGAAGTAGGTCTATTCCACAGCTTTATTTCATCGCGTTTTGTTTGATCTGTGGTGGTTAATAGAATTTCTTGTGTGCGAGGCATTTGCTCAGTTGGTGCGGATATGTCTGACTGATGAGCCCAAATGAGAGTGAAACTCAAGTCTTAGACTTCCGGTTTGTTGGCTGGCATAGCTCTTGTGGGCTGCGGCGTTCTTTGGGCTGTGGAAATAATATATAATCTCTCACATTCTGGAAAAATATATATATACACACACGCTAAACATTTAGACCCAGAATGTTCCATATACCACTAAAATTCTAACCGTGTTTGTCCCCATGCATACTGAATGATGTCATCCACTAAAACAGGTAAAAAACACATCAGAAAGGTTGTTTATAACATCATAAAAGATTAAAGTTATTTATTAGTACACAAGGGTCATGAGTCATCTGTGCAGACAATGAATGGGTATATATATATATATATATATATTAAAAACTTGGAATAAAACAGACAAACTGCTTGAGAAACACATTAAGATGCAAAAAATTTTCTTTTCTTTGATAAAACAAAAGGATGGATATTTTGCAAAGAAAAAAAGAACTC
Organism: Euprymna scolopes; assembly: GCF_053919585.1. Taxonomy (NCBI): domain Eukaryota; kingdom Metazoa; phylum Mollusca; class Cephalopoda; order Sepiida; family Sepiolidae; genus Euprymna; species Euprymna scolopes. The sequence continues at coordinate 15,228,207 of NC_136485.1, forward strand.
TTTCAATCTTTAATGACATCCAAAATTAAGAAATATTTCAATTTAAAAGAAAAATTTTTTTTTTAAATGGCATCTCAACGTGTTTCTTAATAGTTTCTTTATTCAAAGTTTTTAATTTTAATTCAAAGATGCTTCAAAAAGCTTACAAATTTCAATTTTATATAATTTATTATTATTGCCAGATCAAAATTATGTTATACAGTAATATATTGCAAGTTTTGAAGCAAAGAAAGGTTCACATAAATTTGATTCTCATAAAAATATAAAATATATATATAAAATAACCGTTTTTTTTTTTTACATTATCAAATAGACAAATATAAAGAGAAAGAGAGAGAGAGAGAGAGAGAGAGAGAGAGAGAGAGAGAGAGAGAGAGAGAGAGAGATCAGAAGAACACGCTAAACTCAGAGTTTAGTTTCCTATAAAATTGTATCAAAGATTGATATTATTTTTTCTGCAACTTACAATTTCGAAGAAAAAAAATAAATAAAAGTGTTCATCCTCTGGATCAATGAAACTATTGCTCAAAATTAGATTTCACAATTAGATTTATGCAAGTCAATGAAAAAGTTAAAAAAAAAAAAAAAAAAAAAAAAAAAAAAAAAAATTGAACAATTCTCTCATTAATACAAAAGAAAAATAGTTGTCTTTACTCATTATTGCTTCTGGTTGACTAAAAAACAGCCACTAAAATACAATGTCTCGAAATTCAATGCTTTCATAACATGATGCTTAAAAAAAAAAAAAAAAAAGTTCTGAAGATAACACAGAAACCCAAATAGAAATGTGTATAACAATTGAACATTCAGTTTTAATCTGATCCATAAAAACACTACAATCCTGTCGGTGCAAGACATCGAGGGAATTCCAGGTGGTGTAAGCTTAAACTCTCAGCTTCTATTCAAAAAGTGAAAAGCTTCAATATAATAGGATTATACGTGATGTGTTAGCGAAATCAAAACCGGCAGATTCTTTTTTAATGAAGCAAATTCAAACAAATGATTCAATGAAGCTTATGCTTGTTTTTTATCTTCAAGATTCATTTACATTTTTAATAGAAAATAAATTTTATGTTTAAACTGGAAAATTTTTCATATTGAAGAAAAAAAAAAAAATGACTGCATTGCATGACCATTGTTTTATGTTGACTTAAAAAGTCAAATGTTTTTTTTTAAATTGTCTGCACTTATCAAAACTGTTTTTCACCTTTTGTTTATGATAGATAATGTTTTAAGTTATTGTTTTACATAAAAGTTTAATAAATACTAAACGTACCTATGACCCATCGGGTCACAACCACTATTTATTCTACTTTGTTTTTAGTCGAAAACAAATAAATTGTGATATATCCATTAAAACTAAAAAATAATTTGCATAATTCGGATTACTATTTTTATCTTAAGCGTTAGTTTCACGTTTCGGTTGATGCAACTTCTGATATACTCTGTATCTGTCGAACTCTGGAGTCCACAGAGAATTTCGAATGAAACAGTTTATTTAATCCACAAAGATAGTATGCTTATTCAATCTTATGACTTGTTAGAAATCCTAAGTAATTTGAAATTGTATTTTGTGTGTCGCCTGCCGTAAGGATTGAACTGTCAAGTTCCAAAAGAGTATAACTCACAATAGAAATTCCGTGCAGATTCACAAGTTCCACAGAAAAATACCCTAAGTTTGAAAAGATACACCTTAAGGTCAGAAATTACATCAACTAGAACGTTGTGAAAATAATACTTAAGAGGAGAATAGTAGTCAGAAGAATAAAAGGAATAGGAATCAATAACCCACATCTAGAAAATTCAGTAACTAAAGTAATGTTTTTACATTTCTATTATCCATATTATATACATATATTATGGTTGATTATCCAAATTATATACATATATTATGGTTGTACATATCCATAAATATTATGGTTGATTATCCAAATTGTATACAAATATTATGGTTGATTATCCAAATTGTATACAAATATTATGGTTGATTATCCAAATTGTATACAAATATTATGGTTGATTATCCAAATTGTATACAAATATTATGGTTGATTATCCAAATTGTATACAAATATTATGGTTGATTATCCAAATTGTATACAAATATTATGGTTGATTATCCAAATTGTATACAAATATTATGGTTGATTATCCAAATTGTATACAAATATTATGGTTGATTATCCAAATTGTATACAAATATTATGGTTGATTATCCAAATTGTATACAAATATTATGGTTGATTATCCAAATTGTATACAAATATTATGGTTGATTATCCAAATTGTATACAAATATTATGGTTGATTATCCAAATTGTATACAAATATTATGGTTGATTATCCAAATTGTATACAAATATTATGGTTGATTATCCAAATTGTATACAAATATTATGGTTGATTATCCAAATTGTATACAAATATTATGGTTGATTATCCAAATTGTATACAAATATTATGGTTGATTATCCAAATTGTATACAAATATTATGGTTGATTATCCAAATTGTATACAAATATTATGGTTGATTATCCAAATTGTATACAAATATTATGGTTGATTATCCAAATTGTATACAAATATTATGGTTGATTATCCAAATTGTATACAAATATTATGGTTGATTATCCAAATTGTATACAAATATTATGGTTGATTATCCAAATTGTATACAAATATTATGGTTGATTATCCAAATTGTATACAAATATTATGGTTGATTATCCAAATTGTATACAAATATTATGGTTGATTATCCAAATTGTATACAAATATTATGGTTGATTATCCAAATTGTATACAAATATTATGGTTGATTATCCAAATTGTATACAAATATTATGGTTGATTATCCAAATTGTATACAAATATTATGGTTGATTATCCAAATTGTATACAAATATTATGGTTGATTATCCAAATTGTATACAAATATTATGGTTGATTATCCAAATTGTATACAAATATTATGGTTGATTATCCAAATTGTATACAAATATTATGGTTGATTATCCAAATTGTATACAAATATTATGGTTGATTATCCAAATTGTATACAAATATTATGGTTGATTATCCAAATTGTATACAAATATTATGGTTGATTATCCAAATTGTATACAAATATTATGGTTGATTATCCAAATTGTATACAAATATTATGGTTGATTATCCAAATTGTATACAAATATTATGGTTGATTATCCAAATTGTATACAAATATTATGGTTGATTATCCAAATTGTATACAAATATTATGGTTGATTATCCAAATTGTATACAAATATTATGGTTGATTATCCAAATTGTATACAAATATTATGGTTGATTATCCAAATTGTATACAAATATTATGGTTGATTATCCAAATTGTATACAAATATTATGGTTGATTATCCAAATTGTATACAAATATTATGGTTGATTATCCAAATTGTATACAAATATTATGGTTGATTATCCAAATTGTATACAAATATTATGGTTGATTATCCAAATTGTATACAAATATTATGGTTGATTATCCAAATTGTATACAAATATTATGGTTGATTATCCAAATTGTATACAAATATTATGGTTGATTATCCAAATTGTATACAAATATTATGGTTGATTATCCAAATTGTATACAAATATTATGGTTGATTATCCAAATTGTATACAAATATTATGGTTGATTATCCAAATTGTATACAAATATTATGGTTGATTATCCAAATTGTATACATATATTATGGTTGATTATCCAAATTGTATACATATATTATGGTTGATTATCCAAATTGTATACATATATTATGGTTGATTATCCAAATTGTATACATATATTATGGTTGATTATCCAAATTGTATACAAATATTATGGTTGATTATCCAAATTGTATACAAATATTATGGTTTATTATCCAAATAATATACAAATATTATGGTTTATTATCCAAATAATATACAAATATTATGGTTTATTATCCAAATAATATACAAATATTATGATTTATTTTTATTTTATTTTTTTTTTATACAGTGATCACCACTTATCAAGGCCCGGATGCCACTCAGGGATAAGGGTTACTGCAAGTACATTACCTTAGTGTGGAGATTTGATGAAGTGTTTACTTAAGGGGGCGGTTCATTAGGAATTTGTTAACGTTGGACTTGAACACATCCAAGTTGTAGTCAGGTGGGAAGCAGGCAGACGGAACAGAGTTCCACAGGCGTGCAGTTCTTAGAAAGAAGCTTTGTTCATGGAATCCATGTTTTGATTTAGGCAGAAATATAGAGTGGGGGAAATTTTTCACAGTGGATTCAGCTAGACGGGTGTTTTTCGTGAAAGATTGGCGAGGGGGGACCAGAGATTGGAGTTCAGGCGAGCACCTTCCATGGAAATAACGATAAAACAAGGATAGGCTCGCAACATCTCTTCTGTGGGAGAGAGGTTGAAGGGTAGAGAAAAGGGCATCCCCCAATAGGCCACGAAGTCTATTTTGTACTCTGTCAAGGCAGGATAGGCTGTTTTTAGCAGCTCCTGCCAAGATATGGCAACAGTATTCCATCCTTGGACATACTTGGCTTTTATATAGATAGAGAATTGCATCAGTAGTGAGATATCTTCTGGAGCAGTAGAAGGATCCCACCATCTTTCCAGCGACCTTGGCAACATACAAATATTATGATTTATTATCCAAATTATATACAAACATTATGATTATCCAAATTATATACAAATATTATGATTTACTCGCAGTATTACCCGACCTTGGTGAGGGGTTGATTTAATGCCATTTTTTATGCTTATTAAGTGTAAGATAAAATAAATATGTGAAAATATAAATTTTCGAAAAATATCTGAATCGAAATTCATGAGAAGATTAAATGAGAAAAGAGAGAATTTTAAATAAGTGTTCATAAATGCATAAGTATTGTATAAGCAATGTGGTTTTATTGTTGTTATAAGTTTTGCTTTGATTAGTCAAAGAAAAAAATCATTTTTGGTAGGTTAATTAATTTGTATTTGTATAAATAAATGTTATTTAATGTGTTAATTAAAGTTAAGTTAATGGAAAACATGGAAGAACTATTTTTAAATATAAAAAAAATGTTAAGTTGTATTTATACTGTAATTGAGGTATTATCGTCTGAATTTTTAATTTAAGAAAGTAAATTGTCCAATTGTATTAATAAATGTCTTTCCAATTAACAGAACATTAAGAAGTTACATAGTCAAAAAAAAAAAGAAAAAAAAAGAGAAATCATGCTGTAATGGTCATGTCTGCGTGTGCTATGAAATGTGAAGTAGTAGTACAAACAATTTCATAACAGAAATATGGTGTCAGCATCGGTCTGGCTCATCGCTAAGCAACAACCTGAAAAAAATGGCTGGTCATTTTTATTTGCATGCGTACAATAATACATAGCGATTATCAGTTGCCGATACTTGTTGGAAACATTTCAATGCAAAACCTAGCTTAAAACACAACCAGGCACAGCAAGTACCTTTGTGTGTAATTACATAAAAATCGGTCAAGCCGTTTTTGAGTCTATAATGAACGAACTCACACACACAGAGACAAAGTTGCATTTATATAATAGTATAGATATAGATATAGATAATCCAAATTACATACTAATATGTAGATTTATTATCCAAATTATATACAAACATTATGATTTATTATCTGACAAGATTTAAGAACGAGTCACTTTTTCTATAAATGCTTGCAGAGATATTTACTGTGCATCAAACGGATACCATAATACTTAGTTCACTGTAACAATGGTCCATGAAAAAATTCAGCAATTTAAGTGCGTGTTGAAAGCCGAGAAAAGTTATTGTTAAACCGATTGCACTATTTATTATTACGGTCATATAAAATTAAATAGTTTTATCCTATTCGATTCTTTTGAAATATAAATATTTAAGTATTTTTCTAATTCTTTCAATATGATAAACTTACAATAAAAATGCCATTCATAATCAATGGTCACCACCATTTTTAAAAAAGAAATCTATGAACGTAACAACTCCGTTTCTTACGAGACATCTAAGTGGATCATTTATGTATCGTTGTTATAGAGGAACAAAATCACAAGTACATTTGTGTCTCTAGGGGCAAGAGGTAAAAGGCTTTAATGTAAAAGTGTTTAAAAAAACAAAAAAACAAAAGAAACCTTGCGTGTGTCACGTTTCATCAAACTGCTCTATAACTTGGTTACTCAATCGGCAGTGTAACAAGAGAAAAAAAAAAGAAAAAAGATAAAGTGATTGAACTAGTCAAACAAGTTCAGAAAAGAGGGGAAAAGTCACCAACAAATAAAAACACTAATAGAAATAAAATTATACAAGTGAGTTTCTTGTTTTTATTTCTAACAATAAAACATGGACCATTATTGCTCGTAGAAAAACATACTTTGATATTTAAAATCTTTCAATGATTATATGGGAATAGGTCTGAAAGAAATGTTCTTAGGAGTTAATCCTCACACACATCTAGAATAAGTTTCTCGGAAGGGATGGAGAATGGTATTTATGTTATATAAAAAGATAAAAATTAAAAAAAAAAAAAAAACGTATAGCAAAGAGTTTCCTCTAATGTCCAAGAGAATCTTGGTGGCATGGAATTTTTACAAGATAATAAAAAGAGAACACTGTACATCAGAGCAGAGTTAAACCAGCAACATTATGCGAAAATTCTTTATCTGTACTTAAACAATTGTGAAAAAGAAATTATTTCACGTTTAAAATTTCAGATAATGTTCATTATAATAACACATACTCTTATCGTATTAATATATATAGATTTTATTTTGTGTGTTATGCTTACATCTTTTTTCTTCCAAGTCACTGTCATTTAATTATGACATTCCATTTCTTGTAATCATTTTACCAAGAATTTTTCTCAAGTTTTGGTTTCGATTATAACTGATGCACTCAAGTCATATGATATATTTTTTTTAGTTTTGAAATCACAACTTAATAATATCGATAGAAAATTGATTCTATAATAATATATATAAAATCTGCATAAATTAAAATATATTTAAGCATATTTTACGACCAGGCTGCACCTGCTATTTTAGATAAATACTTTTGCAGTTTTAACAAAAGAGCTACAATAATATCATGGTGTCTCAATTGATGATGAATATCAACAGAATGCCAACATCAATTACATATGAAAGAGTCGGTTGTGGAATTTCCACAGGTCTCGCTAGTGATTAGCTAATCATTTTATCAAATGTGAATAGAGTTTGAAAGAGGCTAATAATTATGTGAATGTAATCTATTCAAGGTCATTATGACCTGAACCCATAACATGACAGCACCATAACAGGCTGAAAACATTGGAAACGAAATTCTAGCTGGAACTAAAGAGAAAACGATTTCTCACTGTTTCTCAAACAAAGAATATATTCATATCTACTTTCTAGTAGAATATTCGTACAATTAGGAGAAACTAGAGAAAGTGCATTAACTAGCAGAGCGTTAACTGTATTGACCAAGGGAAGAGTATCTGGCATGTGTACACAGTGGGAGCATGTATGGAAGTGAAACTTCACCAGTGAGGGTTGGGGACATGCGTTGCATGGAGAGAAATGATATGAGAATGATACAATGGATGCGTAATGCAAGTCTTGAAGACTACCTTAGATCTGATGACTTCAGAGGAAGATTATCTCGACAGTATAAGGAAATCTGTGCAGAACAGGAGACTTTGATAGTATAGTCACATTGAAAGAATAGATAAGTTCTTGGTTTAGTTTAGAAGTAAAAGAGCTGAGGTACAAAGATCAGTCGGCCTTTCTCTGCCAACTGACTCTGGTACCTCACCTCAGCTCTAACACATATTAGCATGTAAAATAATTGAATATGATGAATACAGAGGAAATGTTGGTTGGCTGATAAAATTCATTTTGCGAATTGTTAAAAGGAATGATGGTTGTTTTTTGTATGCAATTGAATAAAGTGAATTTCCTCATCATTCGTGAGTTTTTAACGTTTTTAAACGATTTTGCCTTTCATTGAACTCTATTCAGCTGAACGTGTATTCATTGATCATTTATTAAGCCACCTAACACTCAGCTCTAAGTTTCTGTATGGGGACAGTTACTATACAATAGACTGTGTAAATATCTCTACTGGACTATCTGTAAAAAGTTGAATATCAAGTGTAGCCACAAGTCGTGGGAACATGTTTACCAGAAACAACAGTTGGAAAGAAGTCATACACCACCCACTATGACTTTGCAATTCATGTAGCTAGAAAACGAAGCTGTTGAACGAGACAGTGATAGGAGACAAGAGGAGGAAGGAGCAACCTAGTCAGGGTTCATGATGAGGATGGATTAAAGAGAGCGGAGAGAGACAGGATAAGTAAATACTAAGATCTTATATAAGACGTTAAAAGAAACTGGAACTTTAGGAAGGTCTTCATCATTCCCGTAATTATAGAAGCAACTAGGTTCATGAAAAAGATTTTCAAAAACTGCCTGGTGAACCAAATGCAAGACAGATACAAACAATTGCGCTTAAAAAGATTGTTAGAATCTTAAAAAGATCTCTCAGTTGGAATCTCTGAAAAAGTAGGTGAATGTCTGGAAGATGGTAGGATGTTCAACTTTCATCAAAAACAAGACAAGAAAATTGAAAAACGAAAAATAGAGAAACAAGATTCATATTCAAAGTATGAAAGGAAAGAGAACAGTAAAAAAAAATATTCCAAAGAAATAATAACGCATAACAATGCACAAAACATCCAGAAATTCTACGGAATATTCTTAAGAGAGTTAGAGAAAAGTGCAATATTTTAAAATCTGACAACGAAGCAGATGAAATTTTTTTAAATAAAGCCTTAAGATTATCTTTACTATTATATAAAAGGAACTTTGTGTGTCTGTGCGTTCGTTCCCTATGGACTCGAAAACGGCTGAGCCGATTTTTATGAAATTTCACACAAAGGAACTTCATGTGCCTGGCAGTGTTCTTAGGTTTTGTATCAGAGTGTTTTCGATAAGTATCAAGAATCAAAATAATCTGATGACAGACGATTTTTGACCGAAGTTAACACCTTACACAGCCTAAAATCACAAATGCATTTGAGAAGTTTTATTACCATACAAGGCGAAAGGTACGGCATATAAAATCAACAGTACGTTCTTTGATATAATAGGGGTACGTTCAAAATTAATGTTTCTGTTTAGAACACAATTGAAGCATGATACTTGACTTTTTTTGCATTTTAAAATTTAAGCCATTATATATAAAATGATTATATAAAATCAATAGTAGATTCTCTACAGTGCAAAGTAGACTACAATGTATTGTGAAATAAGTCATAGCGAGAGGCATGTGAGCTTCCTCCCAGTGCACTGCGATGGGTCCCCAACTAGAGCAGGTCATCAATTGATTGTAAAATGGACGATTTCACTGATTTCAATGACAATAAAAATATGGGAGTGTGAAACATTCATTGATCATCATTCAATTCTGGGCAACGGCACGTCACCATGCTAGTTAAATATAAATAAATATTTAAGTATTTTTGTACTTCTATCAATGTGGGAGAGCTACAATAAAAATGGCATCTCATAACACATGTCTGCCATCCATTTAAAACGTAATCTTTAAAATCTTAAGAATTTATGGTTACTTTATTACTTGCTGGTTTTAGTTAAAGAGAAATAAAAAGTGAAAACAAGTTGGTAAACAGCTCATGATTCTCATTTTGTTTTTCACAAGTTAAGATTTCTTGTTTATTTGTCACCGTTATATAGTTGAATACTCTTTTGTAATTGCGAATTTTTCAGTGATACGTCAACTTATGCAGGTGCTAAGTTTGCAAGATGTTGAGCTTAGTATACCTAGGGATTTATATATATAAGATCACTCTGACACTAAAAGCATTTAATAAGAATAAATGTTTAATTTCAACTTGTATCTCTCACGGTTCAAAGTAGCCTAGTGGTTTGGGTCCCTACTAATGAAGCCAGACATGACTTCTGTTGCCGGGGTTCGAGTCTCTCGACTGGTGTTAATCGTCACACCCTGCACTGATGATTCCCAAAAGAATGAAACACTAGTGTCTGTAGGTATTTAATAATTATTACAGTAAATATATATATATATATTATACACATGCACACACAAGAAAAGACTAGATTCCATTTCTGTTTGATAAAAAACAGTTTTATTTCTTTGTTGCAGACCCTCTATTAGTTGGCCAGTCATGTACAAATTCCAAGAGCAATAGGAGCTTTCTATCATGTCTGAAAATGACAGTTCAATGAGCAATATCAGAGATGGGCCCCTGTACAACTCATGCTCTCTACAGATCCATGTTATGACAACAGAACCATTGCAAACACACTCAAAATGCAACTCCAGACGGTTCAACTCAACAAAGTTTCCGTCTTTAGTGAGGTTTCAAGAGAGAGGCACGTCATGTTACCTCACATCTTCAAAGTTGGTTTGAAAATCAACACACAAAGTGTACTTGAACGTGCTGAAGAGTGTGGTGATTCTCTGGTGCAATCAGGTGGCTGCTGGCAAACCCTGGATGTGGCAGCAGGACTCTGCGTCGGCCCACAAGTTCAATGAGACCCAGGCTTGGCTACAGAAGGAGTGCTACAACTTTATATCCTTCTCTCACTGCCCCCCCTCCTCCATCAACCTGAACCCACTGGACTACTTTATTTGGTCACATCACCAACATGACCTCCCACAATGCTAAAGCCAGCCTGATCACCACCATCCACAGAGTATTTGCTGAGCTCCTGCCGATGCTTGTGAAAAAGGCATGCTCCCAGTTCCATAGTCGGCTGACGGCAGTTACATTGAATAGATGTCAGCTCTATTACATAATCAAGTTATCTGAATTGATTTTTCAATAAAAGTTTTAAAATAAACTGTAGTGTTGTTTTCTTTAAGATGACAAATGTATCATTCCATCCTGCATACATAAAACTCAAAGTTTCTTTAGAAGAGATATATATATAGATAGATAGATATATATAGATAGATATATATATATAGCAGAAGGACTAAGAGAAATATAATATATATATATATATATATTATATTTCTCTTAGTCCTTCTGTTTCTGTTTTTCTTGGAAACTACCAGGTCAATCTCGTTTAAATTTTGTATAAACCTTGTAAAAAAGGTGCAGCAAACTAACTATTATGGTATCCGTTCAATGTACAAAGAAGGATCAATCGAGATTAATATTTAATGGAAAAATACAAATTTAATCATATTAAACAATCAATTTGTTATAAAGCACTCATTCTAAATCAACGAGCTGTAACTTTTGACCGTTTTAAAGGGTTAAACTGTCACACACACAAAAAAAAATTGTATTGCTGTGATTTCCAAAATGAACTCCAGTGTTTAAAAATAGTGCTCAATAATATGTATAGCTGTAATGTGTAATTTTCTTTTTTATATACAAACATTATTTGCTACACTAATAATTATATAAATTATACAAAATATAAATCATTCTTATATTTCAACAAATCCATTTGAACACTTGTGTTTGTTTCCAATAAATTTGAATGGAATTTTTATTTGCATAAAACTGGTCAGAGAATTAAGAGAGGAAAAAGTGACGAAAATGGACATGGAAAACTGTGGAAAATGGGAGAAACATTTCAAGGAATTTGTATTTACATCTGGATTAAAACCTAAAGCAATTATTTTTCAGAAAACTATTTTATCGCCTAAAAGTCGTTTAAGTTTTTCAATTTTTGAGATGTGAATTGATATTTTGTATTATCAAGAACTCGTGACATAACAGATGAAGTACTAGGTAACATTCAGTGACACTATTGGAGATTCAATCGTTACTGCTGGCGAAACTAAACATTTGCAAATTACTTAAGATTTTGACCCGGTTATGGTTGATGAAACGAGAACATGCTATTCCCATCAATTAAGTATTAAGTGTTCCGTTTGAAATTCTGTGCAGATTCCAGAGTTCAACAAGTGAAGCATCCATGGTCCCCGTGAGTGCACAGTGAACGAGGCATAAAAAAAAATGACTAAGTTCAGCATTTGACCCCCCCCCCTTAGCCCCAAAAGTCCCCAGGGGACGTCAAATCCTGGTGAAAATGAACAAACCGTATAGTTTCTAGCTTAACATATGTAAATTTGAGTTCTGCACCATGCAAAAAATGAAATCATTTACCCCCCCCCCTTTAGCCCCAAAAGTACCCAAAGCAGGGCTCTATGGACAAATTTATCTTTAGTTGACCTTTGACAACTAAATATTTTCGTTTAGTAGCCAAATAGAAAAGTTACTAGCCAAACCCACATGATTTTTAGAATATGACATCTGTGATGATTATCTACATAAAGTTTTTTTTCTGTATATTTTTAAATAAGTGTGATTCTAAATATGCAACAAATTTTATGTTGATACTTGAAGGTATAAACATTCTAATTTCTTCAGATGTTTTTTAAAACAGCTTTCGTTCAAAGAAGAGTATATTGCACTATTAAACTTTTAGTCTTTAAATAATTTAACTTTGTTCGTTTTATTAAAAAATAGTCGGAAAGATATTTTTCACTCATTAGTGAGCTTTGGAAGATTGTCAGTGAAAGAAATACAATCGCCAAAAGATAAGTGTTTCATTATTTCTAGTCGCCACTTTGAAAAATCACTCGCAAATGCGATTGTTTCACTCGCAATTTAGAGCCCTGCAAGGCCTTAACATATTTAAATTTGAGTTCAGCACCATGCAAAACTGCTAAATAGACATACACAGAAAATTTTGGACAAATATGGTAAAATAGTCTCCAAAATGGAGTGTTATTATTAGCCCTAAAAGAGATCTTAGGGTACACCGAAGAGTTATTGCAAAGTATAGACAAACAAAATTATATAGAAATCAGTTAGTTACAACTTTTCCAAAAGTTTTATAAAAATCCAAGGCATCAATTTTTTTAATAAGCACAAAAGTGTCAATTTTAGCCTGAAAGGCACCCCTAGGGAACAACTGGAGTTTTCCCAGAAAATCCATTCTGTTACTTTTTTACTCATATCATGTTTAATGTTTGTGCAAAATTTCAAAATATTCCAAGGTGTAGTTATTGAGAAAAGTACAGACGAACAAACGACAAGAGTGAATTTACAGGTTCACCCTCCTTTTATGGGGGGACCAACAAGATACACCTGAAGAAGGTCGAAGATAATATCAGCTAAAATGTTCTGAGCATATCACACAAGATGAGAACAGTAGTCCAAAGACTTCAAATAACAGGTAGAAGCCATTTGCTTTGTGCTTTTTATACATTTATTCTGATTCTTCTCTTCCCCACTATATTTTTCCCCGATTAAACATTTAAAGCGAAAATGTGTGTGTGTTTGTTTGTGCATTTTTTTCATATGTCCACCAAAGGCTGGGGGGGGGGGGCGCTCGGGGTGGTCACTCATTCTTAGAACTTTTTATATACTCCCTAGATTATAATATCTCCGATTTACAAAACGAGGTCGTAAATATTTTATTTGAGTGACTTTTACATACTAAAAATTCTCACTATTCTGTCTTCACGCCCGTTTGTGGTTTTTGTATAAAAAAGCAAAGCTAATGACATTGACGCCAGCTTTCCGGCTTCGTACGAGGAACGTCCACACAGCAATTAGCTTTTATCATTGTGTGGAAAAAAACTCATATCAGACAACTGCTATTCATTTGGACACTCCTGTATGTATGGAAGCTGGTTTTCCCAACATCTTCAGGAAACAAAAGCAAAAAACAGCCTCACAGCCAAAGTTAAGTGCGGGATTTCATTCCCTTTGGCGTAATGTTTGACCTCATTAGATTTACGCACTTGTCACTTAACTTTTTAATCATTAAATTAGAATGCTTTTCAGTTCCTGTCCCGCCGTGGCCTGAGCGATAAGATGTCAGGGTTTTTTTTTTTTTTTTTTCCACCTTTGTGTCAACGGTTCAGGTTTGAGTCTACCTGCCTACTACAGCTTTTTTTTTTTTTCTCGACACACACCTATCAATACTCGGGCAACGCTGGGCACCCCCACTAGTATCAAATAAAAACACTAAAAACTTATCCAGTTAGGTAGGAAAGTAACTTATCTTGCTTTTGATAACATTTATTTGTTATATATTTGCCCTTTTGGCAACTTTTTCTGTGTATTGTAATACAAATCCAACAAGTCAATAAACTAGAAAGTAGGTGTTAAAGCATAAACATTTTCATAAAATCAGACATTTGAAAGTGGGAGAGACAATTTGAACAACAAACCATATGTTTCACGTCCTAATAACGATCATTATTGTTCATTTATGAAAGCATCCAATATTAATAGCATTGTTAATATTGCGTTCACATATTATGGAAAAAAACAATTATTTTTTTTATTACATTTTTTTTACCCCAAACAAGGCACAGTGCCACTTTGATGTAGGGGGGATACTATCAGAGACATAAGTTGCAAGGATACTATGTAGGGAGTTGAGCAGCAAGATGTCTGTTCACATTACATTTGAACTTCTACATGTCAGTACAGTTGGGGAAGCAGGAATCTGGAAGGGAATTCCAAAATCTAGCAGTTCTAGAGAAGAAACTATTAGAGTAGAAGGCTTTCTGGCATCTACGGATCTCTGTAGGGGTGAGATTTTGCTGCTTGTCAGGGGTACTTACGTTGAGGGGGTATAAGAGCTTGTAGTTCATTGGAACATTCACCATTAAAATACTAAAATCAGGTAGAGGATTGTTAACGTTGGACTTGAAGACAACCATATTGTAGTCAACTGAAAAGCAGGCCAGTAGAACAAAGTTCCATAGGTGGACAGGTCTGAGAAAGAAGCTTTGTTCATGGAATTTTCATTTAGATTTAGACACAGATAGTAGAGGAAACTTGATGGTTGTTGTTGAACCTAAAGGAGTGTTTTTTGTGAAAGTTTGGTAAGGAGGGGACCATAGATTGAAGCTCAGTCGAGCACTTGCCATAAAAATAATGATAGAGTAGAGGCAAGCTCGTCATGTCTCTTTAGTCTGAGTGAGAATAAGGTGGATAAAATAGAATTTAAAAAACTTCAGAATATTGAAGAATTATCCTTTTGAAAGATATTGTAATTTAACATCAAATTACATTACAACTTGGTATGATTACTTTGTTTTTTATAATCTCATAAATTTTATACGTCCACACAAGTGAAGAGTCTATCAGCCAAGTGTGCACAGTGTGATTACGCATGGAAATGAAACACAACACATAAGGGTTAAGCATGTGCGTTACATGGAGATAAATTATAAGGGAATATTTCTATACATCACGCTGCATACACATGCCCGCTACCATTTCTTTAGTCAACAGGAATGTGCTGCTGGTTAATAATGGCAAAAATTCCCTGAGCTTAATCCATTCACTCCTAATTCTTGCAATCACATTATCACCTGCTCATCCCTGTGCTCCATTGGTACCATCCAAGTAAGAAAACTTGCAAAGAATCTCAATAGCGTCACCATCGAAATATACTTCCTCTACGTTTGAGTTCTCCTCAATTTTCGTAGTATTACACTACTTTCACATAAACTGGCTATCATCTCTCAGCAGTTATTCCACAGCATTTCTTGTATAGCTTGTGAGGATAACTTTTGCAGATTATTTACTGTCAAGTGATGAAGTAGGCAGGTTCTTCTGGTCCAAAATTACATATCCCAATGCTGCTCAGCTTATTTCAAAATCGACAAGTTGAACAATGGACTCAGAAATTTCCATAAAGTGTCCGATCCACAAAACTGAATAAAATCATTTAATAATCTGAAATTGGATGAAATGAGACTCATTCTACTTGCTCAATGAATAACCCTAACGCCATATGCGAGAATGTCACCAGGTAGGTGTCTTAACAATAAAAATGATTTCCAAAAATAAAACTTTAGACTTTCACCATAATAAAACAATTTCCACGCGACATCTTTCATATTTCAAAATTCATCAACAAGAGACTTTAATTTGACCAGCCTATCACAAATCGAACTCATACCAATAGCTCCCCAAGAAGTGGAGCAGAACTTTACGATTGTATTTTGCATAATAAATGCCAATTATTTGTTGGATAATGTTACTTGTTTTCAATAACAGTTGCAACTATGGATCCGTTTGATTTCAGTGAGAAAATTGTGCTACGCCCAGCCAGTCTCACAAAGAATACATAATCATCACCCTTCGATCATTTTATTCAAATGAGCTATTTTCACTAGAAACGAGTCTTAATATGCGACTTATTGAACCCAAAATAAACTTAAAGCATATAAAGTAGATTGTTAGTGCCTATCATTGGTGTCAGATGCTAAACACAGGAAAACCATAATCAATGTCCTGGTGTCAGAATATAACAATGAATTATTATCAAAAATAAAATGGACGAAAGCCAGTTCTTGATTAGCCATTAAACCAAATAAGCATACGATTAAGAAATCAACAAAAAATGAGAAAAAAAGAGAACCAAATTTTGTGTGGTTTAATATGTTAATATATTGAATTACGCATCATATATTAATTAAGAGTTTAGGGCTTGATCCAACTGATTTCTAAGATCCAAAGCGAAGATTTTTACAATATGGTAATTGTAATCTGCTGAATACAAAGAAGCTTTAATATGGAAATTATTTTACTGAAGACAGATTATTACACAAAAATACTTGGTTTATTTTAAATTTTAAAAATATTGCAGGAAAGCTAACTGGATTTTGATTCAATGATAGAATACTGATGTGGTTGGAAAATACTAGTTTCCTTGTTTAAGAATACACATGAACCGTAACACTTGTTATTCACCTAGAGATTTCTTATTCACAAATTTAAAGCTTGTCAGAATCTACAACCTAAACATTTATGACTATCTCCTTGCTCCATTATTATAAGAATGGTCTCTGTGGGTGGCTCAAGAAATCAGAAAGTGATTTTTGAGCCATTATCATTTTAAGGGTTATTTCATGACTCGAAAAAATATTACTGTGTATCTATTTACTTGCATCTTCACGGGGGGGGGGGTGCAGAATTAGATGCAAGATCAGTTTTTAATGTGGACAAAATCCAGTTTTCTAAAAGGTTTAAATTAGAACAAAAATTACAATTGCCTAAGCTTAGACAGATTTCTCTTTCACTGATTGAGTACAAAAAATATGAAGTGTAGAACCAACACGGATACTAAACTTTACTCCTAGCCAAAGGGATCAAGGAATCCAAAAATCTTACTTTCTTAAAAAATTGGCTGGTTTATTTACACGTTTCTCAAAATGAGTAAATTGCTCAAAGACTTGACCACTCTGTGCTTTGTTTTGATTATTAAAAATAAGAGCAGCAAATTAAAAGAAACTAGATGAGAAGAAGTGTGACCTGATGATTTAGGGCTGGGAAATGATGACGAAATAAGAAATCTGGAGGCGCTTTGGTGGTGGTGGTGGTGGGGGGGGTTCAAACAGTGGAATCATGAAACTCTTTTATGCTAAGAATAGAAAATCTTAAGGAACATGGAAGAGTCCCCTCCCCACCGCCATCCATAATAAAGAATTAGCTTACTGTTTATGACTTACACAACACATCTGCCCTTAAATTGTAGACAAACGTATTAGTTGGATCTGCTGATATGACCCCCCCTCCCCTCGAAAATGACCATTTGTGTGTAATGTTTAGATAAGCGTGGAAAGTGAAAAGCTTTATGGAGCTAGGATAAACGTGGGAATCAAGAGAACCTAAAAATACCAGCAAACCTTTTTATCTAAACATTTTTCTGCACATGATCAAAATGGTTTGCTGCTGCTACTACTTTTTGGGGCGGCGGGGGATCGACTTCGTTGAACAACTTCATTTCACTTGAGTTTCACACATTTTGCATAAAATCGCCATCCAAATTGTGAGACTGGTTGTCATCTTTTAAATACAGTCCTTAGCTCATTTTTTAATTATAAAAATGTAATTTTCATTCAAATTTTTGATTGATCGCTGCTTTTTTTTTTTTTTTTTTTTTTTTTTTTTTTTTAATTTCGCCATCAATATTTATTTAACGTTTGACATTATTTGATAAAAAATAATTTTACAAACTTAAAAGCAAAGATGGAGATTAAAAACATAAAACTGCTCGATCAGAATAATGGCCAATCAATAATTTGAATTCAAGTTATATTCTGAAATAAATTATTTCAAGACCAAAATATAAAATGGTATTATTTTTTTTATTTTTTATTTTTTTTTTTACGATCTAACCCACCGTAATTTCTTGGTCACAGAGTGGTCAATGTGGCCTTGGTCTGGTTCTTTCACTGAAGACTTACCTGCAAAGGGTGTTTATTCTGAAAGCCGTTCTTAACATGGGGAGGTTGAGGGCATTTATACTACGCTGGATCAGGTCGTAAAAAAAAAAAAAAAAAAAAATTTTTTTTTTTTCAATTTTTTAAATTAAAAAAGTTTTTTGTTAAAGCTGAGGAAGGAGTATTCTACCGAATGCCAGCAGCCGCTATCCATTCCAACTGAGAGATCTTTTTAAAATTCTAACTGTAACCTTATCGTCTGTATAGTCACCAATTTAATACAAAAACAACGGTTTTCTAATTTTAGAACACGAAGAGTTTAATGGTTTTATTTTTATTTTATATTTTTTGTAATTATTTTTAAGTAGAAAAAGAAACCAAGAAGATAGAGATAATAGGGGAGGGGGGGCTTTTCAATAGATAAGGGGTTTTCTTAGTGGATGCCTTCATGGGATTTTGCCTCGAAGAAGAGATGCAACAATGAAGAGCGGGAGGGGGGTGAATACCAAAATGATGAATGAACGGAGGATGAAGATGAGAGGAAGGGGATGTAGCAGCATCCTAATTTGTAATCAGCTGAATAACAAAAAGGACGATACGACTACACCAACAGTCACGCATCTTGTCATAATTTTAGCAAGCAGTCGTCAGAGAAGAAAACATAAAATGTAAACCTAATGTTGACAAATAATGGACGAATCGTGGTGGAGGTGGGGGGGGGTGACTAGCGATCTAAGTTTCGTTTTCAAAATAAAAAGGAAAAGGTAAGAAAATGGTTGGAACAAATAAAAGTTTTTAAAAAGACGTATCTTCTTGGGAAAACCAGTGCATCAAAAAAACTATAAAGCGACGCAGAAAATTTAAAGCGCCATTATGCCTTAAACTGATTAAGATCGACAACCGGCGCATTTGCAAAATATGTCCCAAATGTGAGGGAGACAACTCCATTATTTTATTTTTTTATTTTTTTCACAACACCTGATGTTATTTACGCATTTATTGTACCGTGCTGAAATAATAACGTTATTTTTTACAAGCGCATTGTTAGCACGGGAAGAGGGGGTTGTAACTATTCTGCACTTTCACCTAACAATTTTAAAAAAAAAAAAGTGGGTTGTTTTTACAATTCAGATATTCGAAAAAGTGGTAAAAAAAAAAAAAAAAAAAAAATCCTTATATAAATATCACCAAAGTTGTTATTCCACCGATCTGGATAGGTATTGTTTTTACTTAATATAAAGTGTTTATATTCGGCTCAAAAAAATAAGTAACGTCAACTGGTACTCGGGCGCAAGAAAAATGTCCGCGTACCAAATACACTGCGGCCACTTTTCCTTGTGCTCTTGTACCGGTTGGCATTACTTTTTTTTTCTTTTGAGCTGAATAAACATTTTACATTAAGTAAAACGCGTTGAAGTGCAGAAATTAGGAACTCGTGACTTCTGGAAAATCTATAACAGTGTAGTAAATAATGGGCAATCAAAAATTCTCCCACTATTCAATAATATTGAAGGTGTTTGCACGGCAATCAAGAAGGCTCAATCTGCTTACCGTCGGTTTGCCTCAAACTCTACTTTGGACCCAGCAAACCAATCCCTCCCGGATTTTCCTCTGCGGACAGAAACCACACTAAATAATCTGAAAATCGCCACTTCTCAAGTACATGATATCATGAAAAATCTAGACACCTCAAAAAAGCAGGTGGACCCGATCTCATTCCGGGTGTACTACTTAAAATGCTCCCTGAGTTTGCTCCAATTCTCAAACAAATGCCTTAACGAATCTTGTTTTCCTGACTGCTGAGAAACTGCTTCTGTGGTACCAGTCTACAAGAATTTTGGCGAAAGAACTGACCCATTAAATTATCGCCCCATTAGCCTCCTCCTGCTTGTTGCCAAAATATTTGAGTCCATAGTTAATCAAGCTCTAGTCCACAACTTCAAACTTCTGTCCGACCAACAGTATGGGTTTAGGCAAGCTCGTTCTATTGCAGATATTCTAACTAATCTCTGAACATATATACCATGCACTAGATAAGGCAGGGGAGGCTAGGGCAGTAGCCCTAGATATATATAAGGCCTTTGGCAGGGTGTGGCACGATGGTGTTCTCATGAAAATCAGATTCTATGGTATTACTGAACGAATAATAATTAAAATCCTTCTTAAATGAGAGAAGAATTTAGGTTGTCATCGATGGTCGTACGTCAAAATAATAATATAAATGTGCTTGTACCTCAGTGGTCGATCCTTGAACCTTTATCATTCCTGACCACCCTGATAAAAATAGTCTTTGAGATGGGTATATTTGCTGACGACACCACACTCTGTAACAGACATGAGGGGAAAACGAATGAGCACATACTCTAAGCAATGGCTGAAACCCTAGAGGAAGATCTCTAGTCTGTAGTGGAATGGCGACATAAATGAATGGTCACATTCAATACTGCCAAGACTAAGCTTCTTTACTTTAATAACTTAAAGAAACCTGCTCAACCACTAATAGCCATGGCTAAAGATACATTACCTGAAAGTGCTTCGTTCAAACTGTTCACGGGGAATATGAGTGGGAAAAGATACATCGAGGGCAGCTGCAGCTACTGCAAGAAAGGTGGGCTCTCTCTACCGTGCTAGAAAGTTACTTATGCCCAAGAGTATCCTATACCTCTATAAAGTCATCATTCGCCCATGCATGGAGTATTGTTGCCACATTTAGACTGGTGCATCTACTAGTTCCTCCTTCTTAGATAGTGTTTCAAAGAAAGTCGCCAACCTAATAGGTCCCGCACTATAAGCTATGTGTCAACCTCTTTACCATCGAGGAAATGCTGCATCCCTCTAGCTCTTTTACAAGTATTTTAATGGTAGGTGCTTTGATGACGTAAATACTCCTGGCAAACCCAACAAGCAGCAGAATCCCACTCCTACAAAATAGAAATCCCCAAATGTAAGAATGCAATGTAAACAGGTATCTTGCTGCTGAACTCCCTACATAGTATCCCGGAAAATTATGTTCCAGATAGTTGCCCCCTACATGAAAGTGGCACTGACTGTGCCTTATTTTGGGTGAAAATGCAATAAAAAAAAAATAAAACAAAGTAAAAATTCTGAAAACCTATCCAGCTAGGTAGAAGATTAACTTATCTTGTCTTAGGTAACATTTATTTATATAATTACTTTTTGGCCACCTTTTCGAATATCTGTAGATTCGAAAACAAACCCTTAAACCGTTTTGTTTTTTTTAAGGGGGTGAGTGAAGAAAAGATCCCTGGGAACGTTCGGCTAGTTTTGCATGTTGGATTGAAAATGTTAATTTAAAAAAAAAACAAAAAAAACGGAGATATTAAATAAAGGGGACTTTAAAAGAAAAAACAAATTACATTTTATTTCTAAAAAATACACATTTAAATCAACGAGTTTGTTTAGGAGTGCAAATAGCGAAGAGGGGGTCCGAAATTCGAACCTCGTTTTCAGTTTGGGAAAATTAGGTCACGTGGTACTCGGTCGACGGTGTCACAGCAAATCTCTTCTGTTTTGATCCGTGTGTGCTTTCAATCCTCTCCTCCACAATAAAAGTTTAAAAATTACCCCACCCCCAATTTTTTTTTTTCCTGTCATTTATTTTATTTACGACTTTTTGAGCGATTCTCTGAACTCCAGAGAGAACAGCATGGCGCTAACTTTGTAGACCCCACACAATAAATAAATGAATAACAAATGCTGCGAAAGATAAGTTATTCTTCTCACTATCTGGATGTTTTTAGGATGCTTATGTGTCTGTGTTACCGGGCTATTTTTAAATAGTATTTAAGTTAAATTCAATTGTTACGATATATTTGTTTATTAAATTGTTAGGTGAAAGTACAGAATAGCTACAAAACACCCTCTCCATGTTAAGAATGGGTTTCTAAATAATAAGGTTATTTCAGTGAGGTAGGTATGCATGCATTGCATTGCCTAGGTACTGTTTTAGCGTTTTTACTAATTTTTAAATTAAATCTTTAAGAATACTTATTACTCCATCTAGAATTACAATGAGATTTGAAAAAATACTACTGAAAAGGTCGTGTAAAAAAAAAAAAAAAAGATCGTATTTTGTGATCATTAATTTGGGACGCTGAAAGCGTACAATAAATAACCACGTCGCAAAATGCAACAACACCTTCTTCAAGGTAAAAGTCCAGATAATTTAGCCATTAATATTTTAAAAATATTAGACTGTAAAAAGTCAGAAAAACAGAAAAATAATAGAATACAAGAAAACATATGTTAAGCATTAAAAGAAGAATTGGTGTTTCATTAAAAGGAGAATTGGTGTTTCATTAAAAGGAGAAACTGTAAGAATGGTGAGACGGAGTTCTTGTTGCAGAGGAAATGACCGACTTCTAAACAAATCGATCCTTTTTTTTTTTTTTTAACAAATCGATTCTTTCTTCAGGAATTTGCGCGTTATTTATAAATAGAATCAGAATTAAATGAACTAAGAATCTAATATTCTCGCGTATGATTATTTTTATTGATCAAGTTAAAGCAAATTAAAAAAAAAAAAAACTAATTTTAGGGATCATTAACCATTTCATGTTCATAAAATTTTTTAATGGTGAAAAAAAATGCCCAGTTTTTGTTACATGATACAAAACGTTTTTTTTTCTTCAATTTTAATTTAAACGTGTCAACTTTGGTATATATAGCAAAGATTAATACTCTCAATAAAATTACCCCACAAAGTAAAATTCTACTTTTTTTAGGCGATTACGTGTGACCATCCTAAAAACTTGGGGAAAAGATGAAAAAAAAAAGTTACATTAAGGTATCAGTTTTTTCGCGTATAAATTTAATGTAAAATAATCCAACACTTCCGGGCCGTTTAGGGTTTTAGAAAAAACAACTTTTTATTCTGTTATTTTATTATTTTTTTGGGGGGGGGGGGAATTTGTTTTTCCTGTGGAAGGGTTTACATTTTACGCTATTATGTGGCGCTAACTTGTACTTAAAAATATACGGAACTTATCTCTCACTCTGAATTATTTTTTTTCTTTTGCAAGGTCTTTCAAGATGTTCACACGTAATCACTTAAAGTATAAAAATGTATATATACGGTACTTATGCAAAGAAGGTTCCGTGTGTTGTTGCGGGCTTTGTTTTTGACATTTTCAAGTTTAAATTTTTACAGTATCTTTTGTTTACCGTGTACACTCCCATGTTAAGAATCGGGTTTTTAATATTTCAGCACAGTACCATCTCTGTATAAATACCAACATTACTTTATACGATCAAAGTGTAGTACCTGATCTATCCTCGGAGTAAAGATTCCCACCCAAAACTAAAATTCTACTTTTTTCTTTTTTTTGGTGATTACGTTCGAATACTCTTAAACTTGGTGGAAAGGGGGGGGGACAAAGTAAGGTATCAGTTTCGCGTATAAATTGAATGTAAAATAATCATCCTTTTTCCGGGTAGCCCCCTGTCCCTCCACTTCCCGTTAAAAATTGACCTTATGTCTGACTTTTGTAGTCGAACAAGACGAGGATAAATGAGATTTAAACGCGCAACGATTACTACAATTTTTAGTTGGGTGTCCTAGACTTTGCCCTCGTGGGGAGAATCAAATGAACATGCCTAAAAAAAAAAAAAAAAAAAAACTTTATTTTTGATTTAGAGGCACGAATGAACATGAATACTTGATCTTACACACTTTAGGTCAAGAAAACGCAGCCCCCCCCCCCCACGATATTGTACCTTACCGAACATTACCCAATTCTTTCTTGAAAAGGGCAAGGGGTGAGAGGCATAAAACTCCTATATTGTTACTATTTACTTGGCTCCTCACGAGGGCAAAATTAGACACAAGTTAATGTAGGGGAAGTCCAGCCAGCTCCCAAAAAAGGAGCACTGTGGATAGGAACAAACATAAAAATTGTCTCGGTCTAGAAGAATTTCTCTTCCACCAACCGAAGACAGAAAAAGTGAAGTGCAGTCAGCAATGCAGCAGCAGCATCAGAACAGATACTACACCGTGAAACTCCTTTATTATAGAGGAAATGTCGACGAGATTATACAGGTTCGGTTTTTTCCATCCACCATGGAAACATTTTGAAGGAAGCTGAAGTCCCCCCCCCCCCAGAAAAAACCTTGCGTGTAGGGACTCTTTTAATCACGTAGCATCCTAGATGAAAAACACGGTTATATTTAGGGGAAAAATAAGTGTAAATTATTAAACGATGACTAATAATAGAATCACTCGCGTTATTATAAAAATATTTAAAACATTAAGTATGCTTTAGGCCGTTAACCAATTTTTTTTTTTCTGAAACAAAACATTCATAAATATATAAATAACTATATTCTTTTAAAAAATAAAATAAAGTTTCCATCCCAATTTGAACCCTTTTTATTCGAAGTTTATCTCTAAATTTGGTAAATTTATCAATATTAATGATTTGACTTACAGATAATTTTAAAATGCTTCAAACTTTTTTTTTTTTAATTTTAGATTTGTTGCACGTTTTACAAGAAATTATTTTACTTTTACTTATTTTACGAGTTCAACTGTTAACTATTCTGGACTTTTACCATACTTTTTTTTATATTGATTATTGATCTAAAATTCAGTCTTACATTTTGCAATTAAAGGTGTTTTTTTTTGGGGGGGGGGTCAAGAAAAAGTAAAAGTACAAAAATAAACTGAAAAATGAATGAAAATACGAGAAGTTGCAAATAAAATATAGTTTTTCTGTTTTTGTTTTGATTTTAAGGGAGAAAAAAAATATTACTTTATTTCGCTGGATTTACTAAGCGTTACCTTTCATTTTTGTCTCCCCCCCCCCTCCCCCATTTTTAAAAATAAATTTTGTAATGTTAAATTTGATCATTACGATAATCGTTTGGTCATTAAATAAGTGAAGTAAGTGACATTAATTGAATTAAATTCTCATAAAATTCTGTTAAGGTAATTTTTAATATATATTTTTTTTAATTATTGGATTTAAAAAGCTCCAAGAACTTCCACTTTTGGCACTTTACGCAGTTTAACATTTCCAAGCAAATTTAGAAAGCCATTCTTAACATGTTAAGTTGTTAACTCTTGGTGGATGCAAAGAGAATCGCAGTCAGCAAAGTGAAAAAAAAAAATGGTATTATACTTATTTTGAGCATAAAATAAATGTTTCATTGTTGTTTTTAGTATTATAAAAAAATATCACTTAAGAATATTTATTGATTTCTTTTTCGGAAAATAAAATAAGTTTTGGTGCTAATGCAGAGAGTGATCCATCCGCGCTATTTTTTAAATCGCATTTTTAGGTTTAATTAAAGTTTTATGATATGTTTTTTTATTCAATTGTAAGGTTAAAGTACAGAATAGGTATAAAACACCCTCCTCTCCCCATGTTAAGAATGGCTTTTTAAATAACATTATTTCAGCACGGATCATTCTCTGCACGAGTACCTAAGTTTTTATCTGACACTTCGGGGTATATCCTTCTGAAAATTGTGCAGTGAGTGCATCACTGCACAATTTTTTAATACGAGAATTTGATGAGAATTTTGACGCTAGATTTCGATTCGACAGTTTAAAGGCGTTAAAATTCCTTTTAATTTCGAAGGGCCACAAAAGATTAGAATGGCCGAGTGGTTTAACGAAGAAACCGAAAGGCATTCTGAATGATTTTTTTTAGTACTTCACGCTGTTGCATTTTTAATTTAATAAATAATCGAGTAAAAGGAAATAAATAAATAAGATCGTGCAAGTCACGTAGAGGCGAGATAGACACGCGAAGTAGAGTATTTTCATTGAATGTTGAGAGAAAGCGATGACTAATTCCGTTCAAGTATTGATTAGAAAAATACGGCAGTTTCCAACGGCCTTGAAACACAGAAATGATATTGAAATACCGAATATTTTGTTAAATATTCGGAATTCAATCATATTTTGTTCATAAACACGAACTGAACACGTTCAAAAATATTGAAACACAAAATTTGAAATCCAATGTAAATTACACTAGCAACAACACGTTGCAATCAAAATAACGACGCAAAGAATAATTCACAATTTTAAAAGAAAATATTTTACAAAATAGTTCGAAATATACAAATACATATGTTAATCCAATCCTTTTTTTTTTTTATTATTATAAAAAAAAAAATCTCATAATTTTAACAAAACAAACAACAAAAAATATACAGTCGTCTTACCTTATAGGTGTGGGTGGTAGATTTATTAATGAAATGCCGAGAAAGAAAACCAATGGATTCCCTTTTTTCTTTCTTTTTAAATCTTTCCGCTTCTTTGTGTAAAGAATTAAACGTTTTGTTTGTCTCGGCAGCAAAGTTAAAATCTCCAGTTTATTTCTTCGGGTTTAAATTTCTGATACGAACGTATGTACATATACACACACTTGTAAACCATCCAGGAGAGCCAGCAAGTGCCCGTCGTGCCAAAAGATTAGTAACAGTAGTAGTCGCAGTGGCCGCCTTCACGGGCGAGTAGTAGTAGTAGTCGTTCAACGTTTTCTCTTTAAACGTTGATTAAACAATGATCTTGCGACTTTATGTGGGGAAACAGATATTTAAACCCTTGATCAATATGCACAGACTATGTCATTCAGTGCAGCGAGTGAACCCTATGTGTTTTATTTTTTATTCATTTTTTTTTTTATTTTGCTTAGTGTTTAATTTCATTGTGTTTGTGTAGTCTACGATAATACAGTAGTAGAAGGTGAGGGGTGAGAAACCGTACCCCCCTCCCCCTCTCTCTCTCTCTCTCTGCCCGCATCTCATCATCACTTAATCTTGTTTCTTCTTTTTCTTCAGCATCAGTGTCTGTTCTCATCCGATGCCAACAGTAGGGTTAGTTAACCATGATCGACACCCCACTTTAAATGTTTAGTTCAACGAAAGTCACTGCCAAGTTCAACACCGTCTTCTTTTAGTCCAATTCTTGGCTCAACACATTTCATGATCATCTCGAAATGTGTAGAAAACGGGAATTCAAAGCTTTAAAAGAACCTAGAGATTTTTGTTTTAATTTAAGAAGAAAAGAAAAACATTACAAAAACAATTATAGAGTAAATTTTAACTTACATCTATCAATATTATTCTAAAGCTGTGTTAATCAACGTTTGTTTCCATAAAGATTTTTTTATCATATACATCACACAAAATCACACAAAAATATGTTAAAACTAGATTTTTTTTTTTTACGTTGTTAAAGGGCGAAAGTATATAGTACATTGATAAAGACTGAGTGTTTTATGCCAGATTGCTGGTTCAATGGTTGAATGTGGTTAAATGTGCGCAGATTCTTGCATTAAATATCAATCCCTATTAATTCCAAACTGTGCATCGAACGGATTCTATAACATTTAGTTGGCTGCACCTTTATCATAGCAAAGATTCATACAAAATTTCAGCCAGATTGGTCTCGTAGTTTCCGAGAAAAAATCGAACAAACAGACTAAGAGAAATATAATATAGATATTTGTCACTTTTGGGATTGAGTTATGTATTTTCATTTCAATTTTTTCTAATTAGCCATAATTTGTAATTAACTGGGAATCATTTTACTTTCGTGTGTGTGTGTGTTGTGTGTGTGTAAATACAGTATTTATGACAAAAATTACTCAGCTTTACGAAATATTAGTCCCTTAATTATAAGCGAAAATCGTCATTTTCTCCACCATAGTAGAGCGAGAGCGCATTAAATGTCATGTATGTGATGTTAGCGTGTTTCCTATATAAGCTGGCAAGGGATTTTTATCCTCGGCCTCAAAATCAACAAAGATTAGACGATTCCTGTAATGACATAGTCCCTGTTGATTTTGCGGTGTAATGCTAGTTTTGTGCATTTCTAGGAGGTCCATCCTCCCAGGCTTTCGTTGAGAAGGAGTTAGTTTATTGCTAATCGCCTGCGGCACCCTTAGTGGGGAATACCGACGTGGTTGCCCAGACACTTTCTGTGCATGTCAAAATGTCCCTCCTTGGGGCACTGACTTCTCAACCCAACTTTCCGACACAGTTCTTGTAATCCTATAGAGAGAAAGGTTAGAGAATCTAAATAAAAACTAAAAGTGCATTCTTGTGTAAAATTTTCAAACAAATCCAATGGAAGCGATCCCAAATCTCTAAGTTACATTTTGTTTTTAAGTAAAATTAAGAAATTAATTTTAAAAAAATATTGTTTATATCCATCTTCATTCAAAAGGGTTACTTTTCGGTAGATTCACCGGTTGTTAACCTAAATTTTCCAAATGTCAGAACGAGGCTTGTCTGCGGGACCTACTTATCTCAGTTTCATCCAATAACCATTAAGCCAGCTTGACATGATCGTTAAAAAGTGTTTTCAAAGCTACTTATTCTTAACATAATTTGAACGATTCGCGCATGCACAGGCGTGAAACAATTGACAAACTGATAAAAATCTGAAGCCCCACCCCCAAGTACCAATTTTTCAATTTTAACCCCTTAGTATCCCTATTTTTTCTGAATGAAAATCGATTAAAAAGTTTTCCACATGTCTGAATACCCTATATACCAAATTTCAAGTCTGTAGATCAAAAATTCACTGAGAATATAAGTTAGGAAGTGCCCTCACACACACACACACACACACACATTCTCACTTTTATAGATATATAGATGTATAAAAATTTTGGGGGAAACTAATGAAAGTGACTCCAAATCTC
The DNA here is from genome assembly GCF_053919585.1 of Euprymna scolopes. Taxonomy (NCBI): domain Eukaryota; kingdom Metazoa; phylum Mollusca; class Cephalopoda; order Sepiida; family Sepiolidae; genus Euprymna; species Euprymna scolopes. The sequence continues at coordinate 15,257,173 of NC_136485.1, forward strand.
AACATTCCCCTCTTTCTATGTGCAGCCCCTCCAAATGAGCTTCGAAGACAAAACTAAAAACTCAAAATACATATATTTGATCTTAATGAAATTTAAACCGTATGCACTGATTCAAACAGTTTTCCTAAATTTTCAAACAGAAATATATATATATATATATATATATATATATATATATATATATATATATATATATATATATATATATAAATGCAACTTTGCCTCTGTGTGTGTGAGTTCGTTCCTTATAGACTCGAAATGGCTGAACAGATTTTCTTTAAAATTTACAGAACTTTAGTGTATAAGTCTGAGAGTGATCTTAGTTAAGTGATCTTAGTTAAGTGATCTTAGATAATTACTGATAATCGATAATCTAAACCGTTATTTTAATTTATCTATCATCGGTAAAGCCATTTTTTCCATGCCATCGCTTAGCAACAATGATAGAACAACAGCCTGTGAATATTCTACTGTGGGTAAGTTGATAGTGTGTGTTTTTTTTTTGGTTTTTTTTTTGGTTTTTTTTCTTTGCATGACCGTGGTCTGTAGGTTCAAACTCTGCACATAAAATTCTTAATTTTTTTTTCATTAACTACAAAGAATTTTATAAGACTTGAAAATTTACATGCTTTTTTTTTCCACATGACGTGGTCTGTAGGTTCAATTTTTGGTCTGCAGACTTGAAAGTTGATATATAGATGATTCAGACTTGCAAAACAAATTCGATTTGGTTTTTAGCCAGTAAAAATAGCTTCTAAGGAGTCAAAATTGAAAAATTGGAACCTGGCAAGCATAATTCGACTTATTGTGTAACCTTTACACATGCGCAAATATACATTTATACATTTAACTGCGTTAATTCATGTGGTCTCAGGTTATATGTTAGCGAATGTTGCTGAAGAGCTACATTCTTTAGTTTTGAAACTTGGCATCTAAGTCTTTTTTTTTTTACTTTTGAAATCACTAATATATATTGAGTACAATATAATAACCAATGTAGAATATATGCTTGTGCTCGGTTATTAAATACATATCTAAGCATAATTTACGGCACTAGCATATATGCTAGCAGGGAGACCTGACGTTGTCTGGGATTGAATTAAGATCAACAAATGTTTTACACGTCAAATACATCTATCGTCATTGAAATTGGTGAAATTTTCCATTTTTTAATCAAATCGATTGATTGCCTGCTCTAGTTGGGGACCCACCAGGGTCCACCAGGAGGAAGCTTACATATCTCTCTGCAGTTACTTAGTCCACGATATATTTTAGTCTACATTGCACTGTAGAGAATCTATTGTTGAGTTTAGAAATTATTTTTTATTTGCTTGAATTAAAGTTTAATATGCAAAAGTCAAGTATCATGGTTCAGTTGTACTCTAAACAGAAACATTAATTTCGAACACACCTGTCATATCAAAGAACTTACTGTTGATTTTATATGCTGGATCCTTCACCTTGTGCGGTGATAAAATTTCTCAAATGCACTTGTGGTCCTGGATATGACCTTAAACTATAATCCGATGGTGAGGCCCCACCTTGCGGCCTTTGGGAAGTGTGGAGCCACCCCTTAATTGCCATTGCTCCCAGGTCCACTCTGACCCAGAGTGGTAGTACCTGTTGGGTTCCAACTATGAGTTAAATAGAAACCGACTTGAAAAAAAAAAACAAATATATTCTATTAAAAACTTTTTCTTCAAAATCACTGAATTCGGCATTAAATAACCTGAAAAGGGTTGATATGTCATAAAACAAAAACAACCAACCAACCAACCAAATGCACTTGTGATGTTAGGTTGTATAAAATTGTTAATTTTGATCCAAAATCGGACTGTTCCTTCTTTAATGGGATATTTTGATTATTGATATAAAACCTGTCTAAGAACCCTCCCAGACACATGAGGCACAGTTGCGTGAAATTTCACAAAAAATGACCCAGCCGTTTTGGAGCCCATGAAGAACTCACACACACACACACACACACACACACACACACATATATATATCAAACAATTATGCGTGATCAGGCATTAGATAAACAATCTTTCAGCATTTTGATATATGTTCTTATTTGTTCAATTCATTTATCTGTGAAGATAGTGGTTCGATTGCCACAAAACATTTGCACATCCCATCTCATCTTCCTTCTTCTACTACTCCTCTTCATCATCATCATCATCATCATCATTAGCATCATCCTGTTGATGCTGAGAACTATTTGGCATTTTCATGGGTTGTCAATTTCATTGTTGACTTGATCCTGTTTCCAAAGTTCACATTGGAACAGGAAGTCTATCATTTCTAACTAAATGGCCCTATTCTGCTGAGTTCCACCCCATTGATCATAGAGGAATACACCGGAAATACCCTCAACTCCCAGATATACAAATAAAAGGAGAGGGGGGGGGGGCGGGCGGATACACTCCTTAGTTACTTACTTCCATCATGTACTTCTGCTTTTTTCCCCTCTCTTCTCCCCCACTTTTTTTTTTTTTTTTTACCATTAAGGATATATTTAACCGCAAAGTTTTGCTTTGATATAATTCTGGTTACTCACTGGTTTTCTAGTTCTCACGTTTTTCTCTATATATCTATGCTGCTACCCACAAGTGCTTGCCAAAAAAGGCCCCTCGCCGACCGGCACATACCCCTAAAGCCCTCATTCTAGGTCTGCATCAAAAGTGCTACCCCTACCCCCCCTCTACCCTTTCTTGTATTCAGCTTATGAATCATTCGGATGTTATAGTCACAATTTACAACAAGTTTCAGCCTAATGCTATTCGCACTTCTCACAAAAAAAAAAAAAAAAAAAAAAAAAAAACACCAGTGGGACTTTTTTTTCCACACTATATTAGTTTTCTTACATATTTTTTTTATTCTTTTTTTATAAATAAATTAAAACTCTAAAATATATATCTTTTATGAATATTAGCAGATAGACCCAATATTGTCCGGGTGTAAAATATGCTAGAAGATTTTGCTTAAATGTACGCAACTATTATGTTTACAGCAACTACACAATAAATAAGATTCCTTAAAACCTACAATTTTGAAATTGATTGAAAAAAAAAAAAAAATGTCAAATCAAAGGGCTGTAACTCTGTATTAACAAATAAAGAGTTATATACTTTTTTAAGGTGACAGCTGTTTGAATTTTTTTGTTTTTTACTCTTTTTCACTCCAAACAAAGCATATTAACACTTGGACGTAGGGGCTACTATTTGGGATCATGTTTACAGTGGCACTATGAACAGCGAGACGTTTGTTAACATTACATTTAAATTTCTGCATATTGGTACAGTCAGTGAAGCAGGAAAGACTGAGGGAATTCCTAAGTCAATTTCTAGGGAAGAAACTATTAAAGTAGAAAGCTTTCTAGCATTTAGGACAAAATCGATGCCTCCGTTTAGTCTTGAAGTGAAGCAAGAGTTGCGCAATCCCAACCACACCTCTCCTGAATTGGTACTGCTTGAGTCCAGTGGTAAGGAGAAGTCCAGGATGATTGGAAACAATGCTGAGATAAGCGGAGAGCACATACAGCACCTGGAAATACCAATTGGACACTCATTTAGTACTGACCAGGTTCAACATTGCTTAACTTCGGTGATCCAATGGGAACTGGTGTATCAATGTGATTATGCTGTACATCTAGTAACCTCTAGAGTAAAGGTGTAGGATCATGCTGCTTATTGGGTTAGTCGAGAGTATTTACATCGAGCGGGGACAAGATCACAGTGTAGTATCTGTTCTGATGCTACACTTCACCTTTTCTGTCCTCAGTCAATGGAGGAGAAATTCTTCATGACTGAGACAATTTTTATTTTTGTTCCTATCTCGAATGCCCGTTTTGGGGGAATTAGATTTTCTCCACATTAAAAACCGATCTGGTGTCTGACTCTGCCCTCACAGGAAGGCAAATTAATAGGAACATAGTGGTGATGGGACACGAACCTGGTTGATAGTGCAGGACCTATTAAGTTCGAAATTCTTTGCTGGGCCATGTATAACAGAGAGAGACGAGTGGTAGATGCACCATCCCAGGTGTGATAATAATACTTCATCTTCATTGAATGAGTCTATTGTAGCTTTGTAGAGATACAGAACACTGTCAGGTCTGAGTAGTTTTCTAGCAGGGTAGAGGGAGCCCACCTTCTTTGCAGCAGTCTTAGCAATGTCTTCAATGTATTTGTTCCAATTCATTTTGTCCATGAATGTTAAACCGGAAGTTTGAACGATGAATTCTCTTAGTCATGCCAATCAGTGATTGGGAAGGTTTCTTGTAATTGTTAAAGGAAAGAAGTTAGTCTTGATAGCAATAAATGTTACCATTCGTACTAGCAGATAAATCCAGCAATTGTCCGAGTCTAAACTATGCTTGGAGAGTTTGCTAAAATGCATGCAACTATTGTGTTTATAGCAACTAAACTATAAGCTAAAACCTTCTATAATTTTAAAATTAATTTAAAAAATATATTTCAAATCAAAGAGAAGTAACTCTGTATGGACGAATCGAAAGTTACACCAATTTTTAAAGATGGCAGCTATTTGGAAATAATTCCAGCATGGACAAAATGTTATTATTATAAGACTTTTTAACCCATTAAAACGGGGGAAAGTTATAGATAGTTGGCATGGAAGGAGTGCGTTAGGCCAAATTGATGGTTGAATATGGTTAAATTTGTGCTCATTTTTGCACTAAATACTATAAATCCCTATAAATTCGTATTAATCTCTGTTAATCTCTAACTGTGCATCGAATGGATGCCATAATACTTAGTTTGCTGCACTTTATCATAATAAAGGTCAATAAAAAATTCCAGCCAGCTGAATAGGGCCAGTGAGCAATTGTTCGTATCAGCTCAATGACAATAAAAATAGAAAGATGTATGTTAATTTTTGGTGATTAAAATGATTGAAAAGTGCTCAGATTTTCAGAAATCATCATTTGAATAATGTTGTGTTAGTATAATTAATTGTTTCATCAAAATTGAAGATTTCAAGTTAGGTGAGTAAGGGAGGTTATACCTTCTTGGGGATTCAATTGAGCAGTAAATAAGAAGTCAGATAAGCATAGAAGAAATGCAGTTTGGTATTATGCTGGACAAAGTACTTCTAATGCCATATATATATATACTAAAACAAATGCAACAATTCTTGATGAGAAAAAGAACCTGTATTTTGCTTTGTGCATCTGGAGAAAGCTTTTGTCAAAGTGCCAAGGGAGAATACCTGGTGGGCTTTGCATAAACTAGCAGCAAACAAGAAAGTTGTACAAGCAATGTACGGAAATTAAAGTTCTACTAGACTTAATAGCACATTTAGTGACAGCTTTATTTTTATAGTAAGAGTACATCAGAAACCTGGCCAGTGAAGGTTGGAGATGCATTGCATGGAGAGAAACTTATGAGAGAATGATGTGATGGGTGTCTCATGTAAGTCTCAAGGACAAGCTTAGTTCTGATTTCAAAGGAAGATTAAATGTGGACAGTATAAGGATATGTGTACAAAATGATGGTATGGTCATGTTAAAAGAATAGATGAGAGTTCTTGAGTTGGTAGATGTAGACCAGTTGAGGTAGTAGGTTCAGTTCTCAGAGAAAGGCAAGGGAAGACATAGGTGGAAACAATAGAAATTGATCTGATGGACAGAGGAATACATAAAGATCTGACCAGGCAATTTCCTAAAGTACTCCAATGCATGCCAGCATGTAAAATGGACAATGATGATGATGATGATGATGATGATGATGACGATGACGATGATGATGACAATGATGGCGATGATGATGATGATGATGACGATGATCATCATCATCATCATCATCATGATGACGACGGTGATGATGATGATGATGATGATGATTATCATGACGACGATGATGATAATGATGATAACGATGATGATGCTGATGATGATGATAATGAGGAGGATGATGATGATGATTATCATGACGACGATGATGATAATAATAATGATAACGATGATGATAATAATTACGATGATGATGATAATGAGGATGATGGCGATGATGATGATTATGATGATGATGCTATAAAAGTCATTGTGAAAAGTTACATCTGATTTATCATTATTTAAAACAGTATTATTCACTTCTATAGAGAACTGTAGCATTACATAATTACGGTCTATTTTCTTTTGCTTGTTTATGCTCACAGAGTGATTTATACATTGTATGATAAGAACGCTGTTTGCGTAGGAAGCAATTTCTGCCCAAACCGTTTTCCACCAGTTGTCCCATTTGAGATATCAATATGACCAGACGTTTATTTCTCTCCTATATCCGGGCTATTGCTTATCTTTATAAAACTATTTGATTAAAATTGATTACAGAAGTTTGTCCTTTTAAATCAAAACTTGATAACTCATTTTCTTCATATCCAACAACAAGGCCAGGAGAATGAATATCTATGCAGCAACCCTTACTATAGAATGGCTGTCTTGATATTTTTTTCTAAATCTGTTCCCCGTTAGTCTCTTTTATTATTTTATTATTATTTTTTTATTACTGCTTTAATCAAAACTTATCTCTGAGTCATTTAATCAGTTGCATGAAAATCTATTCTTTTCAATCTTTTTCTTTTTACGTAGAAGAAACAAGGCGGGGGGGTATTATTAATCAAATACTGCACTCAACCATTTTCTTGCCCAACAGTAAACTGATGTGGACCCAAGGTTAAGACCACGGAAGGAAAACACGGACTATGGATTAGGTGTAAGAAAGATATGTTAACCAAAAAGGTTACAAGGATGGAATAAAAGGTAAGTGGAGCTTACTATCAATGGTGTCCATTATGAGTAGTAGTACGTACTGCGTATTACTAGTACTCCTACAGATTTTACAGTAATACGATATTGCTCCCAGAAGATATGTTGCTTGTTAGTCTTTCTCTGCTCATTATCTATGAGGCATTCACAGCAAAATCTCATTTTTAACACAACAATGTGAACAGTCATCGCGATGCTAAACTCTCTACTTACAGTGTCCCTGAAGGTATGGTACAGAATTCACTGCATCCCCTTATGTCTCAGTGAAAATGTGTTTGGAGTGAATATGGAAAAATAAATAAATGTTTTTTTTTTAATTTTAAATAAAAAAATAAAAAGAATTTTATTTTCTTCCTTCATAATCCTAGTGTCAGCAGGATTTCCATGAACAAAGTTTCTTTCCAAGAACTTTCCATCTGCGGAACACATTATCACAAGACTGCTTCACTGCAGACTATAAATCCAATGTCAACAAATTCTGGTTATAATCTGTCCTCATAAGTAACCAATTTTTGTTCATTCTAATCATTTGCACTCCTCTAACATAGTTTTCAGCATGAAAGTGATAATCCTTTTATTCATCTATTCATCTCATTAACCTTTATCCTCAAGTGGCTGTTGGACTTGATAAAAGGTCTCATCAGGAAAAGAAAAAAGAAGAAAAAAACAGAAAAAACTGCAAATTTTCTTATTTGTCGCCCTAAAGAAAACAACACTACAACTTTATTTTAAAACATTTATTGTAAAAATCAATCCAGGTAATTTGATTATGTAGTAGAGCTATAATCTATTCAATGTAGTTGCCTTTAGCCTCAATCACCGCCTCAATACAGGTTTATGACTGGGAGCATGGTTTTTCCACAAGCGCTGGCAGGAGTTTGGCGAATGTTCAGTGGATGACGGCGATCAGGCTGGCTTTGGTGTTGTGTGAGGTCATGTTGGTGATGTTCTCAACATATAACCAAATGAAGTCATATGTCCAGCAGGTTCGGATTGGGAGAGAAGAAAGGGGGCCAGTGAGAGAAGAGTACAAATTCGTAGCACTCCTTCTGAAACCAAGTCTTGGTCTCTTTGAACTTGTGGACTGGCACCAAGTCCTGTTGCCACACCCAGGATCTGCCAGCAGCCACCTAATTGCATTAGAGGATCACCACACTCTTCAGTACATCCAGGTACACTTTCGTGTTGACTTTCAAGCTGACTTCAAAGATGTGAGGTGGCATGATGTGGTCTTTATTTGAAATCACACCAAAGATCATAACCATGGCCAGAAACTTCATTGAGCTGTGCTCTCAAGCGTTAAACCGTCCGGATTGCATTTTTAGGGTGTTGGCAATGGTCCTGTTGTCATAACTTGGATCAGCAGAGAGCATGAGTTGTACAGCGGGTCATCTCCGACCTCTCTCGTTGAATATTGTGTCACTTTCGGACATGATAGAAGGCTCCTATCGCTCTTGACATTTGTACTCAACTAGTAGATGGTCGGCAACAAAAAATGTAAACCAGTTTTCATCAAATGGAAATGGAATCATATCATCTTTTTTAGAGTGACAATTTCATTGTTCTACTCTGTACATAATGCGCCAGACATATCTCCCACATTTTGACGTGCGATCTTCCCAGACACGTTTGTGCAGTTTCTGAGCAATCATTAATTTGTATGGATGGAACCACATATTAGTATGTAGAATTCTTCTGATTATTCGATCAGCCAATCCCAAAGCCAAAGCATGTTTGTGAGCTGAATGTGTAGGATGCTAAGTAACAGAAAATCTCAGAACTCAAATACTCTTTGGCGTTCAAGCGCTTCGAGGCTTCCAGATGGCTTTCTTTTAAGTGCCGAACCTGTAGCTGTGAAATTTGCAACCCATAGCTGTATTGATTTTCTATCTGGAACAGCATCATGTCATCCTAACTTCTAATGAACTCAGAAAGCTATCTGTGTTGCAGTTATAGATTCACTATTCTTCAAAAACATTTCTACAGTAAAAGCCCGATGTGCACCAGATCAAACCATATTGCTTGATGAGAGTACTTGAAATAAAATGGCAAGTTATTAACTAAATGAAAACATCATTGGCACTTGCATATAGTTGCAAGTTTAAAAGGAAGATATTTCTGCCGCACCCTGTATTATCATCAAATGAACAAATTAGAAATTAATCTAACAACTGTTGTAAAAAATTTTATATATCTTATATGAGAGGGTGTTCCAAAACTAATGCCTCCTATTTTTACTTGCTCTGAATGGATCAGAGAGGATTGCAAATTTCATTGTTATGATGACTAAACTTATGAAAGTTTCACCTCTCTGTTGCAGATATTGACAGTGTGAGACTCTAAGAAAGTAACACCTGTCATAGACATACGTCAGAAGCAGGAAAGCATCATTGAATTCCTGGCAAAAGTGCATTGACAATGGTAGTGACTATGTAGAAAACTAAATTCTGGAGCACAAAAGGTCGCTTGTTTTAATGGTAGCACTCCTATTTTCGTAGCTCTTCAACTTTTTGAGTTAAAAAGTTCAGATTTGGATAAAATCATAGAAAAAAAATGCAGCCTGGACAAGGTCTGAACACACTGTAAGTTTTTCATGCTAAATCGTTCCACTGATGTAGCAAGTTAAAAGTTTTCAAATCGTTTCCATATTTAAAGTAGTTTTCTCTTGATTGAGATTGTCACAACGTTTCGGCCGTTTTACCCTCCGGCCTTCATCAGGTGTTTTGTCTCGAACTGGGGAACCGTTTGTTAGGTGTCTCGAAAACATTGAATAACACAACATAGTTTTAAGATTAACAAAAAACCAACTAAGAATTGTCCTAGTAACATATGGCCGAGTGGTCCTAGATGTTGTATCAAAGTTTACAGTTACCCAAAGGTGCTGAGTTCAATCCTGAAGGAAGGCAGTAAAAAAGTAACATTCAATCAGCAACTATGTCCCAGAGCCTAGCTGGAGTCTGAACACGGTACCCCTGTGAGACTCCTAACAAACGGTTCCCCAGTTCGAGACAAAACACCTGATGAAGGCCGGAGGGTAGAACAGCCGAAACGTTGTGACTATAGCAACCAAGATGAGGAAGTCAGTCCGACAATCTCAATCAATGAAAACACCTCATCTCAAAAATACAGACAATTACTAGTTTTCTCTTGTTTCTTTTTTTTTTTTTTAATCAAACTAGGTCAAAGGAGAAGGAGAAACGTTGGCTGTGAAAAGTTATTTGAAGTGTATTTTTCATGATAATTACAACTGCAATGGAATAATATGAATTATATATCCGTTAGTGTTGGGATTATTAATTGGAATCGGGAATCAGAAAAATCGGAGCATTTAGGGTATCAGAATCGGAAAAATTTGTACATAGTTTGCGATGCCAAAACGATTCTTTCAATTGTCTTTTTTATCTGAATATGTTTAAAGGAAACTCTTCCTTTGCTGGTAATAATTATAAAATAATAAATATTTATTATTTTTTAACTAATAGTAAAACTAAAATCGATAGACAATTCCTTCAAGTGTATTTTTTTTTTATTTCGGAAAATATCTTCACATTCAACATGTGTTTTTATGGAAATGGGGGAAAAATAACAACTCTATATTTAAATGTTTAGAGATTTATGAAGAATCGGAATCAGTAATTGTATCGGAATCGAAAATTTAGTAAGGAATCGGTAATTGTATCGGAATCGAGAAAAATATTAGAACCATCCCATCACTAATGTCCGTATAATAAAAGGAAGGTTTTCAAACTAAAAATCCTAAACCAACAAAGGGCAGATGAATCCAGCTGTAGGAGCAATCATCATTTAGCTTGTTCTTATAGATACATTATAAAGTGCCGGTGCTTGACATTGACTTGAGTTTAGTTTATTACATGCGTGTATGTAAGTGTGCGCATATATATATATATTACAGACTATATATATATATATATATATATATATATATATATTACAGACTATATATATATATATATATATATATATATATATATATATTACAGACTATATATATAAATATATATATATATATATATATATATATATATATTACAGACTATATATATATATATATATTGCAGACTATATATATATATATATATATATATATATATATTTATATATATATATATATATATATATAGTCTGTAATATATATTTATATATATAGTCTGTAATATATGTATATAGATATATAGATATAGTCTGTAATATATATATATATATATTTATATAAAAATAAAAGTTACAATAAGTTTACTAAGGTAATCAAAATGGTAAACTTAAAATATATTATAAATATTAAAGAGTTAATATTTACAAGTAAAATAAACTCAGCCAGATATAAAAAGCTCAATAAAACCGAAAAGGAAATAGAGCTTATAATAGAGCTTACCTCACCCTTTTTTTAACCAAGTAAGATCTTTGACTTACTTGTAGTTTCATTAAATACTTTTACATGCAAAATCCGATCCTGCATTTTGCTAATTCTTGCCCTCTGATGAGAAGGAGGGTATTTCTTCGAAACTCCGCGGATTAAGGACTATCCACTTATCTTGTGCTTCCTTTTTTAAAATTAAATATGTTTTTAACTCTTTTTCAAGATGTCTTTTAACATATTTTATTAATCATTTGTTCATATATATTTATATATATATATTACAGACTATATCTATCTATATATATATATATATATATTACAGACTATATATACATATATATATATATTACAGACTATATATACATATATATATTACAGACTATATATACATATATATATATATTACAGACTATATATATGTATATATATATATATATATATATATATTACAGACTATATATAAATATATTACAGACTGTATATATATATAAATATATATATATACATATATTACTGACTGTACATATATATATATATATATATATATATATATATATATATATATATATATATATATATATAAAATGGGTTAAGAGATTCCAACGAAAGAAAGATGTATATTTAAATAAGGGAGTAGTCACCAACAATGTGTATTTTTTGACATTATTTTATTATTCCGTGTCTTGGTTTTTCATTGAGAATTATGTTTGGATCATTGTAATAATGTTTTTAAGTCATTGAAATCGTTTTTACGTGCGTTTCAGACGTTCTGTGAAGCGTCCTCGTCATAAACTTCACACTAGAACAAAGCCCCACAGAACTACCTTTCCTAGACATCCTAGTAACAATAAAAAACAACAACATAATCACAGACATCTACCACAAACCCACAGACACTCAACAATACCTCCACTTCAAAAGCCATCATCCTAAAAACTGTCTAAAATCAATACCCTACTCCCTAGCACGTAGAGTCTGCACCATAGTAACAGACAGACACCTCCGTTCAACTAGACTGAACGAACTACAAATAACACTGCGGAAAAGAGGATATCCACTACCACTAATACAGAAAGGTATTGAACTGGCTGAAAAAATTCCAATAGACCAACTAAGAACCCCAAAAGAACACAACAAAGAACAAATTTTAGCATATGTCTCTACACACAACACAAACAACCCAGAACTATTCACACAGATAACAAAAAACCTTATCCTCCTCAATCAGAACGACAAACTAAACAACATACTTAAAACAACAAAAATAATAAAAAGCAAACGCCAAACCAAAAACTTAAAATACATCCTAACTTCCTCAAAACTCGTCCCACATACTACAAAAGGGGTTACAAAATGCAACAAACCTCGATGTGGATTATGTGACATAATAATAGAAGGTAACACATACACATTCAAAAACCCAGCACAAACATTCAAAATAAAAAAGGATCTAAATTGCACCTCCAGAAATGTAGTATATGCACTAAGATGCACAACATGCAACAAATCCTACATAGGTGCCACCAAAACTTTCAGCAATAGAGTGGCCTTACATAAGAGCAACATCAAAATTGCAGATAACAGACACCTCTATGTTTCAAAACATGTACACACATGCAGTGGGAACAGCTTCAAAATAATGCCAATCTTCCAAACAAACAATTATTTTTATTTACTTACACAGGAAAAAAACTTCATCACCAGATTCACTCCTGAACTGAACAGAGCCTAATATCATCACACAAAAACATGAAATGCAAGGTACACTCGCATGCACACCCATACACATACACATATACACACCCACACATAAATCAGAACTGACACATTAAAACACACACACGTGCGCACATACAACCACACACAGACATAACACCCCTATCTCTAATACAACACACTGAACAATACCAACCCTACTTAACCTCGAAACCAACAACACTAGGAAACACCTAGAACCATAGTATAATATCTGTTCCAACACCTCGCTCCCTCCTCAGTCAGTGGAGGAGAACCCCCTCATGACTGAAACAACTATCATCCCTTCTATCATCCACCTCCCATACCTATACCCCCTCACATCCCCCCCCTCTGGGGAACAAAATCTTCCCCACACTAGGAACCGATCCTGGCTCTGACCATACCCACATGGGGATACAAATAAATAGAAACATTAAAAAATCCCCTATACATATTTTAAACACACCCATCTTTCTAAACAAACATAATATAAGGAATACCCGAAAAGACTAAAACGAAAAATCACAATACTAAAATCCAAGAATCCAAAAAATAAATATCAAAATAGAATGAAAGCACCCCTACCCTTATTTCAGAAGAGCTGGTCCCCCCCCTCCTCACACATACACATTAGTAACGATCTCGGATCACAGTCGCCTTCCTAAGGAAGCAAATAATCTCATAACACTATAAAACAATATACACATTCCCAAACCAATAAAAGTAAACACACACACGCACACACACACACGCGCACACACACACACACACACACACACACACACACACACACACACACACACACACACCCTACCCCACCCTAAAGGAAAAGAAAAAAACATTAGCAGAAAGAGAGAGCGACTACAACCAGGTCAGAGGCCTCCCTCGACTAGCCCAATAAAAGAGTAATACAAATTGAGCATGCCAATGAATAATAAACACTTACAAGCCTCCACCCCTTGGAAAAACTTCAAATTAACTACGAAAATTGCCATTTTTACATCTCCAACACATTTGAAAATAATTTTTGACGAGGACGCTTCACAGAACGTCTGACACGCACGTAAAAACGATTTCAATGGCTTAAAAACATTATTACAATGATCCAAACATAATTCTCAATGAAAAACCAAGACACGGAATAATAAAATAATGTTAAAAAATACACTCCCTTATTTAAATATATATATATATATATATATATATATATATATATATATATATATATATATATGCAGACTAGCTATGATGTGCCACAAGGAAAGGCATTATCGCAAAGCATGGATAAGAATTTTCCAGATTCAAATAGAAATAATAAAATATTAGTAAAAAGAAATTGTAATCCATTTCCAAGTTCACTTCACGTCTCAGAGAAGATATGAAATAAGCATAACATGATGAAGAACAACAGTGAAGATTGCGTCATAATATGTAATTTCTTGATAGAAATATTAAGAAAATAGGCACAATAATAATGGAGGGTAAACAAGATAATAGGGAAAAACAAAAGGATAATGCTTGCTTATTAGCTTATTGTAAATAAGGTTTGAGGAAGAATACACATTGAAAATGTTAAAATGTTGTCAAGAAAATATATATATATATGTATGTGTGTGTGTGTGTGTGTGTGTGTGTGTGTGTGTGTGTGTGTGTGTGTGTGTGTGTGTGTAGACATGAAAAGTTTTGGTGTGGAATGGACGGATTCTCTGTAATTGAAAACGCTTCAAAAAGGTACTTATCTTTTGAAGAAGATGGTCACTTGAGATGGAGATGGGATGTTCAATGATATCATATATACATATGTATATATACATATATATATATATATACACACACATATATCTGTATATATATATATATATATATATATATATATATGCTCAAATATATATATAAATATATATAAACTCCTATTAAAAGAGCATAATTTAATTTTAGACATAAGTTAACTTTCTCGTACCATAGAAAACACCTCCTATAATAACTAATACATATAATCAGTCCTAACAAGAATACACTCATTTCATTTCACTTATACATCCATATTTATATTATAACAAACATGTTTGTTCCAAAAAGAATATGAATTGCATCATATCTTTTTAAATAAATTAACGGCTATATCGCGTTATAAAAAATAAGAATAAAAAAGTCTTACTCTCTTTCACAGCGCTATGCCCCTTCTTCTTTTTTGAATTTCCAATGACGTTTTTCGTTTTTAAAATAGAACAAGGTCATACATTTCATTACATCAAAAAATATATTTTCAAATATTTGTACTGGTGTTTTGTTTTCTTCATTTCATTCATCAGAGGATGTCTGTTTGTTCCTTTTTTATCTCTTTATTTCGTCGGAATACTAGTTCCAATATTCTTATGTTATATATATATATATATATATATATATATATATATATATATATATATATATATATATAGTCATCCACATACAGTACTGTTTCGCTGTAACAACTCTTTCATAAACTTTCATCTTTATTATTGACCAGAGCTGCTCAATTGGGTTTATTTCTGGATAACAAGGTGGCCATGTCATCAAATTTTCTCCACTAATGCCTAATGACTTAATATAGAATGTCATAGCCTTGGCTGAGTGGGATGGCGCATTGTCGTGCATAAAAATCAATTCACAGTGACATGCCAATGGAAGGTCATCAAGCCATTTAGGCAAATGCTCATTTAAAAGTAAAATATTAGACTGGCTTGTCAGTTTGACACCTTCAGGCACTCAAAATAGTCCAATTAGTTCATCACAGAATATTCCAGCCAAAAACATGACATTTCCACCTCCTTGTTCACAACAGAATTGATGAGAGGTAGGGAATCCAAGAGGACCCCAAACTTTGTCCCACCCATCTGGTCAATCGAGGGTTGCTCTGGCCTGATTGGTGAAAAGAACATTTTCAAAGCTGGTTTTCGTGTATTTCTGAGCCCAAGCCAAACGTTTTTCCTTATGATGTTGGTTTAAAACAGGTCTTGCTTAGGCTTAATGCTTCTTACAATTTCATTTAAGACATTGCAGCATGTATTTCTGGACAAGGAAGGTATTCTAGCCTTGTCAAATATAGCAGCACTGTTGCTGCCCAGCTGCTTGATAAGCTGACAAGGAATTTTTCCAACATCACGAGCAGAAACTGACATTCTTGTGTTTTTATCCATCCTTGTTTGATGTTTGGATTTTCAACAAATGAATACAATGTTCTTCAATCTCTTCCAAGCTCCTTCGCTAGATCTACAAGAGATAAACCTTCTGCAAGGCCTGCAACAAAACATTCCTTTTCACTAGCTGTCAATCAACCCTTTCTAGGTATTTTAGGCTAGCTTTGGTGTTGTGGAAGGTCATATTGGTGATATTTTCGACATATGACCTAATGAAGTAGTTCAGTGGGTTCAGGTTGAAGGAGGAGGAGGGCCAGTGAGAGAAGGGTACAAAGTCGTAGCACTCCTTCTCAAGACAAGCCTGAGTCTCATTGGACTTGTGGGCCAATATCGAGCCCTACTGTCACACCCAGGTTATGCCAATGGCCACCCGATTGCACCACCCTCTTCAGCACATCCAGGTACACTTTGGTTTTGACTTTGAAGATGTATCCTCAAGCGTTGAACTGCTTGGATTTGCATTTTGAGGGTGCTGGCAATGGTCCTGTGTTGTCATAACTTAGATAAGTAGAGAGCATTAGTAGTACAACGTATCTTCCATCTCACTGGTCAAACATTGTGTCACTTTCAGACATGATAGAATACTCCTATCGTTCTTGGGATTTGTACACAACTGGCCAACTAGTAGATAGTGTGCAACAAAGAAAGAAAACCGGTTTTCATCAAACGGAAATGGAATCATGTTGTCTTTTCTAAGGAGACAATTTTTTTCGTTCCATCCTGCATTTATAGTTTTTCATATGATACGATTTATAAGGAAATCTGAACTATTCAGTGAATAAATGTTATAATTTTCAGAAAAATTAAAATAAATAAAATAAAGGTAAGGAGGTAAATAAAAGCTATGAAATCAACTATGCTGAGCTCAAATCCTGGTAGAATTTTAGTATTCTTTTAATCACTCCTGGGTGACTAGTCAGCCTCCTCGCTAATCACAACTGATGAGAGAACTGATTAAATCACTGATAAACTGACTATGTAACATGAAGTACTGGATTACTTAGTCCCAGTAATCTTCATCTAGTGACCTGAAACATCCACACACACGTGTTTGAAAAATGTTGCTAATTTATAATGCAAATGTTTTTTATCAACAGAACAGATATTTCAATCACTATTATAAATTCACAAGATAAAAATTTACAAAGTTCATACGAACAGCTGACAATAAAGAAGATCCAAAACATTGTATAGTAATAAATCTACCACATAAAAAAAGTCTCTAACTATAATTTGATGAAGACATGGAAAGAAACTCTATAACATAATATGACTAAATAGAATAAGCAGAGGACGATAGGGAGAAACATACGTGGACCGTCTGAACACCTGGGCAACATTAAAAGTGATAAGCAATGACGAATTCATAAATGTCTCGAGGGAGAGAGATAGATGGAGAGTCATAGGTGTCAATGCCTGTACCAGGCAGAATATCACTTGAATTAATATTAGATATGTTTCGGAATTTTAAATATACGAATTTTAAAGAAACGATACGTATTGATTATTTCGATTAATCAGATTACTGTTCTTGGATGTTATTCTTACGACGTTTCACCAATGTAACCTCCATTCTTCGTTAGGTGCATCTTGTTAAATTTGGGAAGTTTTATATTGAATTTTGGAATCTGTACGGAATTTAGAATCAAACTCTTTATTTAATCTACAATTGTGACAATGACACTCAAGATGAGAAGAGTAGTTTGAATAATAAATATATATATATATATATATATATATATATATATATATATATATATAATGTATATATGTATTTTATATGTATTTAAGATACAAATTTGGTCATGTAAGAATGGACGACTCAAGAGTTCTAAAGCAGCTTTTTTTTATGGACAATTGACAAATTCTTCTCAACGAATAGGTTGTCCTCTTCATTACAAGAACAAGCTAAAAGACAATCTGAAGAATTATGATATTGCTGTGAGCTCCTGGGAGAGTGCAAAAGAGGATCACAGCAAATGGAGGAAAATGAGTTTTCTGAAGACTAGAGAATTTGAAAGTAACTGCTTTTGTCTTAGGAGTGCACTTCATGCAAATTTGAAAACAAAATCATCCACCAAACAATGACTGTGTGTGTCACTGTGGGTTCAAAGCAGGAAGCAAATTTGGGTTAACTGTCCACTCGAGACGACAGTTTCAGCCAACAAATACATGCAAGTGTACCATTTGCGAGAAAGTGTGCAAGACACTTGCTAGATTGAAAGTACCGATGCGATATCACTTAGGAATTGTTGAAATTATTTACTTAACATGGAATTCACCATATACATACATATACATACATATATATATATATATATATATATATATATGTGTGTGTGTTTGTGTGTGTGTGTATATATATATATATATATATATATATATATATATTGAAGATGCTTATTAACCATATTATCATTTAAAAATCAATAAAAAATGTACATAAGTTTAAAAGGGATAAAATTAACACATAAAGTAATCACAAACTTTGTGGCATAACAGTTAATGCACTAAACCATAATACACATGGTCTCAGGTTCGATTCCTAGAAACAGTCAAGCTACGCTGACGAGAGGTAGGACCTCAAAACATGCATGGCCATAGATTATTACTGTTTTATCAGTAAAATAAATTATAATAAATATATAATATTTGTTTACGTCCAAACAAAAATATGGGCGATTTTATAAGGAAAAGATCTTCAACGTTGAAGACGCTTGTTATCGTTTAAAAAATCTACACACACGCACACACACACACACACACACACACACACACACACACACACACACACACACACACACACACTACAGACTGGAGGTCTTTCTCTAGTGTTTCTGCCATTTCCTTAGATATGTGTTCATTTGTTTTTCCCTCATGCCTGTTGTAGAGTGTGGTGTCATCAGCAAATATATCCATCTAAAAAACAATTTTATCAGGGAGGTCATTTATGAATATTAGGAATAAGAAAAGTCCTGCATTTATATCATATTGTTTAGATGTACGACCATCGAAGACAACCTGAATTCTTCTCTTACTTAAGAAGGATTTAATTATGTTAAGTATTCCTCCAGTGATACCATATGATCTGATTTTCTTTAGAAGACCATCATGCCATACCCTGTTAAAAGCCGTAGATATATCTAGGGCTACCGCTCTACCCTCCCCTGCTTTGTCCAGTGAATGGTATATACATTTAGAGATTACAGTTAGGATATCTGCTGTAGAATGGGCTTACCTAAATTCATATTGTTAGTCGGTCAGAAGTTTAGCATCTGTAAGGTGATGGACGAGAGCTTGGTTAATTATGAACTCAAATATTTTGGTGAAAAGCAGGAGGAGGCTAATGAGACGATAATTTATTGGGTCAGTTCTTTCACCAGAATTCTTGAAAACTGGTATCACAGAAGCAGTTTTCCAGCAGTCAGGAAAGTAAGATTCATTAAGACATCTGTTGTAAAGTTTGGTGATAACTGGAGCAACCTCAGACTGAGTATCGAGGACATATAAAGTGAAAGGTAAGGATCTGGGAGGATGGACCTTCTAGGACTAACCTGAACCACACTTCAACCTGAAAGATGCATGGTCCTTCCCAACTCAAAAATGGCCAAGAGTTTGCCAGACTGAGTATCGAGGACATATACTCAATTGGTATGAATATAACCTACTCAGGCTGTGCCAGGTACGTATCTGTCTGTCTGTCTGTCTATCTGTCTGTCTGCCTGTCTGAATGTATGTTTATTGTTAGTTCCTACTGACCATACATTGCTGTGATGTTCTCGTTGTTATGAAAACTGAAGAATGGACAAAACGCATGTGTTACTAATAAAATAAGGTTACTTCCTCCTTCTCCTCCTCCCCTCCCATCCTCCTTCAAGGCACTTAAACAAATGCAAATGGCTATCCAATTAACCCCCTTTTCAAGAGTTTTTTTTAGTACATATAAAAATTACTAGTGCAAAATTGCAATGTAAATAATAAGATAAAAGAGTTTCGACATGGCTGTGACCGGTGGAGAAGGCAGAAGAAGAAAACGGCCTCATATTGTATTTCAAACTGGTGCCGTTATGAAAATAAAAATCTTCTTGTTAACGTCAATTATTTACTTATTACTTGCTGCAACAAAAAGATGCGCACTTCACGTATATATATATATATATTTTTTTTTTATTTTCCACCAGACTATCCATTCATGTGTAATCACCTTTTTCTTCACCATATTCCCTCTGCTTCACTTTTCTGTTTTCAAGTAAGATCTTTGACTCAAGTAAGATCTTTGACTTACCTGCTGTTTTATCAAATACTTCTGCATGCAAAATCCGATCCCGCATTTTGCTAATTCCTACCCTCTGATGAGAAGGAAAGTATTTCTTCGAAACTCCGCGGATTAAGGACTATCCATTTATCTAGTGTTTCCTTTTCAGATTAAATATGTTTTTAACTCATTTCAAAGTGATTTTTAACATATTTTATTAACTATTTGCTCATATATATATATATATATATATATATATATATATATATATTTGTTGTTGTTGCTTTTTTTAACGATAAATACAGTTAAATAGTGGCTTCGCCTCGAAGCTCATTTTTATTTACTTAAAAAGTCTCCCATAATTTATTTGGACGTATATAACATTTTATTTATTTTTATTATTTATTATTTATTTATTTATTTTTTTAAATAATAAAAATAAATAAAATGTTATATATATATATATATATATATATATATATATATATATATATATATATATATATATATATATATCACCATGTCACCTCTGGCTATTTTACAAGTATTTTAATGGTGGATGCTCTGACGAACTACAAGACCTTGTAACCCCTTGACAAAAATACCCCCAACAAACCTGACAAGCAGCAAAATGCAAAATCCCACCCCTACACAGTAGAGATCCCTAGATGTAAGAAAGCCTTTTACTCTCATAGCTTCTACCCCAGAACTGCAGGACTTTGGAATTCTCTTCCGGATTCCTGCTTCCCCAACTGAACTGACATGCAGAAGTTCAAGTGTAATGTGAACAAAGATCTTGCTGCAAAACTCCCTACATAGTACCCCTGCAACTTAGGTCCCTGATAGTAGCCCCCTACATCAAAGTGGCAACGTGCCTTATTTGGGGTGAAAATGTAATAAAAACAACCAAAAAGAGATGAATAGGGACAGATTCATCGAGAGCATTGACAAGGCTGCTGTGAAGAAAGTGGGCTCTCTTTACCATGCTAGAAAGTTACTTATGCCTGAAAGTATCCTGTACCTTTATAAGGCCACCATTCGCCCATGTATGGAGTATTGTTGTCACATTTTGTCTGGTGCATCTGCTATGTCTCTCGCTCAAAAGAGAGTCGCTAACCTAATAGGTCCTGAACTGTCATCCAAGCTACAACCTCTGTCCCACGGATGAAATGTTGTATCCATCTGTCTGTTCTACAAGTATTTTAATGGTGGATGCTCTGACAAACTACAAGCCCTTGTACCTCCTCGACATAAATACCACCGTCAAACCCAACAAGCAGCAAAGTCCCACCCCTACACAGTAGAGATCCCTAGATGTAAAAAGGCCTTATATTCTAATAGTTTCTTCCCCAGAACTGCTAGACTCTGGAATTCCCTTCCGGATTCCTGCTTCCCCAACTGTACTGACATGCAGAAGTTCAAGTGTAATGTGAACAGATATCTTGCTGCTCATCTCCCTGCATAGTATCCTGGCAACTTATGTCCCCAATAGTAGCCCTCTACATCAAAGTGGCACTGTGCTTTGTTTGGGGTTAAAATGGAATTAAAAAAAAGGTCTCGATCATACTCGTAAATGTAGGAACAGTTAGACACATGAAAAAGAATTTCAAAAACTACCTAGCAAATCAAATGCGAAAGGTATATAAACAAATGCAGTCAAAGGGGGAGTTAGAATCTTAAAATGATCTCTCGGTTGGGGTGTTTGAAATAGCAAGTGAATGTTTAGCATCCAGCAAAAATCATCGGACATAGTAAGCTCATGAAAAGACCTTAAAATTCTCTGGCGAATCAAATGCAAGAGAGATTCAAACAATTGCACTTAATTAGAATCTTAAAAAGATCTTTTGGTTGTAATCTCTAAAATAGTGAGTGAATATCTACTAGAATGTCCTAACCCGAGCAAAAAGAAAAGAAAAAGACAGAAAGCAAACATATCTGATGAACTTGTAGCGCTTGTGCCCCTCAACATGCATATTTCCGATTAACCCGACATGCAGCAAAATCCCATTCCTTTACTGTTAAGGTTCTTAGATGCCAGAAAGCCTTCTACTCTGATAGTTTCTTCTCTTAGACTGTTAGGACTTTGGAATTCCTTCTGTGTTTCCTGCTTCCCAAACTGCACTAACATGCAAAAGTTTAGATGTAGTGCAAACAGATGTCTTGCTGCTCAACTACCCTCAGTTCCCTGTTAGGCATGATCTCAAAAGTAGCCCTTACGTTCCAAGTGGCAATGAGTAAAAGAATATACTAGTGGTCATGGGTGACCATAGTAGAAATGAAAGTCATTAAAATGATGTGACACAAGGAGAGAGAGAATTCTCTTTCTTTCTGGCAATACTTCAACTAAAACAGACGTGTAATAAGTGCTGTCCCCAATGGAGGGCATGAGGGGCAAGTATGTACACTATAGGTAGACGTAACAAGACAAATCATCCATCTATCTATCAATATATCTGTACTAAAATGAATGTAAAAAATGTATAACGATTTTTTTCACTTTTGACCCCTTTTTTTGACTCCTTAAAAATATTGTAACCAGCTAAAAACCCATAAAAAAACGGTCCATAAAAAATCCAATCATTTGAGGCCCCTATTGTCGCTCAGCAACTTTTAGTTTTGGAAGAGATAGAGTATGAAAATATGGAGACAGACAGACAGACAGACACAGATATATAGCCTTTTATATATTAGATTTCTTTATCATGTGTATGCAAATAGCTTGTTTCTACAGGGTGGAATGCTAAAATTGTCGCCCTAGAAAAAAACAACATGATTCCATTTCCGTTTGATGAAAAACGGTTTTATTTTTTTGTTGCAGACCATCTACTAATTGGCCAGTTGTGAACAAATCTCAAGAGCGGTAGGAACCTTCTGTCTGAAAGTAACACAATGTTCAATGAGCGAGATTGGAGATGCGCCGCTGTACAACTCATGTTCTCTACTGATCCGAGTTATGACAACAGGACCATTGCCAATACCCTTAAAATGCATCGCTGGATTGCCAAGAACAACAAGGATGCGCATAGAGTGATGAAAACATAGTTTTTGGCCACGGTTATGGTCTTTGATGTGGTTTCAAATGAGAGCCAAATCATGTCACCTCACATCTTTGAAGTTGACTTGAAAGTCAACACCAGTGTGTACCTGGATGTGCTGAAGAGAGTGGTAATCCCCTGGTACAATCAGGTGGCCGCCAGCAAACATTGAGCATGGCAGCAGGCCCACAGGTCCAAAGAGAGCCAGGCTTAACATCAGAAGGAGTGCTACGACTTTGTACCCTTCTCTCACTGGTCCCCCCTCCTCCCCTGATCAACATGACCTCCCGAAACACCAAAGCCAGTCTGATCGCTGCCATCTGCCAAGTATTCACCAAGCTCTTGCTGGCGCTTGTAGAAAAGGCATGCTTCCAGTTCTGGACTCATATTGAGGCAGTGATTGAGGCTGAAGGTGGCTACACTGAATAGATGTCAGCTTTACTATGTAATTAAGTTACCGGAATTGTTATTTTTTAATGAAAGTTTAAAATAAAGGGTTGTTTTCTTTAGCAAATTTATTGTTCCACTCTGAAGTTTTCTCTGTGACAATTTTTCTTACATTCTATTTCTCAAAACACAAAAACTTTTAACTTTTCTGATTACTCAAAATACCTTTCACATCTAAATATTTTGTTTATTTATCATGTTTTTCTCCCAATCATTGAAAATTAACCTTTTTTGTCTGATCTTCCTCATTAAATTCCCAGATTTTCGTATATTTGAAAACAATTTGAACATAATATTCTATCCAAGCCACACTACATATTAAAATATATGTGTATGAATAAATGGCTGTGTGGTATTATGTGTTCATTTGCTTTCTCATGCTGCAGAGGCCAGACTCCCATTTTTATAATCAACATCAGAGTTTCTGAAACTTGAGGATACCATGGAGCCCCCCCTCCTCCCCCCGAGCAGGACAAATGTTTTTCATGAGAGCATTAACAAGATAATTTCTAAAATAAATATAAAAAAACAATAATTTCAAATTTTAACCAATACTTCTTCATTAGTTGTTCCTGTTCGTGATTTTACTGCATTTTCATGTTTACAACCATTTTGTTTTTGATTAATCAAAAATTGTTGCATTTTTTGTTAATTTTTCTTTATTTTACTTTTTCATGAAACAGTCTGAAACTGTAGTTATGTATCATATCTCTTTTCAGTAAAAAAGAACGATAATTAAATGTCTGCAGCCATTTAATTTTTCCGTATAAAGCATTTAGTCCTTTTTAAGAAAGGGCTTCCAGAGCCCTCAGTCCCACTCACAGGGTCCCAGGGTTCCGTGGAGCCAACTTTGGGAAATGCTGATCTATATCATTCTTTCCAGTAATTTATTTAACTAAAGATAGTACAGTGGTGTCTTATATAGTTTACAACCTATTTTTCTAACCATAAACTAACATCTTCATCACAAAACTGGTACATTCTTGAATACAAGGCTTTTGGTATGCTGTTTCTGCAAAAATATAACCTTCAGAATCTGTTTTAATATACAACTTTTCTTGTTTGGCACACAAAAGACTTCAGGTCAGCCTGAAAAAGAGTTTACTAGTATTAATAAAATTCACACTTTAATAATGTCTGCATTGTTCATATACACACGACCCGATGGCACCACTACTCTGGACCACGAATGTAAAGCAAAAATTCCTTATTATTCACATTTCTTTCATCTTTTTATATATTTTTCGCCATCTTGTGAATATCTTGGCCGCCATGTTTCTAATTTTTTTTTTTTTGTGTGTGTGTGGCCACTACTCCACAGTGCATATTATCATGTAGGTAGGTGATAGTAGTCAAGTAGTTAATGACACATACTGACGACCTGGGTGTTCCAAGTCCAAACCCAGTTCATTCCACAAAAACAATTACACTTAACATGTTGGCAACCTTCATGTGGTCCCTCCCATAAGTACTCGATGTCTTTCTAGAAAGAATTCTGACTAGAAGAATATCAGGGAAACCAATGCCAACAATAGAATCGACCGATTCATATGAAATGATAATCATCATCATGTACACTTTGCATCACTAATCTCCTTTGTGTTTCCAGGGGAATTATTAGAGGCCCATCACACTTCACTTTGTTTTCTATCATTAATTCATGTTTTATTTCTTTATAGGATTTTTCTGGAACGATTTCCTCATATTCTTTTTCTTAGTCTAGATGTTATCCTATTTTTTACGGAATTATGTCAAGTTTAGACAGCGATCTATTATATAAACGGCAGTTGTTTGTGTCTCTAAATGTCCAGTGAAAAGTTAAAAACTACCAAACAAAGACGTTCATATTTCCTTGATTAGTGTTGGCCTGGATGAAATTATCTCTAAAATTTAGAAAAAGTATTCATTCTTTGGGGGTCAACAGAGCTAGGAGTCATCAGGAGGTGGAAGAGGTCGTTTGTTCAGTGCCATCACCTGTCTGTTTAAATGTATGTATATATGTATGTTTGTGTGTCTCGCAAAAACTTTTGAAGAGGATTTTCACACGATCAGTATCATTTTGAAGCTCGACCCTTCGGACGACAAATGTCATGAAATTGGCCAAAAACATTAATTCCTTCACCCTTGACTGGGCACTTTTCTACGAGGGGGGGGGGTCGCATTTTTCGCCGATATTTTCAAAAGTCATCGCCTTTTTCGATTGTCTAGCCTTAATTTATGGGTTCGAGCCTGCCTGCCACTTTTTTTTTTTTTGCTCAACCAACATTCTTACACACACCTCCACTTTCTTTTCCACCTTTGCATCACGGGTTCGAGCCTGCCTGCCTACTACAACTTTTTTCTTTTTTGCTTAACACACACCTACAAACACCCGGGCAATTACTAATTTGTAAAGAAAAATGCAGACTCATTCCTTAAGAATCTATTATATGAATGAGTATTGTGTGTGTGTGTGTGTGTGTGTGTGTGTGTGTGTGTGTGTGTGTGTGTGTGTGTCACTAGAAGGGAATGGGCTGAGTGGAAGAGAAAGAAAGGATTGGAGAGAAGGAGAGGGAAATGGAAGGACGAAAGAGAGAAAGATAAATAGTTAGAAAGATAGAGGTTTTGATAGGAATAAGTTACGTTTTTATCCCAGTAATGTTGAGTAGCCCCTTCTGATTCTCTGTGGATCAACTAGGCCATATTTTGTCGAGTGGATCGATTTTTTAGCCATTTTATTTACTAATTTGGAAAGAAAATGCTGGCTCCCCAAAAGAATCTCTTATATAAAGGCGAGTTATCTGTGTACATGTCCAGTTATAGAGGAATGGACTGTGTGGACAAGAAAAGGGGTAATTGAGGAGAGAGAAGGAGAAATGAGGACGGGGAAAGAGAGAAAGATAGATAGATGGATAAAGAGAGGTCGAAAGATAGAAGTTTTAATAAAAATTTGTTCAATTTTTATCCCGGGCAATGCTGGGTAGCCCTGCTATTCCTATCTCAAGACAAAACATCAGTTTCTACCCAGTGAAAGACTGTATCTTCAAATTCTTTTTCTGTTTTTATCATTTGGCTCCTTGTAAAATAGCAACCTTGATAGCACATCTCTGTATGCTCATAATCACACTTTACACGGTATGTAGGACTTCTCCCCTCAACATACACACACTTGCAGATTTCATTGGTAATTCTTGCATTTGAACATATGTATATAAGGGGACTAGTGTTGCCAAGCATCGGTCAAATACCCTCACTGATAACGTCACACCAATATCTTTAAAATCACATTGCATTCTTTATAGTCTTTATAGTCTTTTTATTCAATTTTTATCACTCTAAACAATGCATATTGCATATTGGCACTTGTAACGTAATTTGGGGTTATGTTTAACAGGGGAATGTGGGGAGTTGAGCAACACGATGTCTGTTTACATTATATTTAAACTTCTGCAGATTAGTACAGTCAGTAAAGCAGGAAACAGAAATGGAATTCCAAAGTCTAACAGCCTGAGCGAAGAAACTATTAAAATAGAAGACTTTCTGGCATCTAAGGACTTCAACAATGAAGGGGTGGGATTTTGCTGCTTGTCAGCTTAGTCGGGAGCAGGTACGTCGAGAGGGCACTAGTGCTGTAAGTTCATCAGGACACATTCCATTGAAGTACATGGGCATGGAATATGTGCCTATATTAGGGATAACTTTCCATGTGGTAGGGACATCTCCAGGGAAGATCCTAACTTACCATATATGTGCTTCTGGGTTGCTTTAGCTCACACTACGGCATTTATATTTACTCTCTATCGCCCCCATAACAGTGGAGTTACTATCTTTCAAAGCATATCTGAAAAAATTGACCAAGTCCTATCTGCTTATCCTTCAGCTAACATTCACGTATGTGGTGACTTCAATGTTCACAACGTCGAATGGTTGACCCACTCTAACAAGACCGATGATGAGGGGAGGTTCTGTCATGATTTCTCCATTGACTATGACCTCACTCAGATTGTTCAGGAACCCACTCGTGTGCCCGACAATGACGGCCAGTATGCGAGCCTACTAGACCTTTTTCTCACAACTTGCCCTGAACTATGTTCAGTTTCTGTTCTGTCACCTCTTGGATCTTCCGACCACTCTGTTGTATCAATTAAGATAAAAATGAAATGTAATAAGTCCCCAGACGTACCTCTCCATCATACAGTATATCGATACACTAAAGCTGACTGGGATAGCTTCCGTACATTTATATCTGATCTACCTCTGCATTCCATGTTTAAAAAGGATGTGTCCTTTATAGTATTAGACCTGATGGAATGGTTAATTGTAGGTATTGACCGTTTCATACCCTCGAAAAAGTTTCAGCAAAAACCTAACAGCCAGCCATGGTTCTCTTCAGAATGTGCTGCTGCCATTGCGCACAGAAATCACTTTTTCCACTGTTTCCAACGTAATAGATGTATGAAAACTAAAGCCGCTTTCAGGACTGCCAGCAACCATTGTAAGAAAGTAATAAAGAATGCAAGAGAGTTGTATGCTCAATCTGTTAAGTCCAAAGTAGCTGAGCAGCGGCTTGGTTCCCACCAGTTTTGGCAAATAGCAAACAGAATCCTGAACAGAAGCGTGTGCTCCATCCCAACTATTATCAATGGACCTGAGGTAATCTCGTCAGCATCAGACAAAGCCAAACTCTTTGTCAAGAACTTTGCAGCTAATTCTATCCTTTGCGATCAAGGCTGCCAACCCCCAATATTTCCTCCTGTATCAGAAAACACGCTATGTGATATACGTATATCTGTACGTGATGTTGCGAAGCTAATCAAAAACCTTGATTCCAGTAAAGCAACTGGCCCTGACGGTATTCCAATTATAGTACTCAAAAAACTTCAACCTGAACTAGCGCCCATATTTACAAAACTGCTTAAACGTTGTCTTAAGGAGAATAGTTTCCCATCTCCCTGGAAAATTTCATCAGTATGCCCTGTATTTAAGAATTCAGGTGATCGCTCATCCCCCTCTCAGTACAGGCCAATAAGTCTCCTGTGCGTCATGAGTAAGTTGCTGGAATCTGTGTTAAATACAGAAGTAATCAACCATCTCAACAAAAATAACCTTCTTAGTGACACTCAATATGGTTTCCATTCTGCTAGATCTACAGCTGATGTGCTTACAGTTATATCTCATAGGATTAGCAAATCTCTTGACGGAGGCAACCTTTCTAGGGCAATTGCTCTTGACATATCTAAGGCCTTTGATAGGGTATGGCATAAAGGTTTACTTCATAAGATCTCTAGCTATGGTATTGCTGGAAATGTCTTCTCAATTATTAAATCATTTCTTCCTGATAGGTTCATAAGAGTAGTAGTTGAGGGGCAAAAATCAGAAGCTCACAGTATTAATGCCGGTGTCCCTCAGGGATCCATCCTGGGCCCAACTCTTTTCCTGATCTATATTAATGATCTTCCAAATCACATCCTTACATCATTTGTAGACATCTATGCTGACGACACTACCATTTATGGTAGCACATCTAAGACCGTAAACGACCAAGTTCTCTCCGATTCTCTCTCCTCTGATCTTGAGCACGTAGTACAATGGGGTAAGGAGTGGCTGGTTACTTTTAATGCATCTAAAACCAAGCTTCTCTCTTTACATCATCAACATTCTGATCCCCATCTGGCATCAATTGAAATGAATGGCTCTCATCTTCAGGAGGCCTCAAGTTTTGACAAGCTTCTTGGCTTGACCATTACTCCTGATCTTAAATGGAACACGTACATCAAATCTGTTTCCAAGGCTGCTGGAAAAATGGTGGGATCTTTCTATCGATCCGGTAGATATCTCACTGCTGATGCTATTCTCTATCTATATAAGAGCCAGGTTCGTCCAAGGATGGAATACTGTTGCCACATCTGGGCAGGAGCTGCTAGAAAGGACTTGGCTTGCCTTGATAGAGTTCAAAATAGACTTCGTGGCCTCATAGGAGATGTCCTTTTCTCTTCCTTACAACCTCTATCTCACAGAAGAGATGTTGCAAGTTTGTCTCTGATGTATCGTTATTTTCATGGAAAGTGTTCGACTGAGCTTCAATCTATGGTCCCCCCCCCCCGCCAAACTTTCACAAGAAACACTCGTCTAGCTGTAAACACTATCAATAATTCCCCCCACTCTTTATCTGTGCCTAAACCTAAACGTAGATTCCATGAACAAAGCTTCTTTCTTAGAACTGCACGCCTGTGGAATTGTCTTCCGTTTTCCTGCTTTCCGGCTGACTACAATATGGTTGTGTTCAAGTCTAACGTAAATAAGTTCTTGATGAGCCGTTCCATATAAGTTATCAAATTTACCAAATTTTCATTACTAATGATTACTATATTGTCCAATTTCTACTGTACACTCTCTAACCCTTATCCTTGAGTGGCCTCTTGGCCTTGATAATGTGGTGATGCCTATGTAAAAAAAAAAAAAAAAAAACAGGCACAGGGATGTGATATTGCGGCGATGGGGCAGAAGTTTGAGCTTGGCAAATAGTGCAGGACCTATTAGATTTGAGATTCCTTCTTGAACCCTGTCTAAGAATGATAAACTAGTGATAGATACTCCATGTATGGGCGAATTGTGGCTTTGTGAAAATGTAGGATACTCTCTGGTGCAAGTAATTTTCTAGCATGGTAAATGGAGCCCAGCTTCTCTACAGCGGTCTTGGCAATGTCCTCAATGTATTTGCTTCAATTCACGTTGCTTGTGAATGTTAGGCTGAGGAGTTTGAATGATAGGCTCTCAGGTAGGGTGTTATTTGTCATGGTAATTATAGGTTGAGATAGTTTTTTGTTAGTTGTTAAAGGAAGGAAACTTTGTCTTAGTAGCATTAAATGTTACCAATCATTCCACTATAGACTGCATATATTCATTTTTTTTCTATTTCTACTGTATTATTTTCATACTTTACTCTATTCTTTCTTGTCAAGTACATAAAAAATGTTCTTGTCATTCTATTCTCATTAAAGTTAAAGACCATACATGTTATCTCCAGATCCAAGATCTTCAGCTATGCTATAGCTGGAAATGTCTTCTCAATTATCAAATGATTTCTTTCTGATAGGCTCATAAGAGTAGCAGTTGATGGGCAAAAATCAAAAGCTCACAGTATTAATGCTGGAGTCCCTCAGGGGTCCATCCTGGGCCCAACTCTTTTCCTGATCTACATTAATGATCTTCCAAATCACATCCTTACATCATTCATAGATATTTATGCTGATGACACTACCATCTATAGTAGCACATCTAAGACCGTAAACGAACAAGTTCTCTCCGATTCTCTCTCCTCTGATCTTGAGCGTGTGGTACAATGGGAAAAGGAGTGGCTGGTTACTTTTAATGCATCTAAAACCAAGCTTCTATTTTTACATCATCAACGTCCTGATCCCCATCTGGCATCAATTAAAATGAATGGCTCTCATCTGGGGGAGGCCTCAAGTTTTGACAGGCTTCTGGGTTTGACCTTTACTCCTGATCTTAAATTGAACACGTACATCAAATCTGTTGCCAAGACTGCTGGAAAAATGGTGGGATCCTTCTATCGATCCAGTAGATATCTCACTGCTGATGCAATTCTCTATCTATATAAGAGCCAGGTATGTCCAAGGATGGAGTACTGTTGCCACATCTGGTCAGGAGCTGCTAAAAAGAACTTGTCCTGCCTTGATAGAGTTCAAAATAGACTTCGTAGCCTCATAGAAGTTGCCCTTTTTTCTTCCCTGCAACCTCTATCTCACAGTAGAGATGTTGCGAGTTTGTCTCTGATGTATCGTTATTTTCATGGCAAGTGCTCGACTGAGCTTCAATCTATGCTCCCCCCCTCAACAAACTTTCACAGGAAACACTTGTCTAACTGAAAACACAATCAATAATTCCCCCCACTCTTTATCTGTGCTTAAACCTAAACGTAGAATCCATGAACAAAGCTTTTTTCTTAGAGCTGCACGCCTGTGGAATTGTCTTCCGTTTTCCTGCTTTCCAGCTGACTACAATATGGTTGTCTTCAAGTCCAACGTAAACAAGTTCTTGATGAGCCGTTCCACTTAAGTTAACAAATTTACCGAATTTCCATTACTATCGATTACTATATTGCCCAATTGACTACTGTACACTCTTTAACCCTTATCCTCGAGTCGTCTCTGGGCCTTGATAAGTGGTTATGCCTATGTAAAAAAAAATGTTTATAAAGATTTTATTATACAGGATATACATCACTGACCATTTTTTTTATTTTTCACCTAATTTGTAGCCGTCTTTTAAGGCTACATACAAAAATGTTGGAACATCCGATTTTGTTTTATATCATAAGTTGCTTAAAACGTGATTAGTTAAAGTTCAGAATAAAATCACGCTTTCTCTTAACGGTTAATTTAAAAAAAAAAATCTTCTGAACGCTATTAAAAGTTAAATTCTTCACTAGTTTGGAGACGGAATGCGTTGTTGTGATAAGTGATTTTCTCTATTAATTCACACTTTTTATTTTAAGATTCAAATATTAATAACTACATTTTATTTCAGTATTTAATTTATGTATTTCTGTTGTATTAAATGCTAGCTTTAATTTTTTTTTTTTTTTTTTTTTTTTTTTTTTCTCGTCCATAAATGTTTATCTACCAAGTTGATCTTAAATATTGTATAATGAATCCATTATATTATCATTTTCAGTCCCCCACCCCTAATTTCTGGCTCCCATCTTATCTCGCAATTACTTATAACGTCACAAACTAACCTTCGGAAGAAACCCCCCCCCCATCCGATTTTGTTTTATATCATAAGTTGCTTAAAACGTGATTAGTTAAAGTTCAGAATAAAATCACGCTTTCTCTTAACGGTTAATTTAAAAAAAAAAAATCTTCTGAACGCTATTAAAAGTTAAATTCTTCACTAGTTTGGAGACGGAATGCGTTGTTGTGATAAGTGATTTTCTCTATTAATTCACACTTTTTATTTTAAGATTCAAATATTAATAACTACATTTTATTTCAGTATTTAATTTATGTATTTCTGTTGTATTAAATGCTAGCTTTAATTTTTTTTTTTTTTTTTTTTTTTTTTTTTCTCGTCCATAAATGTTTATCTACCAAGTTGATCTTAAATATTGTATAATGAATCCATTATATTATCATTTTCAGTCCCCCACCCCTAATTTCTGGCTCCCATCTTATCTCGCAATTACTTATAACGTCACAAACTAACCTTCGGAAGAAACCCCCCCCCCCATCCGATTTTGTTTTATATCATAAGTTGCTTAAAACGTGATTAGTTAAAGTTCAGAATAAAATCACGCTTTCTCTTAACGGTTAATTTAAAAAAAAAAATCTTCTGAACGCTATTAAAAGTTAAATTCTTCACTAGTTTGGAGACGGAATGCGTTGTTGTGATAAGTGATTTTCTCTATTAATTCGCACTTTTTATTTTAAGATTCAAATATTAATAACTACATTTTATTTCAGTATTTAATTTATGTATTTCTGTTGTATTAAATGCTAGCTTTAATTTTTTTTTTTTTTTTTTTTTTTTTTTTTTTTTCTCGTCCATAAATGTTTATCTACCAAGTTGATCTTAAATATTGTATAATGAATCCATTATATTATCATTTTCAGTCCCCCACCCCTAATTTCTGGCTCCCATCTTATCTCGCAATTACTTATAACGTCACCAACTAACCTTCGGAAGAACCCCCCCCCCCATCCGATTTTGTTTTATATCATAAGTTGCTTAAAACGTGATTAGTTAAAGTTCAGAATAAAATCACGCTTTCTCTTAACGGTTAATTTAAAAAAAAAATCTTCTGAACGCTATTAAAAGTTAAATTCTTCACTAGTTTGGAGACGGAATGCGTTGTTGTGATAAGTGATTTTCTCTATTAATTCGCACTTTTTATTTTAAGATTCAAATATTAATAACTACATTTTATTTCAGTATTTAATTTATGTATTTCTGTTGTATTAAATGCTAGCTTTAATTTTTTTTTTTTTTTTTTTTTTTTTTTTTTTTTTCTCGTCCATAAATGTTTATTTATCTACCGAGTTGATTGCAAAAATAGATTACCTAATTGTACTCATTTTTAGTTCGTGGGAGGGGAATCTATCACCATACTTTCCCTTAAGCAGGTCCGTTGGACTTTTATTAAGTACAATACTTAATAGTTATTTTTTATTTTTTATTTATTTATTTATTTATTTTTTATTTTTTTTTATTAATGGAGAGTAGAAAACGCATTGTGGATGCGTTATCGGCAGCTCCTGTTACTCTCGCTTCTTCTTATTTGTCCCTCAGTCCTCATTTTTAAATGAGTGATTTTTCTGACAAAGGGAGAAGAAAAAGCTGTTTTCTAGGTTGGCAGTATTTTTGCGCGAACAGTTGGCAGAGTTGGTGGAAATTTTCTGTTTCTATGTCTATCCTTGTAGCCATGTCACTAGTATGGGTGCTGGAGGTAAACGTTTTGTCTGGGCTGACGTTATCCGCCTGATAGTCAGGGACCCGAACCTTGGATTAACCACTAAGGAGGCTGTCCTATCAGCAGGTGCAAAGTACTGGGGCTGCTGTATTGCCATTTGGTGAATGGAATCTGGACCATGCAGTAGCTTCTGGTGGGGCCTCTCGATGCCATACTAGTGGGTAATTGTTACGGCTTTACCTTATCATGTGGTACAAAAAAAAAAAAAATTCTTCGTTTCTTTTTCTCTCTTAGTTTCCCCTCTCTGTCCTGCTCTAAGTAAATCTGTCGACCTAGTCCACAAATTCCAAAATTTCATCATGACAAGTTTCAAGAAAAAATACACGATTAAACCCGGTTCTCCAACTTCCAACGTAGACCCCTACTACCATGTCTCCTTCTCCAACATCAGGGGTCTACGTTCTAACCTTCCAGAGGTTGAAACCCAATTACAGGAGACTAAACCAGACCTTTTATTTTTAAGTGAAACTGGCATTGGACAGGCTATTTCCCTTGATGAGTTTGCAATTACAGGATACTCTAACTTAACTTCTAAATCTGACCCCCAAGATCGCCATGGGCATGGAATATGTGCCTATATTAAAGATAGCTTTCCATGTGGGAGGGACATCTCCAGGGAAGATCCTAACTTACCTTATATGTGCTTCCGGGTTGCTTTAGCTCACACTACTGCATTTATATTTACTCTCTATCGCCCCCACAACAGCGGAGTTACTATCTTTCAAAGCATATCTGAGAAAATTGACCAAGTCCTTTCTACTTATCCTTCAGCTAACATTCACGTATGTGGAGACTTCAATGTTCACAACGTCGAATGGTTGACCCACTCAAACAAGACCGATGATGAGGGGAGGTTCTGTCATGATTTCTCCATTGCCTATGACCTCACTCAGATTGTTCAGGAACCTACCCGTGTGCCCGATAATGACGGCCAGTATGCGAGCCTACTAGACCTTTTTCTCACAACTTGCCCTGAACTATGTTCAGTTTCTGTTCTGTCGCCTCTTGGATCTTCCGACCACTCTGTTGTATCAATTAAGATAAAAATGAAATGTAATAAGTCCCCAGACGTACCTCTTCATCGTACAGTATATCGATACACTAAGGCTGACTGGGATAGCTTCCGTACATTTATATCTGATCTACCTCTGCATTCCATGTTTAAAAAGGATGTGTCCTCTATAGTATTAGACCTAACTGAATGGTTAATTGTAGGTATTGACCATTTCATACCCTCTAAAAAATTTCAGCAAAAACCTAACAGCCAGCCATGGTTCTCTCCAGAATGTGCTGCTGCCATTGCGCACAGAAATCACTTTTTCCACTGCTTCAAACGTAATAGATGTATGGAAACTAAAGCCGTTTTCAGGACTGCCAGCAACCATTGTAAGAAAGTAATAAGGAACGCAAGAGAGTTGTATGCTCAATCTGTTAAGTCCAAAGTAGCTGAGCAGCGGCTTGGTTCCCACCAGTTTTGGCAAATAGCAAACAGAATCCTGAACAGAAGCGTGTGCTCCATCCCAACTATTATCAATGGATCTGAGGTAATCTCGTCAGCATCAGACAAAGCCAAACTCTTTGTCAAGAACTTTGCAGCTAATTCTACCCTTTGCGACCAAGACCGCCAACCCCCAATATTTCCTCTTGTATCAGAAAACACGCTATGTGATATACGTATATCTGTACGTGATGTTGCCAAGTTAATCAAAAACCTTGATTCCAGTAAAGCAACTGGCCCTGATGGTATTCCAATTATAGTACTCAAAAAACTTCAACCTGAACTAGCGCCCATACTTACAAAACTGTTTAAACGTTGTCTTAAGGAGAATAGTTTCCCATCTCCCTGGAAAATCTCATCAGTATGCCCTGTATTTAAGAATTCAGGTGATCGCTCATCCCCCTCTCAGTACAGGCCAATAAGTCTCCTGTGCGTCATGAGTAAGTTGCTAGAATCTGTATTAAATACAGAAGTAATCAAACATCTCAACAAAAATAACCTTCTTAGTGACACTCAATATGGTTTCCGTTCTGCTAGATCTACAGCAGATGTCCTTACAGTTATATCGCATAGGATTAGCAAATCTCTCGACGGTGGCAATCTTTCTAGGGCAATTGCTCTTGACATATCTAAAGCCTTTGATAGGGTATGGCATAAAGGTTTACTTCATAAGATCGCTAGCTATGGTATAGCTGGAAAAGTCTTCTCAATTATTAAATCATTTCTTTCTGATAGATTCATAAGAGTAGTAGTTGAGGGGCAAAAATCAGAAGCTCTCAATATTAATGCCGGTGTCCCTCAGGGATCCATCCTGGGCCCAACTCTTTTCCTGATCTACATTAATGATCTTCCAAATCATATCCTTACATCATTTGTAGACATTTATGCTGACGACACTACCATTTATGGTACCACATCTAAGACAGTAAACGAGCAAGTTCTCTCCAATTCTCTCTCCTCTGATCTTGAGCACGTAGTACAATGGGGAAAGGAGTGGCTGGTTACTTTTAATGCATCTAAAACCAAGCTTCTCTCTTTACATCATCAACATTCTAATCCACATTTGTCATCAATTGAAATGAATGGCTCTCGTCTTCAGGAGGCCTCAAGTTTTGACAAGCTTCTGGGCTTGACCATTACTCCTGATCTTAAATGGAACACGTATATCAAATCTGTTGCCAAGGCCGCTGGAAAAATGGTGGGATCTTTCTATCGATCCAGTAGATATCTCACTGCTGATGCTATTCTCTATCTATATAAGAGCCAGGTACGTCCAAGGATGGAATACTGTTGCCACATCTGGGCAGGAGCTGCTAGAAAGAACTTGTCCTGCCTTGATAGAGTTCAAAATAGACTTCGTAGCCTCGTAGGAGATGTCCTTTTCTCCTCCTTGCAACCTCTATCTCACAGAAGAGATGTTGCGAGTTTGTCTCTGATGTATCGTTATTTTCATGGAAAGTGTTCAACTGAGCTTCAATCTATGGTCCCCCCTCGCCAAACTTTCACAAGAAACACTCGTCTAGCTGTAAACACTATCAATAATTTCCCCCACTCTTTATCTGTGCCTAAACCTAAACGTAGATTCCATGAACAAAGCTTCTTTCTTAGAACTGCACGCCTGTGGAATTGTCTTCCGTTTTCCTGCTTTCCGGCTGACTACAATATGGTTTTGTTCAAGTCTAAAGTAAATAAGTTCTTGATGAGCCGTTCCATATAAGTTATTAAATTTACCAAATTTTCATTACTAATGATTATTATATTGACCAACTTCTACTGTACACTCTTTAACCCTTATCCTTGAGTGGCCTCTGGGCCTTGATAATGTGGTGATGCCTTTGTAAAAAAAAAAAAAAAAAAAAAAAAAACACTGAACATAAACATTCATAAAGATTATTCTATAAAAAGAAGCCGAGAATGTAAGTTATCTCCCTTGCTTTTCTACTACGACTTATAAATTTCTAGGTTTTATCCAATTATTTTTTATCTCCCAAGATTATATTTAGCGTGTCCACACGCGCGCGCACACACACACACACTCTCTCTCTCTCTCTCTCTCTCTCTCTCTTTCAGACCTGCGTTGTGTTGATGCTTTTAGATTAGTACTGTCTGCTTACGTATTTCTCAGAGAACCTCAGAACCACTTGTCACAAATGAACGAGACAGAGAAGAAAGAATTTTTTTTTTTATAAATACAGCAAAAGATGTTAAATACTTATGCTTTTGTCACATTTTTCAAGAGAGATATTAATTATTGTTTTTATTTTTTATAAATATACTAATAAAACTGAAACTTACAACAGACTAAAAAAATTATCAATGATTTTGTTACACATAGAAATTCTGTTGCCACACGTACTTACGGTCTGCGTGTATTTGTGCATCTCTGAGCTAAATTTGACGATATATGCATGGTTTCAGCGTCCAGCGAATGCCTGAATATTTCTAAAGGGTCCGAGATTAGATGATGTAACATTTGTGATCCCACAGTTGGAGATCGCATTTAATTTATAACCTATCACCACTGTGTAACGGAGGTAACCTAAGTACGTGTTTAACTATGAACATTTTCATTATAAAAAAAAAGACACTTTTATATTCGTTTAATTATATAAAAATGTTTGATTATAAAATTACGTATTTCTCCAATTTCTCACTTACTAAATTTTGTTAATGTTTTAGATAACCGTTGCCTTGCCATCAGGTGACTCTTCCATTATGTCAATGTTTCATTTTATTTATTTTATTATGCATGCCTGTATATATATATATATATATATATATATATATATATATATATATATATATATATATATATATATATATAGAGAGAGAGAGAGAGAGAGAGAGAGAGAGAGAGAGAATCGTTCATTTTCTTCCTTCTCTAAAATTAACTTTTTACTCCAATATTTTTGTTTACGGAAATCACTCGAGACAAGGTATGAAG
Source organism: Euprymna scolopes (assembly GCF_053919585.1). Taxonomy (NCBI): domain Eukaryota; kingdom Metazoa; phylum Mollusca; class Cephalopoda; order Sepiida; family Sepiolidae; genus Euprymna; species Euprymna scolopes. The sequence goes on from NC_136485.1 coordinate 15,295,904, forward strand.
CCACTAGATATAAGTAGCTACCAAGAAAACAAAGATAATTATATAAAAAAAGGAGATGTTTATCGACCTTAGTCTTGGAACCCCCCCCCCAAAAAAAAAACCCCAAAGCTGTAGGTAAAAAGAAAACAATGAGCAGGAAGAGAGTTTCACAGCTTTGAAGTTCATAGAAACAAGCTACTGGAATAGGATTACATTGAGGTATTAAAACAGCAAATTGATGGAGACCACTAGACCAAAAAGGCAAACGAGCTCGAACAAAGGAAGCATGGAATAGATCAGACAATTCTGAAAAACACATGCCATAATAGTATTTTAGCAACATCACGTCCGTGAGAGAGAGGTTGCAGTGAAGAATAAAGTGTGGAGCCAATCAAATTACAGATACGTTCCTGCAATTTATCAAGAAATTTCAAATAGAACACAGATTCATCAGCCCAAATATAACAACTGCACTCCATACGTGGTCTGATAGTAGATTTGTAAAAATAGAGAATAGCATTGGGTATGAGAAAGTGTTCAGAGAGAGAGAGAGAGAGAGAGAGAGAGAGAGAGAAAGAGAGAGAGAGAGAGAGAGAGAGAGAGAGAGAACCGATTTTAGTTCAATTTTTGGTTCTTGGCTATAAGCGATATATAGGAGGGAAATGTTGTGCATTTCTCTCCTAATAATTACTTAAATAAACACAAGGCCAAACGACATTGCTTTTAGCAAAACAATAATAAAATGTTTATTTAGAAAAGGTGAGATTGTATCTCAGACTGAAGAGAAAGAAAAATTTTTTAAATGTCTGTTTAAAGGTGTCGTCTGCCATCAGACTGCAGTCGTCAACAAGTAGCAGTGGGAGGCGTGAGTGAGAGAGATCTGTATAGGTCGCTTGCTGGCATCTCTCTGGTGATCGCAGCTCAGATTCCAAAGGGCTAAAAGTAGTCTTTAAGGGGACAGTTCACATCAATGTGCCCTGCCAACCGATTGGTCAGTGTGGCCGAATCACTTTGGCACCGGGCATTGATCCGCTTATAGTAAATAGTTTGTCAACTGCTACAGATATAAATGTTGTTTTTTTTTTTAGGTTTATGACATTAGTAACCCTTTGGAGTTAGCATTTATTTAGTATTACACATGAAATCTGAAGAAAACACTTAAAATTACATAGTTTTTGGTGAAGATTTAGATGCTGGTATTTGACTGGGTGTGAGGAACTTAAACCGCATTGTTTTTAAGGGTCAACATCTTTTGCATGTCTGCTAAAAATTGCAGAAAAACAGGTTTGCTTGAATCTGTAACGTTATAACATAACATATACCACTTACAAAATTATTTTTCCTGTTTAGAAGGCTACTGAAATTACACAAATAAAATTAAGGATGTCTCCACATTATTAAACTGCGAATAAATATACAGAACTCGTAATTTCTTTTTTTTAAAGGTTTTTTAAAAACTAATAGAAATATTATTTTTTATTAAAAAAAAAAAGTGTTTACAAAGTACATGTGCACGCTCATGCAGCCATTTTTTTCTACATCATGAAATGAATTGAATTTTACGAGTTAAATTTTTTTCAATTTAAAAATCTATAAAAATTTTTCTATTGGTTCAAAGATGTTTTCAGGTTTAATGTGAAATTTTATGCTCTTTCTAATAAACCGAACATAATATTCTAGACAAACGTTCTTTTTTTAATTCATTGTTCCCCCATTTTGAAATGTCTATTAAAAAGTAAATAATTTTCTCACCTAAGGTTTATATATCACAAATTGAAAATAAAAGATCAATAAATAAAATAATCTAATTTAAAACAAAAACAAAAGAATAGTTTTGTGCGAATTTAAATTCAAAAGTTTAAAACCTTTTTTAAAAAAACACGTTGATATTTTTTTTATAAGTTAAACCTCACATTTTGAAAATATCGTTCTGTAAAAATTGGACACCTACATTAATTTTTTCTATTTCATTCAATGTTTTTTTCTTTTTTAGATTTTTGAAAAAAAAAAATTCATTGCATAAAGAAGAAATAAAATATTATAAATCAAAAACTCATATAATTCTTTAAGAGGATAAAAAAAAATGGAAAATTTGTCAGCGTTTTTTTTTTTAAGTAAAATTTGATGAGTGAAATGTGATCATTTTTCAAATACGGTGACCCATACGTGACTAATTTGATTGTTGACAGTAACCACATGTCAGAAATTCATAGGAGAGATAAGACAGATATCAGCACTTCAAATGCCTGTTTTTTTATATAGTTACTACCGAGAAATATATTTGGTCTAATGTGTTGTTTTTACATTTTTTAAATAATTAATTATGGCGCTTTTTAGCTTCCATATTTGTCAACTGGAAGAACGGGAAGCAACTCCGCTCTGTGACCACATGTTATTATATTTGAAAATTGCAGTCTTTTCAGAATGGTTGCTTAAAAAATTATTTTATTTAAAAAGTACATGGAATATAAAATATAAATATGGACAAATTCTTATAAATGAAGAATGAAAGCACCCATTGATTAGTAAGTGATTTTTTGGAATTTATATATATTTATTATAATTGGAGTAAGTTAAAATTCGTTGAATTTCTTGTAATCTTTTTTTAAAGAAAACCGATTTAAAAAAATATTGCAGATTTTTCTATTAAACCTTTTATTATTTTAAAATTTGGTCTTTGCTCCTTTTATTGAAAAAAAAAATTAGGGTTTAAATTACATTTTTCAAGTAGTTATAAGTTTTGAAAGATAGTGAGTCTAATTATTCAGATTTTTATCACTTATTATAATGGTGATATCTGACACTGCTACCAGAGCACTACTTAAACCAACGTTTCCAAGTTTCTTCCCCCTTTCCTAGTCTGAAGAGAAGCTTAAAAGACGTTTACTAACGAAAATGCTGAGTCATTTCCAGAAGAAGTACGTTGAAACTATTCTTTTCTTTCTAAATTATATCTGAAAAACTTCCGGATAAAATCTGCTCCATAGCCTCCATAAAAGTGCTCTTCGAGAGTCTGGAACACTCCCATTATCTGCCCTAGTTAATTTTACATGTGAATTTGTTGATTCTCTAGTCTTTCTTTCTATGGTACTCATACACAGATACTGTTACATACATCAAGTAACATGAGTTATTTCCCCTTGACTGGGATTACTCTCACCATCACCATTGCCTGCAACCTCCCACCATACAATCACGTGGTATATCGTAGTAGCAAAAACTACTACTCCTTCTTAGTGTTAATAAAGCTTCTGTTACGTCCACACGTGTCTCTCTCTCTTCTTTCCATGTTATTCCTAACCCTTTACTAATACAGGCCACATAATACAACATGGTGTCAGAAAATAATTACGAACCTTAACACTCACAAACGTCAAAAAAATATATATATAACAACAAAAAACTATGGAATATCTGCCACACCACAAAGAACTCAACTTTTCATCAGACAATCTCGGACAAGAATGGGAAACATGGAGAAACCAATTCCAGTTATTTTTACAAGCAACAGAGTCAGATAAAAAGCCGGAGAGGGTTAAAACATCGATACTATTGACCTGTATAGGAAATGAATGAAGAAAAATTTACTACACCTTCAAGTTCGAGAACGAAGAACAGAAATACAACTTGGAAAATGTGATAGAAAAATTCGACTTGCACTGCCAACCAAGAAAAAAAACCTAACTTTTCTCACATACCAATTCTTGACTTGCAAACAAAAAGAAACTCAGAGATTCGATGAATATGTCACCGAACTATGACAAAAAGCAAGCAAATGCAAATTTGGAGAACTTTCTGAGAGACTAATAAAAGATATTCTTATCTGTGGCATTAACGATAACTTGCTTCAAGAAAGAATGCTGAGAGAACCGTCGTTGGATTTAGAAAAAGCAATTCAAGCAGGGTTCAGTGCCGAAGAAACAAAGAGACACTCTAAAATAATGGCTACGTCAGACACAGAAAATATATTGCTAATTCTGGACATGAAGAAAAACAGAACAACAAAAAACAAGATGTCTTCCCATGCAACCTTTAAACAAGAAGACAAAAAGCCCGCCAAAACACAGTACTGGATTGAAAAATGTGTCTATTGTTCCGGTTTGCACCAGAAAAACAACTGTCCCACATACAACAAAACGTGTACAAACTGTGGAAAAAAAGGGCATTATACACGAATGTGTTGAACAAAAAAGAAAAAATTATACAATGTCGGGCAATCATAAAACTCAAACCACATGGAGTCAGACTAGTTTAACTTGGACGTCGTATTGAAACAAAATATACACGTGCTCCAAACAGACAAGTGGAAAATAAAACTACAAGGTAATGAAACATTCATTAATTTTAAAATTGATACTGAAGCTGAAGTGAATATAATACCAGTAAAGATTTACAACACAATAAAACCTAAACCTAAATGAACGAAAACAACGATAACACTAACTGCATACAATAGTACAAAAATTCCGATAATAGGAAGCTGCATGATACAGCAAAGACATAAAAATGAATACCCAATTTTTCGTAGCAGATACTAATGTGAATGCAGTAATTAGTGCAAACACAGTAGAAAATCTGGGATTAATAAAAATAATTTATGCGATAAATAAGACTGATATAGAAACAGACTGTTAGAACCTCTAATGCACCATGAAATACCAGTAACACCATGGATGAAAGTAGCGACAGACATTTTTTATTTATACAATAAAGCATATGTTGTAATAATAGACTACACAACGAGATACTTTGATATCCACAAACTTGATGACTGTATATCACGCACAGCGATCAAGAAAATAAAAAACACTTTCGCAAAATTTGGTTTTCCACAAATAGTGATCAGCGATAATGGACCTGAGTTCGCATCATCAGAATTTAAACAATTTGCTAAAGATTAGGATTTCAAACACATCACGACAAGTCTGAACTATTCACAATCCAATGGACTATTAGAAAGAAATATACAAATTATAAAAAGGACAATAATAAAGTCATTTGAAAGCAACCAAGACCCATATCTAGCAATGTTAGCACTACAGACATCCCCATTAAAAGATAAATTGTCTTTGCCAGTCCAACAACTAATGAAAAGAACGCTTAGGACAAACCTTCCTAACATCATGCATAATAAAGCAATGAAAAGGCATGAAATAGATAAAAAGTCTAAAGAACTACCAACACTAAGCAAAGACGACACTGTTTGTATTCGCTCCCAAGGAAAATGGAACCTGAAAGGTAAAATTGTTAAAAAACTAAAAGAGCCTGGTTCGTATTTAGCAAAAACAGAACAAGGAAAATATTTAAGACGTAACAAGTGTCACCTCTTAAAAACAAATGAAAATCCAACACGCAAAGTTATAGTCCAAGACAAGCTGTACCACAAACAGGTACGGAAAAGAGAACAACAACATTAAACTACACAACGAGAGGAAGAACAATTAGCCAGATACAGACACTAATTAAATACATATAAAATAAAAATAAAAACTTTTTTATTTTCAGCAAAAATCCGAAGATGTTATATACATCAAGTAACATGAGTTATCTCCCCTTGATTGGGATTACTCTCACCATCACCATTGCCTGCAACCTCCCACCATACAATTACATGGCATATCGTAGTAGCAAAAACTACTACTTTTTCTCAATGTTAATAAAGCTTCTGTTACGTTTACATGTGTGTATTTATCTTCTCCTTATATTAAGGCCGCCTGGCGTATCCCGGTCGTAAAATAAGCATAAATGTCATATTTTAATTAATACAGATTTCTTATTTATTATAAATAGAAATACCATAGGTATTAAATGTGAAGTTAAATTCCTTTAAAAAATTAAGTAAAAAAAAAAGGAAATGGAAAGAAACTGAGACATGTGCATGCAAGTATTATGTGTTTTTCTAAACAGTTCACTTGTTGTAAGTTAAAAAAGGAAAAATACTCGAGCTGAGATCAAAACCAAAACCCAAAGACAGCGAGTCAAGTACGATAACCATTAAGCCAGCTTGACACGTTCTTTAAAGTATTTTCAAACCAAGTTTTCATGACGTGCATGTGCAGTCATCAAACAGCTGAAAATATAAAAATCCAATCACGTACATGTACCAATTTTTCTAATTTGACCCCTTAGCAGCCCTTTTTCCAGGAGGAAAACTGACTAAAAAGTTTTCCACCTGTCTGAATGCTCTATATACCAAATTTCAAGTTTGTAAATCAAAAATTCATTGAGTATATAGATTGAGAAGTGTCCTCACGCGCACATACATTCTCACTTGTATATATATATGGCATAATCACGTTGACATACCCGTTCTCGTCAGATCACCGAAATTAAGAAACATTGAGCCTGGCTAATACCAGATGGGTGACCATTTGGGAATTCTAGGCGCTGTATGTACTTTCCGCTATACTCTGTATTTGTTTCCAGTCGTCCTGAACCTCCACTTGCCACTGGTATTCAACAATGTTGACTCAGGAGAGGTGTGGTTGGAGATTGCGCAACTCTTGCCACAAAGATTCAACGCGCAGGCACCATTACAGTGGGTATCCATAGTCTGTCAAGACTGAAGGAAGCCTTCTATATATACTAGTAGGCTGCCCAACATTGCCTGGTCATAAAATGTACTTAAATATGATATTTTGATTAATGCAGATTTCATATTTATTATTAGACTAGCGTTTTCAGTTTCTAAAGGTTTTTAGACACACGTAGTTCCATTATTTACAATTTTTGGATGTGATGAGCGATGTCTGCACTTACCTGATTCAAATTCTAATTTTGTACCTTTGATTCTTAGTTACTTATTATTTATTATATATTTTATAGCTGAAACGAAAGTATTTATGAAATTACAAAACAAAGCGAAACAAAAATAAAGGAGTAGGAACAGTTAGTTTTAAGAGAGAGAGAGAGAGAGAGAGAGAGAGAGAGAGAGAGAGAGAGAGAGACAAACAGATATATATATATATATATATATATATATATATATATATATATATATATATATCGGTGTATCGTATGATATAAGGGAGATAACTCTTTTTGATGCATCGAAAAATTTAGTGAAATTATTTGTTAATTTACAAATAATTTTTCATTACTTGATTCAAAGTGTTCACGTTGTATCATCTGTTAGTCGGTCATTAGCAAGAGTTATGGCATGCATGACTGATACTCATCATTCATGTTTTTTAATGATTTGCGTGTGAAGGTTAGGATTAGGTTTTTGATAGAGAGGTTATGTGATTGGTTAGGAAGAAAGTGAAAGATTATCTATAATTTTTCTTGACCAAATGATATTTTTTCCGGGAATTAATTCCTATTTTAGTCACGTAAATTCTATCGAGCTGAGAACAAATAATATCGAAGTTGTGTTTGTATTTTTCCCATGATGAAACATTCGCTTCTTCCCCAGCACTCTACGTTTCTTTCCTTTTCGCAGTCCCAACTGATCATAAACTCACACACGAAGAACGAAACAACACCCAAAGCAAACAGACACAAAAATTCAGCTCTTTTTTAACTCTTTATAACATAAACTGATGTTTCTGCTCTTTCTCGGCTGTCTGAAACTTGAGTCCGTTTCCTCACTAATTCGTTTTTTTAATTGACTAAATGTCACCTCATATGCTAATTTCTGGCATGTGCTTGAGTATTTTTTAAAAACTCTATCTACAAAATTATGTTTCTCTTTTTTCCGTCTCCGATCCTGTCACTTCACAGGCCAAACCGAGGCATGGCTGCTTGCATGAGTAATACCTTCTATTACAGAAAGTGAGAAAGAAAAAGGTTTGTTATCTCCACAACTAAATAAATATCAAGTTTTACTCGAGAGAATATTGGAACATAATGAGAATTGGATTGATATTTTGTTATGCAACATATTACTTTAAAGTACTTCTTTTGAACTCCTTGGTCTAATGTTCACAGGGAACATGAGTTGGAACAGATACATTGAAAGCATTGCCAAGGCTGCTGCAAAGAAGGTGGGCTCTGCTACAAAGCTACTTACACCTGAAAGTATCCTGTACCTCTATAAACTACCATTCGGGCCGGGATCAAAGTGTAATATCTGTTCTGCAGATGCTGCACTTAAGATAATTTGTACCAGTCAATGGAAGGGAAACCCTCTATACTGGGACAATTATTATTTTTGGTCACCAGAGTGCCCCCTTTTTGTCTACTTTTAGGGGAGCTAGTTTTACCCCACATTAAAAATGGCCTTGTGCCTGATTTGCTTTGGTGGGGAAGCAAATAAATACAATAAACTACCATTTGCCCATGTATGGAGTATTGTCACATTTGGGCTGGTAGTCTCTCCCTCCTGGACAGGGTTCAGAAGAAAGTCGCCAACTGAACTGTCATCTAGGCTTCAGCCTCTGTCCCATCGACAAAATGTTGCACCCGACTGCCTGTTCTACAAGTATTTTAATGGTGAATGCTCTGACGAACTACAGGCACTTGTACCCCCTCGACATAAATACCCCTGACTAACCTGACCAGCAGCTAAATCCCACCCTTACACAGATCCATAGTTTCTTCCCCAGAACTGCTAGACTTTGGAACTTCCTTCCGGGATTTTGCTTTCCCAACTGTACTGACACGCAGACATTCAAATGTAATGTGAACAGACATCTTGCTGCTTATCTCCCTTCATAATATCCCTGCAACCTATGTCCCTAATAGTAGCCCCCTACTTCAAAGTGGCACTGTGCCTTGTTTGGGGTAAAAATGTAAAAAAAAAAAAGAAGAAGAATTGGATTTTGTTGACAGACAAATAGAACAGAACGTGGATGCACGTATGATAGCAGCAGCAGCAGCAGCTGTACGACAGCCAACGTATGCAAATGACCAAGCTGTGTGAGAGGTGACGTTACAGCAAGGAAGAAGAAAAGAAAAAGATTATAAAAAAGGAAAAACGTGGTCGAGAAGGACAGAAATAGATATGTTCCATATGTAGCTTGAGAGTGACAGGCAAAGACGCTGCCTAAGCAGAGTCTTGTTAAGCACATTGGAGTATGAGGAAACTTTTGAACAAGAGACAAGGGGTTATTCTGGAAAGTACCTGTAAATAAATGTCTGTTGTTTCACTGAAACTTGGTTTCCTTGCGACTGTCTGCATACAATGTGTGGGTCCCGAGAGCTGATATGTAACGACTACGTTACACAAATACTGTTTCCTGGGGTTCCATTCTAGTTGACTGCTAATAGTGAAATGGAAAGCACAGATAATAACCTATCAAGAGACGATCAAGAACTGAGCTTAACTTTTATTTTTGACACCAAAATACATCTACACCTAAGATATGTCTACACGTATTAATCTTCACTCTGTACAAGTGTATCAATAACAGTTAACAGTCCAGGATCAAAACCCAATCTGATGAATGGTACTGCAATATACATTAAACCCTCATGTAACTGCTACATTACCCCCTGCTTAGGCTTTTTTTAGCTGATAAAAATAAGAGAAACCTTATCAGCACAGGAAAATACCTTTGAATTAACATGAAAAATGCAACGATAGCTAAAATAACTGTTTAGTTTGTTCCAAAATGTTTTTGTTATGTTATAGTGTGCAAAATGTTCTGCTAAAAAGGAAAATTTTTTTATTTGACAGAGGAAACTGTCTTTTGCTGAAAAATGTTATTTTCATTTAAAGTGGGAAACGATCTTTTGTTAAAAATAAAAAAATATGGTCATTTACTAAAAAGAGAAAAAAGTGTTCTTTTTTTTCTTGTGGATAGTAGCCCGTTGAGAAAAAACTTCTGAAAAGAAAGAATTTTTTAAATACAATAAGTTGTAAACATAGGCTGACTAAACTTGAAGATAACAAATAAATAAAGGCTTAAACTGAAGAGTCGCCTTTCCAATTCTGATCGAGCCCCCCCCCCCCGAGTCAGTATGGATGATCAGAAGTGTTATAAAATCCTGGTTGAATGTAGAGTGGAATTTGAACTTTTGCATTGTATAGAATATTTTTAGTTTTTAAATAATTTATTTTATCATCAATGTTTTAAAAAGTTTTTTACTACAATAAAAGAATAAAGCAATTTATCAAAAAAATACAAAATTTATTTTTTTAAAACAAGATTAAAAAAGGGTACTCTTGCAGAATTTGATCCGAATTCTCAGAATTTTCCGACAATTATGGTTTAGGCTCGACCGGCAGTCACCAGATTAAGCCGAGCAAAGTAACAGATGCAGACAAATTTCCAAACAAACAAACCGAAAAAAATAGAAATACAATAAATAATTACAAAAACCTATTGTAAATTTACTGAATCTTTCTTTTTGCAAGAAAATTTGCATTTTGAATTGTTTATTTATTATTATTCTTTTTTGTGCATTTTTTTATCAAGAAAATTTGTTTTTTTTTCAAGAAAAGATTAATATTAAACTGTAAATTGTTAGGTGAAAGTACAGTCTTTTTTCAAGAAAACTTACATTTTTGTTTTTTTTAAAAGAAAATTGGAAGTAAACATTTTTTGTAAACAGAATTTTTTTTATAAGAAAAGATGAATGATTTTCATGAAAACAGTAAGTTGTTAGGTGAAAGTACCAAAGGGGTTTCTTTCAAGAAAATTTACAAATTATTTTTTTGTCAACAAATGTTAAAAAATAAACAGAAAATATACCCCCATTACCCAAAAATGATAAAAAAAATTTACATTTTTTTTTTTTTAACAAAAAAACAAAAACAACAATAAAAAAAGTCAATTTAGCATTTCATTTGAACAACGCTCGGCTTAATCCAATGATTGCTGGTTGAGCCCAAACCATAATTGACGAAAAATCCTGAAGAACCAGGTCAAGAGTACAAAAAAAATCGATGAATTTTGGATATATTACTATTTTCAACATGATAATTACTGCGTAGTACATAATATTATTTTTGGTTAAAACGACATATTGAAAAAATCAACTCTCTCTTAACAAGCGCCATATCTTTTTAGGTACAGATCTACGAAATTTTCAGCTAATGGACAAGGGAGATGGCCTGAGTAGAATCTGGTATGAATGAATAGCAGTTCATTATTATCATCATCACAAAAATAGTACGACACGTGCATTAATGCTAAACGTTTACGCATGCGCAGTGAAAGAGAAACGAAGGACTTCCGTTTGTGAAGGGAAGCAACGTATTTGTTGACTTCCGGTTCCAATCTAATACTTTTCATCACAACACATGGTAAAATGGCCAGGAGGATGGACGATTGTTCGGCCTTTGACCAACAAGTCAACAAATGTGTTGATAGATTACACAAGGCCAGCACAGACAACGAGAAATTAGCAGCACTTTTGTTGGTGAGTTTCTTTTACCACACCGTCCATTCCATCGTCTTCTTCATCTTTTCAAATTTCTTTTCACATTTAAATGTCATAAAACTAACTGAAAAAAAAAAAATAAAAAATAAAATAAAATAATAACAATAAATAAAAAATCCATAATTAAAACACGAGCGATGAACGGGAATATTTCATCTTTGGAATTCATTGTTTATTTTGTGAATTAAATTTACATTAAAACAAACAAAAAAAAACGCTATCATTTGCATGTTATTGTTGACGTCAATGCTTGGATTGGCATTTCTTAAATGTTCATTCATTTGTTTGTGATAACTATTAGAATGATTTGGCGGACCTATAAGAGCCCCCCCCCCCCAATGCGTGTTTTCACCTTTTTAAAAAACTTTTTTCGACGAATATCATAGATTACAGACTTAATTATTATATCTATAGAAAAAATAAATTAATGGCTTTTAAGATGGAGGGTTCACTTTCGCGTTATAACGTTCTACTTACTTGCCCTGACTTACTGTGCATCTCTTTATTTACGTGTCACGTGACCGGTGATTTTTTTTTTTTTTTTACATAGGCATCACCACATTATCAAGGCCAAGAGGTCACTCAAGGGGTTAAAGAGTGTACAGTAGAAATTGGACAATATAGTAATCATTAGTAATGAAAATTTGGTAAAGTTGATAACTTATATGGAACGGCTCATCAAGAACTTATTTACGTTAGACTTGAAGACAACCATATTGTAGTCAGCCGGAAAGCAGGAAAACGGAAGACAATTCCACAGGCGTGCAGTACTGCAGTTGTTCTAAGAAAAAAGCTTTGTTCATGGAATCTACGTTTAGGTTTAGGCACAGATAAAGAGTGGGGGGAATTATTGATAGTGTTTACAGCTAGACGAGTGTTTCTTGTGAAAGTTTGGCGAGGGGGGGACCATAGATTGAAGCTCATTCGAACACTTTCCATGAAAATAACGATACATCAGAGACAAACTCGCAACATCTTTTCTGTTGTACGTAGTTCTCTTGTCTATGTAATTTTGATAATTAATAAATGATAATAATAAAGACGGCCTACTGATCTCGTATTGAAAGATACTTAAAATATATTTCACTATCAGTAAGGGGACAATTTTAGGTAAATTTATACAAATACCGTGACAGCGAATTAGTAGAAAAAAATGTACCCTAACTCTAACCCTAACCCAGTTTTCAGATTCGTGTTCAGCACACCGAAACGTAACAGAATACTACGTAAAAGATTTTACTAATTCGCTGTCACGGTGTTTGTATAATAATACCCAATTTTATTTATTTATTTTTTTTCGTTTGTTATAAGCGAATTTTAGGATATCTCACCGTGACTTTTCACGTGACACGTTAGTAAAGAGATGTACAGTAAGTCAACAAGGAGGGGCAGTAAGTAGAATGATATAACGAGCAAGTGAACCCGAACCCCCTTCTTAGAAATCATCAATTTATTTTTATCAAATTTTTTTCTTTTTTTTGCTGATATAATAGTTAAGTCTGTAATATGTGATAATCGTCAGAAAAAGGATGAAATAAATAAAAATAAAACACATATTTAGAGGGGGGCACTCTTGTACAGATCCGACAAATGATTTTTTGGGTTTGTATTACTGTACACATAGATTCGAAAAAGTTGTCAAAAAACAAATATATAACAAATAAATATTATCAAAGGCAAGATAAGTTACTTTTCTACCAAACTGGATACATTTTTTTTGTTTTTATTCAATGTAGCATATTTATTCAGCTCGAAAAACATACAGTGTTTTTGACAACTTTTTCGAATCTATGTGTACAGTAATACAAACCCGATTTTTTTTTTTTTTTTTTAAATTAAAAATAAACCAATTATCCTACCTCATGTTCCCAAGTTTGAAAAGAGATGCACTCATAGAAGGTCGGAGGTTACATCAGCTGAAATGTTTATGAATATAACATCCAAAATGAGAAATATAGACGAAATAATCCAAATTATCGATCCTCATCTAAAAAATTTCGGAAAATAAAGTTTGTTTTTCTTTTGCCAAGTGTTTCTAACAAAATGTTTATTTCTTAGATTTATTTAGTTCCCATTTAAACAATTAAAAAAATTTTTTTTTCTTTCATCGCTCTTCTCCAGGAAAATGAGTTTTAACACTCACGTTTAAATTGATGACTTTTCTAAGTTTTCGGGTATGCTGAAAACGAATATCACATTCAAATTTCGGGCAGACAAGTAGTTTACTGGATATTAAGACATTTTTTCCAATGTATTACTTTATGAATTTCAGTGGTCATTCTTAACATGGAGAGAGGAGTGTTTTGTAGGCACCGCCAAAAATGGCCGCAAAATCAAGTTGTTGTTGTTTTTTAAAACGAAATTACATTTATTAAAATCCATTATTTCTGAGTAACTTCTTTTTTTCCAGAAAGATAAAACCCTGAATTTTATCATATAGAAAACAGAATAATGTAAAACTTTTTCTACTATTTTTAATTCAATTTTAAATGTTAAATTTTCCCAAAAAGTTAACAATTGACATTTTTTGTCTTGCACAAAAAACGTACTTAAATATTAAAAAAAAAGGGTTTTTGAAATAATTAATTAATTTATTTATTGTCTAACTAATATTTAGGATGATTTTCTAAGAGAATATGCAAAAATATTATAATATAAGTACCTGAATTTCAAATAATTCCACTTATTCATATAGGTAACCAGATATTTCGCGTTGACGTAGAGTTCAGATCGACTCTGTTTACGTTTTCGTTTGATAAAAAGCAAACTATGGAAGACCAAACAGGCCAAAAAAAACTTATTTTTCAGTGACGAAAATTTCAATGTATTATTAAGCTGAGGCTGGCCAGTACCAGATGGGTGACCATTTGTATGCGTTTGGTTTTTAATGTGTATGTGTGTGGGGGCCAGGCTCCCCAAAATGGGGGGGGGGCAATTTAAAGCAGAATAAAAAAAAAATTATTTCAGCGCGTTTGGTCCACCGTAGTCGAAAGGCGGCAAACGTTTTCAAACGGGATCAGGGCACAATATTTATCGAATTTTTTTTTTTTGGTATCGATTATTCAAAGCATGCCCTGTTTAATAATGGTCATGCATTATTCGGCTCGCTAAAAAGAAATTTTTAATTTATTTATCAAAAATTTTAAAATAGCTTTTTTCGTATAAATATTAAAAAATTTTTTTTTTTGTTTTGCTTAACTTAACTTAATTATTTTACTTAACATATTCACCGAATTTCACACTTCAAAACTCAAAAGCGGGATAATTAAACACAATCGAAGTTCTGATATTCAGACGTTAAAATAAGGTATGCAAACATTTTTTTTTTTTTTTTAATCTATAATTCTGTCCCTTACAACAACACAATATGTTGATTTCAGTTTCAGATGATTATTTTAAGCATATTTGTTCCCACTTCAAAACAAGGGGGGGGGTTTGTAAGCAAAAAAATATATATATATAAATATCGTTTATGAAAAATAAGTACACTGTTATAAAGTTCATTCTTCTCCTAATAATCGCTGAAAATTTCGTATTGATCGGATAATTACCTGATTTTTGGTAGATTTTTAAAAAGACGGTCCGTCAAAAAGTACTGACCTGCCCCCCCCAGTTTTGGCGGTGCCTAGTGTTTTGTAAGGTGCATGTGCATTAGTACTTATCCAGTTGAAAAGAAAATAGCCGCAAGTGAAAACATAAGGGATTACATTGGATAATAAACGTCTTAATATCCAGAAAACTACTCGTTTGTCCCAAATATCTGAAAACCTGTAAGAGTCGTCAATTGAACGGTGAATGTTAAGCTGAAGTTAAAGTAAAATTTAAAATCTTTTTTATTTTTTCTTTCCTTTTCCATTTTTTTTTTTTTTTTAAATCACCATTTATCAAGGCCCGAAGGCCACTCGAGGATGAAGGTTAATGTATGTAAGATGGTAGTGTAGTAATCGTTAATGGTGTAGATTGGGTAGAATTTGATTATTTATGGGAACGTCTCAAGAAGAACCTGTTTAGATTGAATTTGGAGACTACCATGTTATATTCAACTGGGAAGCAGGACAGCGGAACAGTGTTCTACAGGCAGGTAGTTCTGGGAAAGAAACTTTGTTCATGGAATCTGCGTTTAGATTTAGGCACAGATAGAGAGTGTGGGAAGTTGTTATAGTGGTTGTAGCTAGTCAATCACTTTTTTGGCAAAAGGTAACTAATGATTTTAGCAAGAGGAGACCATAGATTGGAGTTCAATCGAGTACTTGCCATGAAAATAACGGTAGAGCAGAGACAGGCTCACAGCGTCTCTTCTGTAGGAAGGAGGGTGCAGGGAAGAGAAAAGAGCATCACATACTAGGTTTCAAAGCTGGTTTTGAAACTCTATAAATGCTGAATAGGGCATGCCAAGCAGCTACTGCCCAGATATGGAAACAGGACTCCAGATTAGGAGTACCTGGCTCTTATGCAGACAGAAGAGTGCATCGGCAATGAGATACCAACTTATCTTGGCAACAGATTTGATGTACGTGTTCCATTTCAGATCAGGAGTGAAGATTAGTACCAGAAGCTTGTCAATACATGCCGCTTCCAAGACATGAGCCATTCATTTCTATTTGGGGTGTAATGGAAGCCAGAGTGATTATGATGAAAGGAGGGAAGTTTGGCTTTTGATGCATTAAAATTAATCTGCCACTTTTTCAAGATCTGGAAAGAGAAATTCAGAAAGATCTTGGTCATTGTTGGCCTTTGGAATGTTGCCATAGATTGTAATATCATCTGCATAAATGTCTATGAATGATCCAAGAATGTGATTTGGGAGATCATTGATGAAGATCAGGAAGAGAGTTGAGTCCAGGATGGAACCTTGAGGGATGCCAGCGTTAATACTATGAGTTTCTGATTTCTGCCCATTACTCTTATAAATCCATCCGAGAGAAAGGATTTAATAATTGAGAAGACATTTCCAGCCATTCCATAGCTGTCGATCTTGTGAAGTAGACCTTTATGCTATATGCTATCAAAAACCTATGATATTTCAAGAGCTATTGCTCTAGAAACAAACCCCTTGTTGAGAGACGTATTTAAAAATTTACCGCTGGAATTTGATCATAAACAAGCACTAAAAAGCAGTAATTTATACAGAAAATTTTATGGAAACATCAAAATGACATTGCGATCGGACCTATAGAGTTGCCATCTTTATAAATCAAGTAAGAAAGATGTCAGCTTCTTTTTCGATTGGTTTAATAAAGATAGTGACTATACTTTTCTGACTTGCTTTTCATTTCGGCGTTTTATGTGTATAATGAAACAAATTTTATTGACAATTTTGTCAATCATTGTGGAATATATAAAGCCCATAATCGCAATTGCGATTCTTTTATCTTGCAAATGTCATACTTGAGATTTATATATAGACTAGCAGGGGTACCTGGCGTTGCCCAAGTGTTTGTAGGTGTAAAAGAAAAAGAAGTTTTGGTAGGGAGGTAGGCTCGAACCTAATAACTTACCACGACACTACGAGGAGAGAGAAATGATAATGGTTAAAATTGAACGTTTAAAAAAGCAGGTGGTTAAACGAACGTCAACATATGGTTTTCTTCGTCAAACATCACACCATAGAGAAATTAAATCCCAGCGATAATTTTGTGACATTAAAGATGCTGAAATAAAAGATATAGACGATCTTGTTTCGTAAATCGGAGATATTACAATCTAGAAAGTATATAAAAAGTTGTAAGAATTAGTGATCCCCCCCCCCCCGAAAAAAAGCCTTTGCCAGACATACAAAAAAAATGCACACACACATTTTCGCTTTTATATAATAGAAGACTAGAGGGGGTGCTCGGCGTTATCCAGGTGTTTGTAGGCGTGAAAGAAAAAAAAAAGTTAGGGAGGTAGGCTCGAACCCGAAGCCTTAAGGCGAATAGCCTGATAACTTAGCACGATGCTATGAGGGGAGAGAAGTGATAATGGTTGAAAGTAAACGTTTAAAAAAGCAAGTGGTTAAATGAATGTCAACGTGTGGCTTTCTAGGTCAAACATCACGCCATAGTAGTAGAGAAATGGAATCACAGTGCGAATTTTGTAACATACAAGTTGCTGAAATAAAAGATATAGATGACCTCGTTTTGTAAATCGGACATATTATAATCTAGGAAGTATATAAAAAGTTCTAAGAAACAGTGACTCCTCTCCCCAGCGCCCCCCCCCCCCTCCCCATCTAAGTCTTTGGAGGGCATACGGAAAAATGTGCGCACACACACACACACACACACACACACATACATTTTCGCTTTTATACTATAGAAGATTAACTCTAAACATGCTAAATCCTAATTCGACTTTAACTTATCCTTTAACTTTGGTAATTTCTAACCAGAAATTATTTTTGAATTGATAATTTAAAGGCTTCAAAATTAATTTTTAATGTCGGAAAATTGTTTAAAGCCAATTTAAAAAAAATTTCTTTTTGCCAGTTATTATCGATAATAAAGTTGTAACTAATTTCTCCACAACCATGTAAAAATTACAAATGATTTTGTAGCCTTTAAATTGTCCATTAAAAAATGATTTATGGTTAAAATTAAAGAGTTCTTATTTAGAAATTGACTTATTTAAAAACAAAACAAAAATACAGACAAATTTTTATGATGTATGTACCCGTTACAGAATGATAATATCATATTCCAAAAATTACATAAATCGGTCAAATAGTCTTTTTAACTAAGAAAAATCAAAATTTACGATTTTAAATAATTATTTTGAATACAAACAAAATCTCGGTAGTCGAATTGAGTTATCACCCTTGAATTTTAACATATTCTAAAACAACATGGCAACTCTTTCATCATAAAATTTGTTTACAAATCTTAATTGATAAATTTACATGATTTTTGGAATATGACATCTTTGTTCCATGATGGGTATGTGCATTATAAAAATTTGTCTGTAATTTTGTTAATAAATCACCTTAATAAATGAAAAAAAAAAAAAAATGTTGATTTAAATTGTTTTTCTTTGATTTAAAAACAAAAAAAGAATCAGAAATTACTTGTAAAATCACAGCTTATAAGGGTCCAATTTTTTTTATGTTGTGCAGATAAAAAATTAAAAATATACTAGCAGGCCGCCTGGCGTTGCCCGGTTGTAAAATACGCATATTTTAATTTATACAAAAACTGAGACATATGCATGCGAGTATGTTTTTTCTAAGCATTTCACTTTTTGTAAGTAAAACAAAAATATTTGAGCTGCGGTTGAAACCAAAACCTAAAGACATTGAGTCAAGTGCAATAACCATTAGGCCAGCTTGACAGGAATTTAAAAAGTGTTTTCAAACCTACTTATTCTTAACATAATGTGAACGATTCACGCATGTGCAGTTGTGAAACAGTTGACAAACAGATAAAAATTTGGTGATGCCCAAGTACCAATTTTTCAATATTGACCCCTTAGCAATCCTTTTTTCTGGATGAAAACTGATTAAAAAGTTTTTCACATGTCTGAACACACTGTATACCAAATTTCAAGTCTGTCGATCAAAAATTTGTTGAGTATATAGGTTGAGAAGTGTCCACGCACACTTTCTCACTTAAATACATTTAAATTTTTACAATTTTTTGTTTTAAATACGATTTTTAAACATTTGTTTTACGTTTTCTTTTATTTTTGACTTCAATAAATACTTGATTAATATTGAACAACAATAGAAATAAAAAATAATTCAAGGTGTGTTTATCAGAGTTACGTATAGACGAGGAACACGCACACATACCATCCTGTCTGATAGTTTCATTAAAAAGTGTATGATGGGCAGAAAAAATACCTGGGAACTTTCTGAATCCTTTAAAGGTGTCAATTAGTAATTTATCTATAATGAAAGTTTATAGACTTGCATCAAATAATGTGATTCATTTGTGCTCTTGAGCAAAATATTGTTTGACTAAGCAATTATCTTAGTGAACCAAAAAACCTTATTAATAAACATTTTTTTTTTAGTTTTCAAACATAACCAAATAAAAAAATAATAAACAAAACAAAAATGGTGGGTTTTCTGACAGACTACAAACCCTTGTACCCTCTCAACATAAATACCCCCTCCAACAAACCCGATAAGCAGCAAAATCCCACCCCTACACAGTAGAGATCCCTAGATGCAAGAAAGCCTTTTACTCTAATAGTTTCTTCCCCAGAACTGCAAGACTTTGGAACTTGCTTCCGGGTTCCTGCTTTCTCAATTGTACTGACATGCAGAAGTTCAAGTGTAATGTGAACAGACATCTAGTTGCTCAACTCCCTACGTAGTACCCCTGCAACTTATGTTCCCGATCCTTCTACATCAAAGTGGCACTGTGCCTTGTTTGGAGTGAAATTGTAAAAAAAAAAAAAAAACACTAAATATTTTGTACAGGAAAAAGATGTACATTTTTGGCCAATTTTCAGAAGAAAAAATTGTCAATGAAATGAATCATGACATTTTAAAAAATGAAGCAAACCTGAAAAATATTAGGGATCTTTTTCTCCCTCTAAATGCTTTCAGAGAGTGACATGTTTCTCTTGGAATGTTGCTGGTGGTTGGGGTGGCATCACATCCATGTTTTAACTATTGATCAATAAAACTAGGTCACGTTTTAAAGAATTGCTTGCCAATTTCATTTAAATTTATGCTATTTCAATCTCTCTTATTTTCAATCATTGTATATAAAAAAAAAATGCCATTTTCGAAATTGTTAGTCCGTTATTTATTATTTATTTTTTTTTACTTTAGAATCCCACTTTTTCAGTAATGTTTTAAATCTTCAGCGCCAAGAATTAAACAAATACATTTTTTTTTATTTGGAAGTCACCACTTATCAAGGCTAGAAAGCCATTCAAGGATAAAGGTCAATGAATGTAAGGTGGTAGTGTAGTAATCATTAATTGTGTAAATTGGGTGGAATTTCATTATTTATGAGGACGGCTCAACAAGAACTTGTTTACATTGAATTTGGAGGCTACCATGTTGTATTCAACTGGGAAGCAGGACAGTGGAACAGTGTTCTACAGGCGGGTAGTTCTGGGAAAGAAGCTTTGTTCATGAAATCTGTGTTTAAATTTAAGCACAGATAGAGAGTGGGGAAAATTGTTGATAGTGGTTGTAGCTAGTCGAGTGTTTTTTTGGTGAAAGATTGGAATTATGTTGAGTACATTGTAAATGTTCAGTTTCATTGGTGTTTTAAAACTAAATTTTGATGAAATGTGCATTAAAGAAAAAATCAACTTTTGTGTTATTAAGTGTTGGTTGTTGTTCAAATAAAAACGCAAAATAGCACTTAATGATGACATAAGTATATAATTTTTTAAGTCAATTGTATTTTCCGTGATAAAAGCATTAACTGAATTTTAACTTTTTACTGTTTTTTTTTCACTTTAACATCATGGTGATGAAAAAAAAAAATAATATAAGATTCTAAAGATGGTGTATTGCATCAAAATACAAATAATTATTTGAAGATGACCAGAGGTTACAACGGCCGAAACGTTGTGAAAAACCCAACCAAGATGAGAATAATAGTCCACATAAACAAAATAATTATAAATCCTCGTCTCAAAAATATACATCCATCATATCAAAAAAGCAGAATGGATCCGAATTTATTAATAATAAAATTTAAAGAAAAGAAAATTTCTAACAGATGTGTTCGTTGGGAAAGCAAATAAACCAAATATTTTTTTCAATATTCACCAATAACATCCAGTGTGAATGCACCTGAAGATGGCCAAAAGTTACATTGGTCAAAACATTGTGAAAAAAACAACCAAGATGAGAATAATAGTCTCCATAATACAAAAAATAAATATTTGTTTTTCATAACATTGCGTTGTAATTTGGCTTTCAGATGTATTTTATGTATTAGTAAAAAAAAATGTGAATTCTTTAGTTTTCTTTCATTGAAATAAAACAGAAAATGTAATTTACAAGAGCTTTGAAAATCTATCCTCTTTCAAGTAAAAATTCTACAAATAACTAATATAGTGTGGGGAGGGGGAAGAAAAAGATAAATTCCAGCACTGGTAAAATTGATTATTTGAACAGAACAGTTTTGCACCACTTTTATGCCTCTTTACAAATTTACTTTCATTCACTCCAAAGAAGGCATATTATTACTGAAGATTGGAAGGCATTTTAAGTGGAGGGTTGTGTAGAAAGATGCTTGTTGGTTCCCCGACAAAGGAGGGATTGAACCTAGTTATTCACTCCCATTCGTTTGTTCGCACTTTTCTTGATAACCACGCGTTGGATTTAAAAAATAATTTTGCCCAAACATTAGTCATAGTGAAAGTAAATTTTTGGCCAGAACAGATTTTCCGGGATAACTCTGGTTGTTCCTCTGGGGACCATTATAGGAGTAAAATTGCCCGAAAATTGTTTGTCCATTCGTTTGTTTGCACTTTTCTCAATAACAACTCCTTGAATTTAAAAAAAAAAAAATTTTGCATAATCATTAGTCACGGTAAAAGTAAATTTTTGCCAGAACGGATTTTTCAGGATAAGTTTGCTTGCTCCCCGCTCCCTGCCCAGTGAGATTATGGAGGTAAAATTACACCCAAATCGTCCATCTGTTCACACTTTTCTCAATAACCATGCCTATGATTTTTTTTCTTTTTTTTTGAAATTTTGCACAAACAGTCATGGAAAAAGTAAATTTTTCACTTGTAGAGGGAGATCCTGCATTCTCGATTTGTTCATATTACATTCAAATTTTTGGTTATTAGAACAGTCGTGGAAACAGGGGGTAGGTAGGGAATTCCAAAGCAAGTTATTTGGGGAAATAAGCTCATATTAGAGTAGACAGTTTTCTGACATCTTGAGACTTTTACAGCGAACAGATGCTAGTCAGGTTGGTTTGGGATATTTATGTTGAGCGGGGTACAAGTCCATCCAAATCAACATGTTTCCACTGAACCTTATATCTAGAATCCTTATTCCAGATTTAATCGAAATCCATTATGTAATTTTCATTCTAGAAAATGTCTAAAATTTAAGGTCTTAATAAAATAATTGAAATTCAAGGAATCTTGCTTAATTGGTGTCTAATGTTTATGAGTCAAATTTAATGTAAATCTGAAATATTTAAATTTTCTAATGGAAGGTTGTGTCAATATTATACCTCGTAAAATCTCTTTAAAATACACCAAGGAAAGCATAGAACCTGCAGAGGCACCAATTATTATACAGTATTGGAGACGGCAACATATTGTCATCCAAACTCTTCAGATAATATATAGCATCTAGCATCTCCTTTGCACAATTCGTCCCAGGATAGTTAAAATGAATTCCTGAAACAAAACATTTTTGCACAATTTTATATCTCTTCATGGAGATTAAAATCAAACTCTTATAATACTTCTAAGCCATACATCTAGAATTCTTTATTTTGATTCTTGAAAATATCTGAATTTGAAGACTTAAGGAATATAACGAAAAAATTGAAATTCAGACTGAAACACTTGAATTTTCAAATGAGAGGTTGTGTGCTCAATGAAAAAGCCTTTAAAATACTCGACCCCCCCCCCAAAAAAAAACTAAAATTTAATGAATATTTGATATCTATTGTAAAAATGTCACAAAACTTAAATACCAAATGGTGTCCACTCTTTGTTCCCTTGACATAAAACTAAATTAAACTACTTCAAGACCGTTCAATGTGACCAAACCAACAAAATCTCCTGTTATGTACACATATTCATATACTGTCCTGATTGATTTCCCTTTGAGGTCATCAAAGCTAAAGCTGTCTCTAAGACTCACATGAAAAATGGTGTGCTTTATCCCTAGGTGGAGGACCATCATCATGTCATGTTTGGTCATAATCGGTCCAGTGGTGTGGGTTGTAGGAGAGTTGTACACACAGACACACACGAACACTACTACTTTATATAGATGATTATAAATATCATATTCTGATTTAAAATTTCTTTCTATGTTAAAAGATGACTTGGTTGTTGCTTATAAGATCTAACAAAATAATTAACTGTCCAAGGGTTGTGTACCAGCAAGCGCAATGGCTTCTGCCTTAAGAAAATGTGAAATGCTGTACAGTATTAGTGTACCAACCATTTTTCTCTCGTTAGACAGAGTGCAAGAAATAATTTCTATCATACAGTTCGTCACATAGCCATACTGTTGCACCCCCCCACTTATTTTCTAATTACTTCCATGAAATGTGGTCTAATACACTTGTACTCCGCCAACAAAAATACTCCTAGCTCACTTGATGAACAACAAAATCCCACCCCTTCATTTCTAGATTTCTAGGTGCTGGAAGAGTTCTTATACTAATAGCTACTTTCCTTGGACCGCTTACTTTTGAAATCTCCTTCCTGTTTCCCCAAGTGTGTGCACATGTAGAAATTTTTCTTTTTTTTTTTTTTTTTTTTTTACAAAGGCATCACCACATTATCAAGGCCCAGAGGCCACTCAAGGATAAGGGTTAAAGTGTGTACAGTAGAAATTGGACAATATAGTAATCATTGGTAATGAAAATTTGGTAAATTTGATAACTTATATGGAACGGCTCATCAAGAACTTATTTACTTTAGACTTGAACACAACCATATTGTAGTCAGCCGGAAAGCAGGAAAACGGAAGACAATTCCACAGGCGTGCAGTTCTAAGAAAGAAGCTTTGTTCATGGAATCTACGTTTAGGTTTAGGCACAGATAAAGAGTGGGGGAAATTATTGATAGTGTTTACAGCTAGACGAGTGTTTCTTGTGAAAGTTTGGCGAGGGGGGACCATAGATTGAAGCTCAGTCGAACACTTTCCATGAAAATAACGATACATCAGAGACAAACTCGCTACATCTCTTCTGTGAGATAGAGGTTGCAAGGAGGAGAAAAGGACATCTCCTACGAGGCTACGAAGTCTATTTTGAACTCTATCAAGGCAGGACAAGTCCTTTCTAGCAGCTCCTGCCCAGATGTGGCAACAGTATTCCATCCTTGGACGTACCTGGCTCTTATATAGATAGAGAATAGCATCAGCAGTGAGATATTTACCGGATCGATAGAAAGATCCCACCATTTTCCCAGCGGCCTTGGCAACAGATTTGATGTACGTGTTCCATTTAAGATCAGGAGTAATGGTCAAGCCCAGGAGCTTGTCAAAACTTGAGGCCTCCAGAAGACGAGAGCCATTCATTTCAATTGATGCCAAATGTGGATTAGAATGTTGATGATGTAAGGAGAGAAGCTTGGTTTTAGATGCATTAAAAGTAACCAGCCACTCCTTTCCCCATTGTACTACATGCTCAAGATCAGAGGAGAGAGAATTGGAGAGAACTTGGTCGTTTACTGTCTTAGATGTGCTACCATAAATGGTAGTGTCGTCAGCATAAATGTCTACAAATGATGTAAGGATGTGATTTGGAAGATCATTAATGTAGATCAGGAAAAGAGTTGGGCCCAGGATGGACCCCTGAGGGACACCGGCATTAATACTGTGAGCTTCTGATTTTTGCCCCTCAACTACTACTCTTATGAACCTATCAGAAAGAAATGATTTAATAATTGAGAAGACTTTTCCAGCTATACCATAGCTCGCGATCTTATGAAGTAAACCTTTATGCCATACCCTATCAAAGGCTTTAGATATGTCAAGAGCAATTGCCCTAGAAAGATTGCCACCGTCGAGAGATTTGCTAATCCTATGTGATATAACTGTAAGCACATCTGCTGTAGATCTAGCAGACCGGAAACCATATTGAGTGTCACTAAGAAGGTTATTCAAATGTAATGTGAACAAACATCTTGCTGCCCAACTCTACATTCAGGTTGCCTCCCCTATAAATGTAGCCCCTACCACAGCAGCTCTTTATACATGTTATTTGAGGTGAAGAAAATAGTAAAGCAATTGTGGGTTTCAAGAAATAGAAAACTGAAAACCTATCAATAAGAAATGTCTATCATCCAGGTTCAATCACATCCTTTCACCTACATATGTGTAGACAGATTTGAAATTGTTCATTCAGGCATAATATATTCGAATAAAGTTGTTGGCAGTCAATAATGTTAAGCAAGTTAACAGACGTGCCATTTCAATGTAATGTGAACAAATATCTTGCAGTTCAACACAAATCAGGAAAATTTTGCATTTATTCATATCTTTCATTATCTGTTTATTAACTTGGATTCTTTTTCTTTTTTTTCTCCCTTTTTTCTTTTCATTTTTTTCTTTTCTTTTTTTTTTCTTTTCCTTTTTTTTTCTTTTCCTTTTTTTCTTTTCCTTTTTTTCTTTTTCTTTTTTTCTTTTTCTTTTTTCTTTTCCTTTTTTCTTTTTTGTTTTTCTTTTTGTTTTTTTTTGTTTTTGTTTTTCTTTCTTTTTTTTGTATTTCTTCCTTTTTTTTTTCTTTTTTCTTTCCTTTTTCTTTTCCTTTTTTTTTCCTTTTTTCCTTTTTTTAATCCCTTTTCTTTATATTATAATTTAAGCTTTCATATATTTATTTGGAAGGACAAAACTACTACTTTTTTCTCCTTATAAAAAAGATATTAAAATTGAATCTTAAAGTAAGAATTTGTTAAATTCTGTACCCCCCCCCCACGATTCTTAGAACATTTCCTGTTTTTCTTTTCGTTCCTTCTTTTAATGACTGGCTTCTTTCATCTTCCTACACATTCCTTTCACCAAATACAAAATGCTGACATAATAAGTGCTTTCATATCAACTGTATCTTACTGACCTCAAGCCATTCCCCCCCCCCCTCTTTTTTTTTTTTTCCATTAGTGCTTCTTTTTAAAATTATTTTAGGTTCTGAAAACTCTTTGGATAATGCACTCCAAGAATCTTGGTTACTGTATTACGCAAACGTTAGAACTGCATTAATCTCGTTAAAGTCTCACTTAATTTTGTGTTTACACGTTATACTTACTGGATGTATTTTGTATCTTAGGAGAGTTTGGATTGGGTGGATTAAGTTTAGATAATTTCTGCCATTACTAACCAGCAGAGAATTACCACTATCAACCAATGGAAAGTCTATCAGGCATGTGTACATTGTCTGATAATGCATGGAAGTGAAACATGACCAGTGAAGGTTGAGGACATGTGTTGCATGGAGAGAAATATGAAAATGATATAATGGATGTGTCATGTGAATCTTAAAGACAAGGTTAGATTTGGTGTGCTTAGGACAGTATATAGGAAATTATAACTACAACCAGTGATACTCTAGTGCAGAGGTTCTCAATCGGGGTTAAATCTACCCCTAGGGGGTAAAAATTATATAGTTATGGGTAAGTAATTGAAGTACTTGATAATTTAAAAATAATTTCTTTTCAAGTTGTGTCATGTCTAAAATAGGAACAAACCTGGATCTATATATCCAATATGACTTTGACTTTGTTGTTGTGGAAAGATGATGGTGGCATGAAAATAGCATGTCACGAACAATTCCTCGCATAGACAAACTAATTGACCGAAAGAATCAACAGTGTTCACGCCGATAATGTTTTTGGTGTTTCTGGTAATTTTTTTTGTAATACAAATTAACTTCATAAGTTTCTATTTTATTTAAATGTTTGATTTTCTTTAATTTTGTGATATGAATGTATAATGCAATCTTTCAACGTGACCATACCATAGAAGTCTCTTGTTTTGTACACGTTCCTCTGATGTCATCAGATCTAAATCTGTTTTTAACATTCACATTACTTCATCTGTTCATTCTCATATCATTTCTACCCATTCAACACATATCCTCAACCCTCACTAGCTAGGTTTTCACTTTCAATTTTCAATTTTGTGGAATATTGCTAGGGTGAGCCAGCTAATCCAATGAAGATGTTGTGCTGAATGGATGCGATAATTGACAGAGTGTAGTTCCTGGCAGAAGTCTAGAACAGTAAAAACCCTTGAATGCCAGAGCAGCTGGCATTTGTAGAGTAGCACCTGCCCCTCCTGGCATGTTTTGCGAATCAGGTGCCTCAAAATAGAACAATCCACCATCCCTGACTAATTGTAGGCTGGTCCAATGGCAATTAGCATACCACTAATTGCTACTGAATACATATGTTGAAATTAGTTAAATGGTCCATAATGGTGGAGAGGAAAGGTAAGCGCATTCTTGATTCTACACTAAGTAGTCCAAATAATAAAAATTATCAATTGCCATCTCAAAAACTCACAAACCTAAGTATCATGTAATCATTACCATTCAAAAATCTTTTTTTTTTTTTTTAATTTAGTGTTTTAAAAAATAAATTATTCTATAATTAAAGTTTTTTTTTTTTTTAATTTCAGGTAACAAAACTTATAAAAGCAGAAAAATGTGACCCGGAATCACAAAAAACTATTTTTGAAGGAATTGGTTTCAAATTTCTCAATCGACTTTTGCGTACAGGTGAAACATTTATTTGCTCTCTTTCAATTTTTTATTTGAATTTTATATATATATATGTATACTAGTAAAATACCAATCTGAGGACGGGTAATATTAATTCCCTGAACAGAACATTTTTGCAATACTATTCTATATATATTATTTTAAAAATTAAAATAAACATATATTGCCACTAAACCTTATGTCTAAAATCTTTATTCAAATTTTGATCAAAATACATAATTTGAGATAATGTCTGAAAGTTAAAGCAAAAGGTTTTTAATCAGAAATTGAAATTTAGGGAATCTTGTTTAATTGGTGCTGAATTATTATGAATCAAATTTAATACAAATCTGAAATGCTTGAATTTCCAAATAGGAGGTTGTCTATATTATGCCTCATAAAACCCCTTTAAAATACTCCAAAGAAACTAAAATTTAGGAAATATTAATTTTTAATATTATGATGTCTAATACCTATCAAAATTTACCAAAAATTGGAAGTATCTGGATATTAATGAAGGATTTCTGCTCCTTTTTTAAATCCTGTTGAATAAAGTTAAATAAGATTAAATATAGCTCACATTATCGACCCTTACACCTATTCAAAAAAAAAAATCCTAATTATCAGTTAATTAACTTAGAAGTGAATCTTATATATAGAAATATGTCTAAAGCTGAAAGATCACTTGGTTGCATCAACGTTTGCAACATTATTTTCGTTGATAAATGTGCAAATTTACAGTTCAAAGTTCACGAATGAATCTGTTCTTGTTTCTTTTTATATTGTCTTTTAATCAGATCAAACATGTAACAGTTTTTTTTTTATATGAATTGGATTATGAAAATATTGTAATGTTTTCATTAGAGTATGCAATAAGCAAAAATAAACCTCTTTATACATATGTGCTGGAGTGTTTATTATACATTGCTGTTTTTTTTTTTTTTTTTTGTTTTTTTACATGTTTCCCACTTTTCATGGTCGCTGTCCTGTCTAGTGTTTGTTGCATGATTCGCTTCATCTTTTTTCTTCTGGCTGTGATTCGTCATCAGGAAAGACACAAAAAAATGTTCACTGAGTTTTCTTCAAGGTTTTTATTTGGAGAAAATTTAATAAGGAGAAAGAGACTAATGTTATCTTAAATAATTCTTCACTTCTTAAACATAACTTCCTAATTTAAGAAATGAGTGACGCAGATGGACAAAAGCATTGGTAACAATCACTGAGATTATTTGTTTTCTACATCATAGATCGTGTCTGGTTCACTTGGCTCCTAGAGAGAACTAATCTGAAAAACCTTGTCTCTCTAATCGAAAACGTGATGTCATTCGACATATCCTCATATCATTTGACTCCTGTTTTGTCTACAGTGTTTGAATTCTTGCCTCTGCCTTGTCATCCTTCTTTCATTCAACCCTGGAAACAATGTTTTTTATGCACCCAGTGTGACCTTTGTCAAACTTCACACTAACTTAATTGCTACTGACATAGAGTCCCTAATATATAACAGTATTTAGTTCAATTTTATCGATTAGATTAACTGATAGAATATTAAATGACCTTTTGCCAGACTAGGCTGGTCAGAAAAGTTTTGTGGCAGTAACACATCTTACTCGTTTCAGTTGATGGACAAACAACTAATTTTTAGTTAGTAGGAAAAATTTCTAAGAGGTTGAACTCCTTTCATTTCAAATATAAATTTATTGACAAAATGGAAAAGCAACGCACACATGGCGACACCAACACTAGTTAGAAAATGTATACAAAACAAAATATATATCTATAAAAATAACCAAATGTTCCCTTTGCATTATTTACTAGATTAAGTTGTAATCAAAGGCACCACCCCTTTCCCAGGTTTACTCCACACATTTGTTTTTTGTTTAATAAAAATCTTTCAAGACAAAGCATGAAGCCACTTGATGTAAGCAGCTAAAAAATATTATACTACTTTAAAATCGAAAACTAGCCAATAAGTGTTAGATAGATTCTAACTAAAAAAAAAAAAACCCAGCAATTCTCTCTACTTTGTCAGAAACATATCTCATGGAATGTGAAGACTAATGGACAAAATAAGAGAAGGGAATGTTATGCGGCTATTGAAGGTAAACTCAAGTCCACTTTCCACTCTTGTTATTCTTCATCTTATAATGCTGAGAGGAAGTTGTTCATCAAGGTAAATAAAGGAAAGCTAAAATAGAATTTTTAATCAAGGTGTGGCAGTGATTTCGGACAAAAAAACAAACAATAGAGGTAAATATGTTTAGAGTTAGTTTGCGATGAGTTTTGCAACAATTTACGATAGGGACAGTTTTAGGTTTGCGATAGTTGAAGATGGTTATGAGTTTGACGCAGTTGAAGGCAGGTTGTGATTTGGACCAGATTGAGAGAACTTTAGGAGAACAAGACGAGCTGATATCGAATGACAAACATGGCCTTCAAAGAATATAGAGGTGAACCGTGGCGTGAAGAAGGTCGATGGTGTCATACACACATGTAGAGTGCAACTGATATTTGTAGAAAGTGTGTGGGTATGTGTTTTTTTGTGTTTCAATTTTTTATACCTGTGAACCTGTGCATGCCTCCCTCGGCAGTTGGCAATGTGAGAGAGGACGACACGGCCAGAAGAGAAGATGAATGAGAAGAAGATGGAAACAATGTTAGAGACGGCATTTGTTGTCGAGCGAAGGAGCCCATGTGTTCACAAATCTGGGCAGAAGCTGCTCAAGGCGTCCTATTCTGCCTTGATAGACTTCAAAACTTTGAAACCTAATAGGTGATGCCCTTTTCTCTTCCCTGCAGCCTCTTTCTCACAGAAGAGATGTTACATGTTTATCTCAGTTTTATTGTTATTTTTATGGCAAGTGCTTGACTGAACTCCAATGTATGGTCCCTCTTGCTAAACTTCCACAAAAAACACTTGACTAGCTACAACCATTATATACAATTTCCGCCATTCTTTATCTGTGCCTAAATCTAAATGCAGATTCCATGAAAAAAGCTTCTTTCCCAGAACTGTCCACCTGTGGAACATTGTTCCACTGGCCTGCTTCCCAGTTGAATACAACATGGTAGCCTTCAAATCCAATATAAACAAGTTCTTGTTGAGCCATCCCCATAAATAATCAAATTCTACTCAATTTACATCATTAACCTTACATTCATTAACTCTCATCCTCGAGTGTCCTTCAGGTCTTGATAAGTGGTGACTCTCAAGTAAAAAAAAAAAAAAAAAAAAAAAATTACTGAAAACTGATAAATTTGCTCTGCACATTCGCTTTTATAAACAATCAAATAGAATAAATTCTTTCATCACAGGCAATACACATTCTGATTGACTACCGACTATTTTCAGTCTCAGTTTGAATTTCATTCGACACTCATGCTATACCTGACCCCATCTAATGTTACGATCAGGATTCGGTTCTGGGGTTCGGGAAGGAGTGAGTCACTCGCTCGACAACAGCTTGTTTCTGCCCTCTTCTTTTCCAATCAACCACACCTGGCTTCTCGCCACCAATGTCACACCGCACAATCTGAACGCCAGCAACACGAAATACTGAAGATGTTCGCAACTCTTTTCTTTTTTTTCCCTTTTACTCCACACCCCAGTTGACCTTTGTATCTGTCATTTCCGCTTTCAATGTTTTACCTATTCATAGACGAAACAATCCTGTTATATCTCCACTTGTATATCGACACTTTCTTAACTTTTGTGAATTGATCATTTCTGGCTTCTGGAGTGCGTCTCTTCAAATATATACTAGTATATTTAATCACTTCAGTTTCTTCGTAGGGCCCCCAGCACATGGTCACACTGCTATTCATAGTTATATCGAGTAATGTGGCTACTGTGATAATAATCTGGTTCTCCTTACATTTGTAAGTTTGGTTGTTAAATTTCTTACGGTTAAATTTAATTTGTTAAAATCTGAAATGTAATAAATGTTATTTTAACTAGAGTTGCAGAAGGTAGAAGTTCAAGCTCTTAAAATTTCCAAAATTTCAATTTTGACTCTGAGAATTTTCAAATAGCCAACTCTGATTCCTTATTTTAAAATCAATATTTAGACTTTCTTTTTTCTTTTTTTTTAGATTAAAAGCTCTAACTCTCACTCGTATTTTCTTATGAGTCCAACTCCTTTGAAAACTTCTGATTCTGTCAGCCTGATCTTGTATTTATTGGATGTAAAAATCTAACCATTTTGAATGTATAGTTAACAGCAAAATTTGCAAAAAGACTGAAAATCTCAAATTTGTTAGCTGAAATTCAATGTTTCTCAGTGTTACGATAGCAAAAAAGAATGTTTACATGCATTCGATTCATAAGTGTTCTATGTGAACAACTGCAGTTAATAATGCTTTCTATTTTTTGTTTTAGTTCAAGTTCCAGAAGGATGTGAGAAACATGTCTTCAAATCTTTAGCGCTCACCATCTTCTCCTGCTTCTGTGCTCATGATGATATTGTAAGTCTGTTATTTAATCTATCGTTCTATTCAGGTTGTTCTTAACTCTGTCCCAGAAGTGAAGAATGTTTTAACATGTATTTTTTTTTTTGTCAAAAATAGATAGTATTTTTAAATATCATGTATATGGATATTTAATAAAACATTTGACTTCAATGTCTGGTCAGTTGCAAATGAGAAGCAACAAGTCGTAATACTACTGTTTACTATTTGATGAATAAGCAGAAATGCTTTGGAGTCTTTGAAATAATTTCTACTATTTGAACTACTATTTTAGTAATCTTTGTAAAATTCATACGATAAATGTCCACATGGGCATACGATATGGGTCATCGTCATTTACTCAGTGTGACCCTTGTCAAATTTCACACTAGCTAATTTAATCGTTACTGACATAGAGTTCTTAATACATAACATTATATTTAGTTCAATTTTATCGATTAGATAAACTGGTAGAATATTAAATGACCTTTTGCCAGACTTGAATGGTCAGAAAGTTTTGTGGAAGTAACAAATTTTACCCGTCTTGATGGATAAACAACTGATTTTCAGTCGGTCGGAAAAATTGGACTAATCGTTAAGTACGCTGATTAATAATCAATTCTGAATGACAGCTTTCTGGATATTGAATGTTCACTCCTTATGACAGTCGATAACTAAAATATAAATTAACACTTCGATCTAGTCAGACCGATAGAATAAGAACAATCTACCTTCGTGGATTAAATAAATGATTTATTATTGGAATCCTTTGAGATGAGTAATTTGTATACAGACTGTCATCCTCATCTTTATATTTGTTGTTTAACAACGTTATAGCTAACTATTCCTCTGGCCTTCGTTACGTGGTTAACCACAACGGGATAGAAATGCTGAGTCTCTTAACTGTATCCTCAGTAATTACTGCCTTCCATAGTTGTTGTTATGTCACCATGTTTTGGCCAACTAATCCTCTGACTGGCTTTGGGTAGGATTGAAACTGCTATCTTCAGACAATGCTCACTTGGAACCATAGATATTCAATGCCTCTATCCACTGCGCCACAGGCCCCAAAGGGACGATCAAGGTTGGATTTTTTGTCTTATAAATCCAAGTTTTTTTCGTTCTTATCTGGTCTTCCATCATCGGATCCGTACTGAATGGTTTATTATTTTATTGGAATCCTTTGAGATGAGTAATTTGTATATTTATTTATTTATTTATTTGTAGACTTTTATCCTCATCTTTTATAGTTGTTGTTTCACTATGTTTCAGGCCAACGATGCCTTTGGCCTTCGTCAGGTGGGGACTCAGCATTCCTATCCCGTCACGGTTAACCACCTGACATATGCCAGAAGAATAGTTGTCAGAAATGTGAAATGACAACTGTGAAGATGAGAATAACAGTCCACAAATAAACAAATAAATAAATAAATGATTCAGTTTGAAACTTTGTCACTTCAGTTCACTACATGGTCCAAAACAAAGTTGCTACTGAGTTCTGCACCCCACAATTATGAATGCTTGATGACCAGTAGTGTTTAACAGGAAAGTGGTTGATTTGGTTTGCTGTGACACTGTTATTAGAGCACCAAGTAATTAGGTATCACTAGAGATGTTGAAAATACAAGCTGGATATGATTATTTGGTTTTCAGGAGCAAAATTGACAAGTCTTTCACAAATCGTGTGAGAATATGATTTCTGCTGATGTTGGCTTGGCTTGTATTGGCATTCCAGTTACCTGCAATAATTAGAAGATTACTTGAAGGTACGTCGTCAACAGTAGCTTGTAAGTTGTTGTAGAAAGTCTTTAACTTGATAGTGTTATGGGTGGGAGCATAGACGGCAATAACACTAAGAAGTGAAGTTTTCAAGTAGATATGGGTCAGATGGGAGAAGATTGATTCTCAGGAGTTATGTATTTGGAATGAATTACTAAAAGTGAAACAAACTCCATAAAAACTAGTGTTATCAGTCGACCCACTGTAGTAGAAGTGATATGAGGTGTCATGTTGAGGAACTTTTATTTTACGATAACCTATATAAGAAAGTCTGAGCAGGCTATATTGATGTTAGACTTAAAAGAGGGAGTGCATTATTAACGTTTGGGTTTTTTTCTTACATCAAGATTCTGATGTTTCAGTGGCAAAAACATAGTCATTTTTATGTGTCATCATCATCCCATGATTTGACACTTCCATCATCGGATCAGCAAATGTGTTAGTTTTTTGCCAACACTATACCAAAATTCAAATATTTTGAGGAGAGCATGGAGTAGTAAATTCGTTAGTGGTTCACAGTCCCAGATAATGACTTGGTTGCTGCAGATTATTCATAACCGCAAAGATAAGATGCTTTGAAGGTGACAATTGGTAAATCAGATTCTTTCTGGCTTTAACCACAGCTCTAATTAGTTGGGTTATGGTCCTAATATCCCTGGGTGTCATGGGTGGTTCTACAAAGAACTTTTCCCGACAGGATAACTCTGATCCTACCTATTTACCCCACTTCCTCTCTACTACTACCACGGTGAGGAGGGTTTGATTCTAGACTTCACTTATGTTATTAGCATTCCCAGCCTATCAACAAACATTAATGAATTTGTACCTTAATTCAGTCAACTTGCAATTTGTTGCTTATTTTAGGCCCAATTAAAAAAAAAATGGTTTGAAAAAGAAAAAATCTTTATAAGTATGTAATTTGTGTTTTTAGCTATTGAATTTTGTATGTGTTTTAGCTATTGAAATTTGTATGTGTTTTAGCTATTGAATTAAGTTAAAGTAATAATTTTACTTTAAACAGCTGAAAAAGTTAATACATATATATATATATATATATATATACACTTGTGCCCGATATTATTCATACCCTTTGGATCTTTGAGATTTCTATAAGAATATTGCTCAAACCAGAAGGTAGACAATATTAAAGGGATTTCAAACAATAAATCAAGCATAAGCATTTAATTTAAACTCAACAAATAAATAAATTATGCAAGTTTGAAACATTATACAAAGAAAAACAATAATGGCACTAGTTCAAAATTATTCATACCTCTCTTACTAATAGTCAATAGCATGCCCTTTATTCTTAATAACTGCCTGTAACCGCTTTGGATATTTATCAACAAGGTTTTTACAAGCATCAACACTGATTTTTGACCATTCTTCAATGCAGTAGTTCTCCAAATCCCTCAAATTTCTAGGTTTCCGCTTTTTAACCTCAGTTTTCAATATGTGCCAGAGGTTTTTGATAGGGTTCAGGTCGGGACTCTGGCTAGGCCATTCCAAAACATTAATTTGATTATCCTCAAACCATTTCTTGACTATTTTGGCAGTATGTTTTGGATCATTATCCTGTTGAAGGACCCAGTTTGGTCCTAAATGGAGCTTCTCCGCATCCTGTCTAATGTTTTTCTGGAGTATCTCCAAAT
Organism: Euprymna scolopes; assembly: GCF_053919585.1. Taxonomy (NCBI): domain Eukaryota; kingdom Metazoa; phylum Mollusca; class Cephalopoda; order Sepiida; family Sepiolidae; genus Euprymna; species Euprymna scolopes. The sequence continues at coordinate 15,331,440 of NC_136485.1, forward strand.
ATTGCTCCTTCTTCATGGTTCCATCTATCTTGACCAAACTACCTGGACCACTAGCCGAAAAGGAGCCCCAAAACATTAGGCTACCACCACCATGTTTCACCGTGGGTATGGTGTTCTTTGGGTTGTAAGCTTCTCCTTTCTTCCTCCAAACGTAAGAAGCATCCATATGGTCAAACAATTCAATTTTTGTTTCGTCAGTCCACAAAATACTTGAGAAAATGGACTCTGGAGAATTCACATGGCTCCTAGCAAACTTTAAACGTGCTGCAAGGTGTTTTCCGGTGTGCAATGGAGTCCTTCTTGGTCTTCTTCCTTTCAGACCATTTTCATGCAGAGTCCTTTGCAATGTTTGCCTTGATATTTTTATGCCAGAAGACTCCAGATTTTCTAAAATGTCCTTAGTAGTGGTGGTTGGATTTGCATTAACACTTCTTACAATATTCCTGATGGCTCTAGCAGACAGTTTCCTTTTCCTTCCTCTACCAATCAAGTTGTTTGTTGTGTGGTGGCTCTGGAATTTTTTGATGATGCTCTGTACTGTTGCTGTAGGGACCTCAAATTTCTTAGAAATTGACTTGTAACCTAAACCATCCTTATGTGAATTCACAATTTTAGTCCTAAGATCATTACTAAGCTCTTTTTTCTTCCCCATTCTAATAATTTTTATTCTTTTATTGGTTTTCAGTTGATATCATTTTAATTTCTGAAAAATGCAAAAAACGAAATGAAATTAATCAAAGGCTGTATAAAAGCATTCAAAATAAGAATCAAACAGGAAACAAACAGTCAGAAACTCGATTAATACTGAAAAAATAAGGGGGTATGATTATTTTTGAACATTGCAGATTTTATAAATAGCTGTATATTTCTTTTATTACAAGTATCCCGAGATTTTAGAATGACGAAAATGATCAGAAGAGATTTATTAAGAATATGTATCAATATGGACGTAAACAATAAATTCTTACAAAGTTACACCTAATAAACTCAATTTTCAAGAGGGGGTATGAATAATATCGGGCACAAGTGTATATATGTGTTAAAAGTCCATGTATGCTTCGAGGATAGTGACTTAAAGGTTATGAGTGTTTTTTGAAGCATGAAACACGATGTTACTTTTTGTATTTAATATTTTTATTGTTATTTTTTATATTTCAAGCTCTTGGTCACACACACACACACATATATATATATATATATATTGTTTTTTTTTCAAGACTCCATTTTACATGTTAGTTTGCTTTGCAAAATTAAAACGATCTGAATATTTTTGAAATTGTACAATCCATCAGAACATGTTAAATTGCAATCAGAACATTGCACTTTTCTTATCTGACCAGTTGAAAGTGAAACACAACCAAGTAAATTTTACACCATTTTCTTAAAAAATCATAAGATCCAATAATTAACAAAAGACAGTTTCAGAATTATATAAAAATGACAAAGGCTATGTTCCAAATTTCAAAATGTTGTTCATCTTACAATTTATTCCTTTAAATATGTTGACATGCACAATTCTTTACAGCATCCGTTTTGAAGTGCAAAATCATTCATTGGATAATTTTGCGCTACGAAACAGGTGCTGTCAAGAATACATACTTAAAGGAATAAATTGTAAGATGAACAACATTTTGAAATTTGGAACATAGGTCTTTGTTATTTATTTGTTGTATGCTCTTTAATTACATTGAGCTTTATAAATTAAAGGATTGATATAAATAAAAGGTGAAATATAATTGAAAAAAAACATTTCCACACACACACACACACACATATATATAATATGTGAAATTCTAATTTTTTGTGTATGGTTTATTTGCACTGTACGCGTTTCGCCTGTCAGAATGATTCAACAGAAATAAAAGAAACCAATCTTCTTATGAAAACAACATGTAGAAATGCCCAAAGAGGGAGCTGAATCTATAAGTGAAAGGCACCAAAGATCACCAATCTGACCTCCAGTTTCTTACAAAGACATATTTGAAAATAAAACAAGAGAAAATACAATTAAAAAACAGAACTCCAGTAAAAGAATAACACAACCTGCTTTGATTACAAAATGAAGGAACCTGAAGAAATGGAGATTGAAAATAAAACTTCACAAATAAGCAAAACTCAAAAATATATTGTATTAAAAAATATGACTGGCTTGAACACTATTTCATATACTGTTCCCTACATTCCAAAACTTAGTTCAACGGGATGTCTGTTTGCAAGTCAGGTATGTGCAATATATATATGTATGTATACACGCATGCAATATATATGTGTGCAATATATGTATGTATCTATGTATGTATCTATGTACGTGTGAAATAGTGTTCAAACCAGTCATATTTTTTGATACATTACATTTTTAAGTTTTGCTTATTTGTAAAGATATTTTCAATCTCCATTTCTTCAGGAGGTTCCTCTACTTTGTGTGTGTGTGTGTATATATATATATATATATATATATATGTGTATGTCGGGTCATGTCATATGCTACTGGTACCATGTAACCCAGTACTACCTGCCTCATGGTCGGGTCACCGGCGACTAAACTGGTTCCCCCACCAGACTTGTTTGGTGAGGAGGGCGGCTAGTCTACCTGAAGGATTAAAAACAAGACCTTCCAAGGGCGAATGAACCCATTTTGTTTGGTCAACGGCCAACTAGCACCATGTATATTTGTGTGTGTGTATATGTGTGAGAGGGCTCCCGTAAGCCGTGGTGAAGGTAACCTTTCTAGGAGAAGCAAATCTCTGGTATAAAAAAGCATAAAGCAGGAGACCAGTACCTGCATTAAGCTGGTCTGCAGTTTAATTTGTTGCTGGCTATCTTGCTCTTGCTTGTTGCTGGATTTCAACATTTTGAACTGAGAGAGAGACTTAGCTGTCGTACAAAGCTAAGACTCTGTAACATCATCTTTGTGTAGATACTCCCTCAGGCATTTGGGCTCATGGACTTTAAGTGTCTGAGGGAGTGGCACTCCTCTAACAAGACGTTGCAATCATCATCATCATCATCATATATATATATATATATTGTTTATTAGGAAATATGTTTATTCAATTATATTTCTCTTTTAATTTATGAAGCTCAATGTAACTACAGAGCATATACAAATAAATGACAAAATTCTACAGCATGGGACGATAAATTTGTTGCCCTAAAGAAAACAACACTACATCTTTATTTTAAAACTTTTATTGAAAAAACTAATTCAGGTAACTTGATTATGTAGTAGAGCTGACATCTATTCAATGTAACCACCTTCAGCCTCAGTCACTGCCGTGATACCGGTCTGGAACTATGTAGCACAAGTCCAAAATGAGGAACAAGAATATAACTGATAAAGAATATATTACTTTCAGTTCACATGTGGTCGCAAATTGAAAGATGGAGTGATGATAATAGGTACCGGCAGCAGCCTTATAATTTAAAACTCTTGCACATTTCCGCCATTCAACTAATAAAAAAAGAACTGAAAATAGCATCGAATAAACAATGATCTTTATTTTCATATAAAAATTGCAACAAATATACAAAAGAAAATGTGTAATTCGTTTTCAAAATTTATGTATCATTTAATTTAATGAATAAACCATGGCAAATGTGATATTAAAATTATTCCAACTTCCTATCAAGTGGTTCTAAGAAATTGTACCTAACTTTATTCGCCTAAATGTACAAAGCAAAAGAAAATGGCCATACCTACAGTGTTTTCGATGAAATCAATGTTTTGAAAGTAAACAATTTTTTTTTTTAAAGCAAAACTAATTTTTCTTTCTCCCCAAGTAATTTTTGTTTTTAACTTGAAAAAATATTTTTAAAAGTAGTTTAAATCATAATCCTATTTAAATAAATTAATTTAGATAAAAAAAAAATGTAGTGCTTATGCAGTGAAGATAGTGTTTTTATAAATAGTATTTTCAAGTTAAATTCACGTTTTACTGTATTCTTTGTTATTCAGTTTTTGGATGAAAGTACAGAATAGTTACAAAACACACTCCACATAAGTGGGTTTCTAAAAAATAACATTATTTTAGCATGTTATCTTTGCATGAGTACAAAAAAAAAACAAGTTGATGCAATTGTTTTTTTTCTAAAACTGAACAGAAAAAAATGTTATAAAGGGGGAAAAAAAATCACCAAATTCCATAAATCAAACCATCCATTTATCATAAAATTAAAAAAACATTGAAAATTAAAATAGAATAATTCCTAGTAATGTTTACAACTGACGTCCAAGAAAACATGTTGTTTGATAGAATTATTATGTAAGAATGGAAATAGAATGCAAACAAAATAAATGAGTTTTATGTAAATAAAAACACACCATTCTGGCTTTGTTCAAATTAATGCTTTGATTGTTTATAAGGTATTTACCGGTGCTTTTGTGTATTAGGTCACGTAGGGGGATAACTCCATTTTACTAAGAGATTCATTCGTTTTTAATGGATACATTTTCTTCTATAATATAAATCTCGCCTGTCTGTTTAAATGTATGTTTGTATGTCTGCCTAAAACTTTCGACAGAGGCGCTGGATTTTCACGAGATCAGTATCATTTTGAAGCTCGACCCTTCAGATGACAAATATAAAAAAATTGTCCAAAAACATTAATTCCTTCATCCTCGGCTGGGTACTTTTCTACAGAGATGGTCGATTTTTTTTTTTTCGCTGACATTTTTTGCAAGTCATTCAACCCTAGTGTTCACGACGTTGTTTAGGTGTTATTTCGATCGCCTGGTACGTCAAAATCACAGTAGGCACATCGGTAAGACAGTTTTTTTTTCCCTCTTCTTTTTCCTCCGGCGTGTTATGGGTTCGAGCCTGCTTACTACTCCTACTTTTTTTGCGCTTGCAATTTTCCTTTTTTATTTTGCTTAACCAACATCCTTTCATACACCTCCACTTTCTTTTCCGCCTTCGCGTCATGGGTTTGAGCCAGCTTACTTACTACGTTTTTTTTTTTTTGCCCAGCATACGCCTACAAACACCTGGGCAACGCCGGGCACCCATGCTAATTATATATAAAACACAACTTTGAAGAAGCAACAAAAACATTTTTTCAACTACTTTATTTAATGTAAGAAAGTTTTATAACGTTGATAACAAAAGAAGAATTGTAATTTTTATTAAACAAAGCATTCCAGGAATTGTAAAAAAAAAAGATGTGACTGCTTTTTTATTAATGTTATAAAACTTTGTTGCATTAAATAAAGTAGCTGATAAAATATTTTCGGTAAATGTTACTTTTAAGGACAACACAACACTGGGAACTCTAGTTGGGTTCTTTATAGATTTTTGGGTGTGTTAAGAACTAATATGACCTTTACATCTACCACAAATTTATAGTTTTGCTGAGATAAAGACATTGCATTTTCCCTATATAATAATGTTATGGTGGCCATGTTGGTTTGGCCAATAAGCCAAGCAATATGATCACCATAACATAAGATCATAACATTATTGCATAAGAAAAAGACAATGTCTTATATCAGCAAAACTATAAATTTGTGATGGATTTAAATGTCATATTCGTTCTTAATTGACTCAAAAACCTACAAAGAACCAAACTACAGTTCTTGGTGTAGTGTTGTAGTTGAAGGTAACATTTACCGAAATTTTATTTGCTCAAAGTTGCGTTTTTATTTAAAAAAAAAAATAGCATCCCAAATTCTTGTATGGAAAAATGAACGAATCTCTTATAAAAACATCCAGTTTATGCAAATCATTCTGCTTCACATATATACCATGAAAAAGTCCTTTTTTTATTAATGTTTACCAGTTAAAAAATATTCTGTTATTCTGAAAAACAGCCAAGTTCGTTTGCTTATTTTAAAACTGGTAAACATTAATCAGAAGGAACTTTTCTGGGCATTTAACATAAAGCAGAACAGTCCGCACAAACTGGAAATAAATCATTTGTAAACAATCACAGCATTAACTTGAACAAAGCCAATACAAAAATAAAGATGTTAAAACAAAAAAAAACAAAACAATAGTTCTTATGCAGAGAACTTTTTTGAAACCCATTTCTTAAAATGTGGAGGAGGTATTTTTTTTTTACTAGTCTGTACTTTCACCTGACAATTTAATAAACAATACAAAACAAGTGATTTGTGCCACAAACAGTGAGGAAGGACAACTGAAGTTTTTTCTTGACTAGGGAAGGGGTTGAAGGAATTACCTCAAATGAACAAGTGTGATCAGTGCCAAGCAAAGAATTCAACAGAATCACAAAAACATACCAATTATATAAAGAACTCTATCATTAATAACATGCAGCTCTTTCTTTTCTCAAGTTATAAATTAATGTTGAACATGTATGTATGTATGTTTATTAATTACATCGCCATGATAAAAAAAGTGAAAAACACTACATAAAATTATTATATTGTCTTGAGGATACTATTTAAAAAGTACATGGTGTAAATAGCTGACATTTGGATATATCATTCTACAATATGTATTGATTAGGCATGCAATATTCCAGATTTGTATCTTTTAATAGTTTTTGTGACGTGATTTTGAAATTAGTATATGTGTATAACATTTGGTGCTTTATTTCCACTACCAAAATTGAACATATCAGCATTTTTATTGACTTATAATGAAGTAAGTTTTAGCTGGAATTATTTAAAAAAAGAAAAAAATAGGCATAATAATCATTATGTATAGAATCATATTGAATTTTCATAATTACTGTCATTTAATTCAGTTTTATTTGATGATACTTTAAAAATTGTTCATCAGCGCAATTTTACTAAATGCAATGTTCACTTTTCACACCTCAAAAATAAAGACTGAAATCGGATTAGAAATAATTGTACTTTTACTTCCTATTATCTTATGCTAGAAGTGATGAAAGCGTCTTTTGTGACATTTTTACTGGTTACTTTTTTGTCAGTTGGTTTCAAAATTGGCATGTTGTAATTTACATGTGTTTGTGCTTCCTGACCTTCAGCAGGGTAGCGTATCCTGCTGATTCTGCTTTATTGTCATCAGTGGAAAGTAGATGTAGAATCCAATTCTAAATGTTTTTTATGCCAATTTTTAAAAATTAAATTTGAATCTTGGATCTAGGAAAGTAGACACACACGTTTTTATCATTTAGATAGGACTAACCTGCGTGCCCGGCGCAAAGGTGGAAAAGAAAATCTGATGTTTTAGCGCTACTGGGAGTTTAAGACGTTCAGATTTAACGTAGTCATTGCAGAAATGGCGTTGCTTTTAAATCTTCCACGAAAGCAAATTCGACACAAGGTCGTTTTTAATGCGAATAATCAGCTCCCCCCAAAAAAGGGGGCACTCTGGCAGTATCCAAATAAATAGTAATTGTTTCAGTATGAAGGGTTTCCCCTACATTGACCAAAGACCAATTACAGAACAGATACTATCCGTTCTGAAGGCCAGGTGGTTGCGTTCCACTAGTTTTGCTTTATACGAAAAAGACAAACAAACACTGGAGACGACAACACGGTGGGAATTTGTTTAACTCAATCAAACAAAAAAAGGATAGACACAATGTCCATTTGTGAATGCGAGATCTTACAATCTGGAAAGTATGCAAAAACTTCTCGCGGAATCTATCCACTGCGAGAAGCCCGATGTAAAAAGCCTTTCATGGACGTACACAAACGCTTGCACCCATTTTGCCCTTTATATGATAGACTAGCCTGGCTGCCCAGCGTTACCCGGGTGTTTGTAGGCGTGTGTTAAGCAAAAAACAAAATAAAAAAAGTTGAAGTAGGTAGGCTCAAACCCATGATGCGAAGGCGGATAAGGAGGTGGATGTTTATGTAAGGGTGTTGGTTGCGCTAAAAAAAAAAAGGAAAATTGCAAGCACAAAAAAAAAAAAAAAGTGGTAATAAGCAGGCAGGTAGGCTCAAACCTGTATCACGAAGGAGGAAAAGAAAGTGAAAAAAAAAAAAGTGACGTGTTAGCTGTTGCACCCATCGCCTAACCGGAAGTGACGTAGGTTTAAATTAAGGCTAGACAATCGAAAAGAGGTGATGACTTTCGAAAATATTGGCGAAAAAAGCGACTCCTCCCTGTAGAAAAGTACCCAGTTGAGGATGAAGGAATTAATGGTTTTGACCAATTTTTTGATATTTGTTGTCCGAAGGGTCAAGCTTCAAAATGATACCGATCTTGTGAAAATCTGTCACCTCTGTCGAAAGTTTTAGGCAAACATACATTCAAACAGACAGATAAGATTTATATCATAGATGAAAATCTTGTTTCCATTAATAACCTGAATTGTTCAACAATGGTAAGGATTCCACGAAAGTCAGAAATATCAGAATTAGATTGGACAGCTTTTTACAGAAATAACCTCAGAGCTAAATTTGTAGGTATTATCATTGATATGGTTGAAGTTCTGTGACTTGCTTCTTAGGTAATTTCTTCAAAGGTACTCAGGAATTGGATATTTTTTTCAAACAAGTCCCCATTGGTAAGTTGTTAAGATAGGCATCTTATGAAAGCACACATTACAAGAGATTTTCGTTGCTCTTAATTCATTTTCAGCATATAATAGTTTGAATGACACATCTTGAATGATTTACTGCACAATTCCTTAACATGAAAACTGAAAGATGAATTAATAGTTTTCTTAGACAATGATTTAAAGTAAAATATAATAATGTTAATTCGATAGGAAGAGAAAGGTGGGAAATTTTCCATGTACTTACATCTATTTGCCTCAAATTTAGTGCACTTGTAAAGGTTTACATCTTGACAATGCGTCATGCCTCTTATTTGATAATATGGTATAGAAGATGCATGTATCTTTGATAAATTTTCACTGGCAAGCAAAAAAGGGAGTTAACTTGTCTTAGTTTACAATATAATTCAATTAATATTAGTACCATTTATGACAAAATTTGCTGATAAATCAGCATTAGAAAACCTATTAATTGGCCAATTAATCGATAATTGGGAATCAAACAATTTGCTAATCGATCACATCCCTAATTGGTGTATACCATAAAACCAATCAATCTGAAAAGTGTCAAATTTATCCTGAACACATTGAGACGATTTCAGGTAAAAATATTCATCGTTTGTATGTGTTAAATTGTTGTTATTCATTCTTATAGTTGCGTGTGTTTGACAATGTATTTATCCTACTGTATAATAAATTTCTGTGCTGTACCAAATTTTTCTTGTATTGGTTTGTTTTTTTTCAGATGAGCAATCAACTGATGCTAAACAATGTGACCACATTAGGAGAAATACTCATCTCTTATCTAAAGTAGGTATTTCTTATTTATTTAAAAGGAGGAGGGTGGGGGGGTCATTTAATAGTTATTCTAATTTTTCTATAAAAGATATTGCTTATATTTGTTTTTTAGCCTACCGTAATTAATATTAGATTTCCTCATCATATTCGGTTTAGCATTTGTTTTTTAGTCTACCATGATATTAGATTTCATATGCTGGCATGTGTTGGACGGCTTTTAGAACTTGATTTCAAACTAAGTTATCTTTGGCTACCCCTTTTTCTCTCGTCCATTTTTATCGTTTCCTCCTATCTTTTCTTTGGCCTATTTTCTGTAAACTAGCCCTACTACCTCAATTGTATTACATCTATTAACCCAGGAACTCTTATCTATTCTTTCAATGTGACCATACCATCAAAGTCTCCTTTTTTGAACGTCTCTCTATACTGTCCAGATGTAATCTTTGAGCTCTTCAGATTTGATTTATGCATTCTATTCACCTGATAAGTATATAACTTATCGTCTGCTCAGGTATCATCCGTCAAGTTCTGGTTGTTGGTCTTAGTTATGATTATCTTTCATATCAATTACAAATGTCTTTTTATGTTTATTTCAAATTAAAAAAGAAAATGCAACTTATTCAAAATGGCTGCGAGAGAATATGTCCAATGCATTTTTGCTTATTTGTGTTCCCATGTTTATCGTTTTCTTTGTTTAACCCTTTATGACCTGGTTGAACTAATTCGTTCAGTCGTAAATAAATGAATATAACGACATACATAAAGTGGGAATTGATTCAAATACGCCTTGTACGTATTAGTTCAGTATTTAGGTAGATACCAGATACTTCCAGATTGCGACTGTCCATTGCTTACATTCAATAAGCCACCATCTGTATCAGAGTGGAGGATTTCGTTTGTCGTCATAAACACACTTTTTTCAAGCTCTATGGATAATAATCAGTGTAAGTTTGAAATGCAAAAATTCTTGGTGGTAGTTTAACTATTGAACTTCATTTTTACAGGTTGAAGACAATCAACCAATATCATTGGCCATTAAACTAACATTAACAAAGATTTTTTAATCATTTATATCATAATACTAAAGTATTAATTTGTCATTCCATTTGCCTGCATTGTCCGACACATATGTCAGCATGTAAAACATACGTTAAACTGGATGCAATAATGCCTATCAAAACATTCATCAGTTCATTTATGGGAACCAAGTTCCCCATGCAAGCAAACACATGGACACAAACTGATGACTTTAAGGTAATCACGATTGTCACCCTTTGGTTTGTGCAATGCCATTCTTTGCTGCAAGGGGGCGACACAACCTACTTCTATTCATGTTATTCTTTCTTTTTCTCCCTGGACTTCATAGCATGCAGATGTGACGAAAATACTCTCCGATTTTGCAACCGCAAAATCACCGTTCAAACTCTCACCAAATACTCTTGCGGCAAACACGCAAGCAATGTTCCTATTTACAATACCTCCCCACAGGACAGAATTAGACACCAGGGTCGTTTTTTTAACGTGGAGAAAAAGAACAAAAATGAAAAATTGTCTTAGTTGTGAAGGATTTCTCCACCACTGATACAGAACAAGAAAGAACAAGAAGATATCTCACTACTGATGCAATTCTCTATCTATATAAAAGCCAAGTACGTCCAAGGATAGAATACTGCTGCCATATCTGGGCAGGAGCTGCTAAAAACAGCCTATCCTGCCTTGACAGAGTACAAAATAGACTTCATGGCTTAGTGGGGGATGCCCATTTCTCTACCCTTCAACCTCTCTCCCACAGAAGAGACGTTGCGAGCCTATCCTTGTTTTATCGTTATTTCCATGGCAGGTGCTCGTCTGAACTCCAATCTCTGGTACCCCCCTTGCCAATCCTTCACGAAAAACATCCGTCTAGCTGAATCCACTGTGAAAAATTTTCCCCACTCTTTATCTGTGCCTAAATCAAAATGTAGATTCCATGAACACAGCTTCTTTCTTAGAACTGCACGCCTGTGGAACTCTGTTCCGTCTGCCTGCTTCCCACCTGACTACAACATGGATGTCTTTAAGTTCAACGTTAACAAATTACTAATGAACCGCCCCCTTAAGTAAACACTTCATTAAATCTCCACACTAACGTACTGTACTTGCAATAACCCTTATCTCTGAGTGGCTTCCGGGCCTTGATAAATGGTGACCGCCGTGTAAAAAAAAAAAAAAAAAAAGACTCTAAAGAAAAGATACTACACTTTGATCTTAGCCCGAAACAATCTTTTCTCTGAACTGTAATTCTATGCTTGTACCTATGCTGTAAATAAATGTACTTTTGTTGTAATTATAATATCAGAATATTTTGTGTACTCATTTCTTGTCTAAGAAGAGCATGTGACTATAATCTCTTTATTCCTCTATTTAATCATAGAGAACGATTTCACCTGCTACAAGAAAGGTTATTTTGTTTTCTATACATTATAGTTTGCATATCTTTATAGATTATTGTCCATAACTAATCAGCACAAGAGTAGATTTTTCAAATTTTTGAATTACCATTTATTGTTAAAATTATATATTCACCATATATTCTCATGGTGTGTCTACCCTACAGATAATAATGAACTTTTTCACTTACTATAAAGACTGGGAGAATATTTCTCTTGCCGTCGACACACAAATTATGTACGAATCTTGCACCGTGGCAGTCGGACTAATGTATACCCATATGCTTTATTTGTTATATTTGTTTTTCTGTTCAATGTAGTTTGTTTCCACTAATAAGAGTTGTTTTTGTTCAGGACTTTTGCAGTACCACAACATATATTCACCATAAAATTTAATTCACATTCCTTCCACTCTCTTCACTCACTGAATAACTTCATCAATAAATAAATAAAATAAATGATGATAAATGATTGCCAATGCTTTCTCTAATATACGGTTGAATTCTCCATATCAGAACTGAACAGCATTGCATCTGCCTAATTGATATTTGATTCTGCCTGGTGAGTGAATTAAGGAATGTTTTAATGTTTTTTGCATGATGAAAAAGAATTCCAATCTATTTCATTGATTGCATTCTGTATCTGTTCAGATATTTCCTTTAGTAAGAGAAAGTTCATGATAAACTATTTTTCTATGGATAGTCCTATCTGTTCATTAGATAAGCACATCATGACATTTATGGAGACAAGTAAAAAAAGAGATGAGCTGGATGTTGGTAGTCCTAGAAATTGTCGAAGCAGTACACAAAATTTTTTTTTGCAATATCAGCAAATTCATATTTTACAATTATTAGCCCATTTGATCTCCTCCCTCCATTTGCAAAAATATTAATAAACTCCCCCAAGTCTCCTTAAACAAGTTGACCCTTTCCTCAAAATATAATTTAAAAAAATTAATATTTTAATATTTAATGAATGGCAAAAATTAAATGCGAAGTTATTTTATTTTGTTTTACATTTACTTTTTTTTTTTAATTAAAATATTTATGCGTAATGAAGCAATGCAATTTTTTACCCCAAAATATAAATAAATTTTTAAAAAAATCCCCAGAACTAATTTTATTGTGTAGATGATTATATGCTGCGTCGAAAATTTCCGGAACTGACTTACTTTGGCACGTTCATTTTATTTTAATTAAGTACTTTTAAAAAATACAAAATAATAATTTAAAACTGTTTTTAACTATCATTTTTATTCTCCTTGTGTGACAGTGCCAGGACACAGATGTTTTTTACTTCTGTCTATCTAATCTAAGAGACATTTTCACTTTGCGAGGACATAATTATTCAGCTCTTTAACTTATTTTTGGATGTTTTAAATTTTTTATCTCAATTTTTCTCATTATGCATTGAATATTTTTTAATAAAAACCAATATAAAATCTGTTCCTTATTTCATTCTAAATACTTTTTTTTGAGGATTTAAAAATTTTGCATTTAAAGAAAGGTATTTTAAATCTTTTTGAAAATTTAAGATTTTATTATTTTTAAGACATGATATACAATTAGATGGTTGCTTAGTGGCAGTAAGATGAGAAATACAGATGAAGAGAGATATACAAAGAAAGACACACACACACACACACACATATATACACCAATAGAGTGTGAAAAAATCTAAATTACACTAAAACTGCGTTTATTTGCCACAATGTCACCATCTCAGATTTTAATGTCATTATGCCATATTTATATTTAAATGAGTTTAAATATATCTGAACAAAAATAATATAGGTTAGGTGCATATGTTATTTGAGGATATATTTTAATATTTAATAAAACAAATATGGGGAAGGTTAAAAATTTTGTTTTAGTAATGCCCTGGAGGCCTCCTTTTATTTAGGGCTTTCAGTAGCATCTCAGAAGCCTCTTGTGTTTTTCTCACTGCTCACTTATGAAATTTTTTTTTTTATTCATTATATTTTGCTTGAAAGTGACAGATAAATTTGGTTTTAAAATAAGAGGTCAAGGATAATGGGAAATAAAGAAATAAGTTTTAAAAGAAATATGTCTAGCACACTTTTTTAATATTGCTTTGTTATTTATGGCTCCAGTCAATAATCTGAAATGAACTCTGGAGCAATAAATTAGTAATACAGTAAGACACTCAATAAATAGTATATGCTACATCAAATAGTGCTCAATTACCTAGATGTAACAGATGCATGCAATAATACAGTAGGTCACTTGGAACATGGTAGATATTGAATCCAAATATACTCAGTTTATAAATATATCTGGTATATGTTATAATATATTTTTACTCTCACGTCTTGTGTTGAATTAATTGAACAGTGCTCAATACCCTAGATCAGTGGTTCTCAACCTTTTTTTTTTACTCATGGACCCCCTTTTCTCTTCTTTTTATCTTGGTGAGCCTCTTCATAACTATTGGTCATAAGACAATTTTCTATTTTTTACTAATGTAAATTTTGAGGTTTTAATAATCAAAGAAACATTATATAATTAGTTTTTATTTTTAAATGAAAACTAATTTAATGCAAATAAAGTATTCTACAACAACTATGATAATAATGATAAGTAATAATAATAATAATAATCTAAATTAGAGTGATAATAATTCTTTACCAATACATGTATATATTATATATATATATATATATATACACAGCTGGGGATACAATTACTGCATTTCATAATATCTAACTATATATATTGCTATTCATTTTTATAAAATTTTCGACAAATAAAACACATGTTTAGAAACAGAGTGCAAGGTAAATGTTTGAGGTAAACCTGGTAAATAGAAATATTATAGTTAAAATAACTTGAATGATTGAAAACAAAAACTATACAAAATTCCAGTAGAAATTAAAGTTTTAATAATAAAAATTATTCTGAGTTGGTTTTCTTCATGGACCACCAAAATATCGTTGTGGACCTCCATTTTATGTTTTGCTTAAAAAAATTAAGTATAATGTAAATTTAAAAAAAAATGAGATCCAAGGTAATTTTTAGATTCAATTTAAATTAAATTTTTATTGCTTAGTTTGGAAAGTTTATAAAAAAAGTGCTATTTGAAAATTAATGAATTTCAAATTAAATTAATGAATTATCTGAAAATTAATGAATTTCAAATTAAATAACCTTAATTTTTTAATTTTATACAAAACATTTTGTTTAACCATTTTCATAACTTGCAAGGAATGCTTTTCTGACTTGTACAGTTATGCATTCATATTTTATTTCAAAATTGCTAGCAATTTAACTTTTGCAATTTAAACACATAAAAACGAAGTTAGCAAAATAAAATTATAACTTTGCATTTAATTTTCACCATCTGCTACAGATTAAAAAATATTTTAAAAAATTATATTTTGGGGGGAGGTAGTTTACTTTTTTTAGGATACTTGGGGCATTTCATCAGTTTTTTTTAGGGTGAGGTGGAAATTAAATTGATTAATAATTGTAAAATAAAATATGAATCAATTTGTTGATATTGCGAAAAATTTATTTCATAAATTACTCAGGCAACTTCCAGGACTAACTTCATTTGGTGCTTGTAGAGATGAGGTCTTTTTTCCTTAAAATTGTTTCATTGTTTAATTGATTATTTAGCGTCCCAAATAATCTCTTGCAAAATATGCTTATTTTTGCTGAGTCAATGCTAGTTACTCCCCCTAGATAATTGACTCTGTGTCCATAAGTGCCCACATCACTATGTTTGTTACAAATAAATACAAACTTTGTACAAAAAAGAGTTATTAATCCTATTATCATTATTAGAAATTTCGATGCTTATACAGAATATGGACCTATTTTTTTTATAGGATTCTCAAGTTAAATTAAATTTTTACAGTGTGTTTCGTTTGTTAAATTGTTAGGTGAACGTACAGAATAGTTACAAAAAGCTCTCCCCACATTAAGAATAGATTTCTAAATGTTGTTATTTCAGCATAATCCGTATTCTGCATAAGGCTAAAAAAAAAATAGAAATCTACAGATGCTTTTTTTCTATTGGTAAATATTTAAAAAAAAGTAACATTAACTTTATAGTCGAGTAAAGTTATCTTCTCTATATAAATAAAATGAACTCATTTTTTCCCGTCTGATTTTGACATTAATAGGATTAAAAATCAAGATATTTCATGCAAATATAATATGCACAAACGGCAGAACAATATCTGAGGTGTGTTATAGGCTTATTATTTCTCAAATTCCTCGATAATCTTAGATTTCTATACTTTTTCTGCTGAGAAGTCATGGCCAAAATCGGTTAAGATCAATGGAAGTGGTAAAATATTTTCTCTCTAATAAATTCCTCCTCCCCCTGCCACCACTTAACACCATTTGGGGATCGTTCACAAGGAACAGTTGAGAAGAGAACACCGGTTTGGCTTCGTAGTTCTTTCATGTGAAGCTATTTAAAATCACTAAACTAAGCTGCAGTGCTCTGTGGCGTAGTGGTTAGCGTGCTGGACAATTCACATTATATTTTCACGTTCGCGCCGACCTACCGTAGTCGTTTTTTTTTTTTTTTTTTTTTCCTAAACAACTGGAATGGACTTTTCTTGGTGGCCGAACTGTTAACGTTGCAGATGTTTTTTTTTTTTTTTTTTTCACACTTTATTTTCCTACTTTTACTCATGACTCCGGGGTTGATCCTTCCTACTTACCTACCATAACATTTTTTAAAACTCCCTCCCCCGTCCCGGAAACAAACACTCGCGCAATGCCGGGTACCCCCGCTAGTTAGTAATATTACTATTACTACAGTTAACCCAGAGAAAGTAAATCAGTATTGTAGCTAGCCATGACATATTTAAAAAGTATTAAAAAAAAATGATGAGATTTGAACAGTTGTTATAACAATAGACTTAATGTCAAACAATAACTGCCAAAAAAAAAAAGAAAAAATACTATTTTATTAATTGATCTAACCTTTTTTCCCCCCAATACTATCCAGCATATGCTAGACAGACGTTAAACCAAATACAATGATGTTTATTAATGTTTTATTTCCCTTAGGTTCAATTATATTTCGTTCAAGTTAATTGTTTAACACTGAAAATTTCTCTACTAAAGACAGAGCATAGCTTTAAATAAGAGTTTCGGGGAAGGGGCGGGGAGATTCCTGGTCAATAGAATTATTTATTCATATATGTGAACATCTGTATAAAGAGCTCCCTACTGATAGGCTTATCATACATATGTTCTAAAAAAGCCTTTTGTGATAAGTCATAGAATGCTGAACCCTTATTTCTTGTGTGTAAATGTATTTCTTGTCTCTACGTGATTTATAAATTATTTTTTGCTAAGGGTAATTTAAAATGAAACTTTTAAAAACATGATTTAATTATGGAACTAAATCTAGCTGAATGCATTTCAGCTTCGCTTTGGGAAATACCATTAGTTTTCTTATTATTTAAAAATACTGGAGATATTGATCTGTACTTAGATTCAGAAGACCAGTCAATCTATCAATGTCATGAGTAAGTTGTTTAAATCTGTGATACATCAACAAGTTGTCAGCCACCTCAGCAAAAACAATCTAAGTGACAAGCAATATGGGTTTTGCTCTGCTAATGTGCTGACTGTAATACCACACAGGATCAGTGAATCTATTGATGGAATTTTTTTGTTGTTTTTTTTTTTTTTTTACATTTTCACCCCAAACAAGGCACATTGCCACTTTGGTGTAGGGGGCTACTATCAGGGACATAAGCTACTGGGCAGCAAGATGTTGGTTCATGTTACACTTGAACTTCTGCATGTCTGTACAGTTGGGGAAGCAGGGAGCCGGAATGGAATTCCAAAGTCTAGCGGTTCTGAGGAAGAAACTACTGGAATAGAAAGCTCTCTTACATGTAGGGATCTCAACTGTGAAGGGGTGGGATTTTGCTGCTTGTCGGGTTTGTCGAGGGTGTTTACGTTGTGGGGGCACAAGTGCTTGCAGTTTGTCAGAGCATTCACCATTAAAATATTTGTAGAACAGGCAGAGGGATGCAACATTTCATCAGTAGGACAGAGGCTGAAGCTTAGATGACAGTTCAGAACCTATCAGGTTGGAGACTCTCTTTTGGACCTTGTCTAGGAGAGAGAGACTAGTAGCTGATGCACCAGCCCAAATATGACAATAATACTCCATACATGAGTGAATGGTGGCCTTATAGAGGTACAGGATACTTTCGGACGTTAGTAGCTTTCTAGCATGGTAGAGAGAGCCTACCTTCTTCGCAGCAGTCCTGGCAATGCTCTCAATGTAATTGTTCCAACTCATATTTCCTGTGAACATTAGGCTGAGGAGTTTAAAGGAAGTACTTTCAGATAATGAATATTTGGCCATTGCTATTGGTGGTAGAGAAGGTTTCTTGTAATTATTGAAAAAAATAAGTTTAGTCTTGGCAGCATTGAATGTGACTATCCATTTTTGTCCCCATTCCACTACAGATTGGAGGTCGTCCATGAGTGTTTCTGCCATTTCTTTAGATATGTGTTCATTTGTTTTCCTGTTGTGCCTGTTATAGAGCGTAGTGTCATCAGCATATATACCCATCTCAGGGAGGTAATTTATAGATATTAGGAATAATAGATAAACCCCTGAGGCACTCCCGCATTTATATCATATTGTTTAGATGTATGACCATCGAGGACAACCTGGATTTTTCTCTTATCTAAGAAGGATTTAATTATGTTATGTATTCATCCAGTGATACCATATGATATAATTTTCCTGAGGAGACCTTCATGTCATACCCTGTCAAAAGCCTTAGATATATCTAGAGCTACCGTTCTACCCTCCCCTGCTTTGTCCAGTGAATGGTATATAGGTTCAGAGATTACAGTTAGGATATCTGCTGTGGAACGGGCTTGTCTCAATCCATATTGTTGGTCGGTTAGAAGTTTAGCATCTGTAAGGTGATGGACTAGAGCTTGGTTAATTATGGACTCAAATATTTTGGCGAAAAATGGGAGGAGATTAATGTGACGATAATTTAATGGGTCAGTTCTTTTGCCAGAATTTTTGAAAACTGGTACCACAGAAGCAGTTTTCCAGCAGTCCAGAAAGCAAGATCCATTAAGGCATTTGTTGTAAAGTTTGGAGAGAACTGGAGTGGTGTTTTTTCAGTTACGAGAGAAACAATTAGTACATGGCGAGTCGGAATTCGTATTTATAGGCAGTCATTAATGTCAGGCACAAAGCATTGTATCTATTCATAAATAGTCCTAGTGACATAACTAAGATCACTGTACATTTCAGCTACAAATATAGTTGAAAGTAAATATAATCTATATTTAGTGGTTTGATATAGATTGTAAGAAGGCCACTTTTTTTTTTTTTTTATACACACAAGCATATGGTAATTGTAGATATTAAGTATATTACTTAAATAAAGTTCTAACTTCTAACGTAGAAAAAAATAAATCCCCGTTTGTGTTAAATGCAAAAATTTATCTTGTCTTAGCTATTTTATAACTCGTTTTCATTAGTTCAGAGCATTGGAGTTAAACATGTATGCTGGAAGAGAGAAAGTGATCGGTGTTTTGCTCGTTTGAGGTGGGGGGCACGAATTTAGACTGAAGACTGAAGAAAGTTTGTGAGACAACCAAAAATAAAGACAGTAAATACATATATAAATAAGAGAAAAAAATAAGAGTTAGCATTTGTTAGGATTAAGATGAATTTAAAATTAACACTTATCGTCTTGCTTTGGATACCTTGAGTTCCAGCATGAGTAACCATATTTTAGGTGGAAGGGTGGAGGGTAATTCCCTTGCCCGGACATTGTGTGTGCTTGTGTCTATTTATAGGAGATAAATTCATCTTTCGTATTCCACGCACATATGTGTATGATATGTTAATTTTAGTTATTTTAATATATTTATTTATTTATTTTTATTTTATTTATTTTTTTTTTTGCTTTCAATAAAGTTCTAACTTCTAACGTAGATGAAATACATCCCCGTTTGTGTTAAAGTCAGAAATTTATCTTGCCTTAGCTATTTTATCACTTATTTTCATTAGTCCAGAGCATTGGAGTTAAACATGTATGCTGGAAGAGAGAAAGTAATAGAAAGATACAGCAATCGCTTTTGAATATATCAAGGGCATTTGATAGAATTTGGCACAAAGGTCTGTTTCATTAGCTTTCTAG
The DNA here is from genome assembly GCF_053919585.1 of Euprymna scolopes. NCBI lineage: Eukaryota > Metazoa > Mollusca > Cephalopoda > Sepiida > Sepiolidae > Euprymna > Euprymna scolopes. The sequence continues at coordinate 15,351,279 of NC_136485.1, forward strand.
TTATGGAATATCTGGAAATGTTCTCGGAACCATCGAATCTTGTCTCACTGTTTTTATGAGCTTCTCAGACATTCACCCCAGACTTAAAATGGAAGACTTACAACAAAATTGTTGCAAAGGTCACTGGTAAAATTGTTGGATCTTTAATTCACCAAATTTCGATCTTAATTTGTCAAAATTATAAATTTAAAAAATATTTAAAAATAATTTTACATTTTTTTATCTTAATTATTATCAATTATTTGTGTTTTAAATGTTTTTTTTTTTTTCAGCATCAATTCTTCTTCAGATGAAACTGACTCACGTAAATCGGATCTACCTGAAATGGTTGACAACTGCTACGACTGTCTTTCTGCTATCTGTCGAACATCAAATGGTAGAAAGACATTAGTAGAAAACCAGACTGTCTCTCAACTTTGTACTTGTTACGTACATGCAAATTATGGTAAGAATTCAATTCTTTGTCCCAATCAAAACAACATCAACTCAAAATTAATGACTGTGAATATTCAGATTAGAATGCTGAATTGCATTGGCAAATTAATCTTTTGTTTTTTGTTTTTTTTTAAAAATAATTTTAGTAGCACATACATGCACTGTGTGTGAAACATAATACCATGGGACTGCTTCCCATCATCTGACTGCAACATTGTCGATTTCAAGTCTAATGTGAACAAATTTTTTGGAGTTGTTGTCTTAAATAATCGGATTCTGCCAAACTTCCATCATTACGAATCATCATTGTGTTGTCTCATTGTCGATCTGACACTTGTTAACCCTTATCCTCGAATGGCCTTTGAGCCTTGATAAGTGGTAGCTCTTAGTAAAAAAATAACAGGACAGACTATTAAACATAGATGGAAACGTATCAAGTGCTACCACGCTATGGAAAGTCATGGTAAAAGTCTGCTTCAAATGCCCTTGCACACTGGATGATGTCAGAAAAATATGACGCTGTCCACTAAAACAGGTGGAAAACTTGGGAAGATCCTTTATTATGTTATCTATTAGATCACAAATGACTCATCATCTGGAAACATGTGTGCATATATATATATATATATATATATATATATATATATATATATATATAAAACTACATTTACTCACATAAAATTAATATACGAAAGTATAGATTTATGCGTAAACTTTAAGTATTTACTTCAAAAGTGCTCAATACGTAGGTAGAGCTAGTTAGTAATTTATAAAATATATATGGCGATTAAGCTACACTGAATATTCGGCGTTTCATCCACTCTAGGATTCCTCAGGCTTATGCGCATAAGCCTGAGGAATCCTAGAGTGGATGAAACGCCGAATATTCAGTGTAGCTTAATCGCCATATATATTTTATAACTTACTATATATATATATATGTTTGTAGTTGCCTATAATTTTACTTAGTTTTATTGTTCTTACTTTAGCATTGTTGGCTGTGATTATTTAGTTAATTTATTTTTTAAATTGTTTTATGGGTTTTTTTGTAAGTAGTTTTGATTTAGTTTTATTGCAAAAGATATTTTTTATTTTAGTATTGTAATGTGGGAAAACAGTCAGCAAGACAAGAGTTCCACAAGCATGCAGTTCTTGGAAAGAAGCTTCTGGAATTGGTATTACGATGACGTATCAAAACAGTGAATTAATTGGTACCACTAGATTAATTAACCAAAACAATAGAAGCAGGAAATAGATCATACAGTTCTGAAGAACACATGCTAAATAGTGTTTATAAAAAAGACTGAGACTAGCAACATCTCTACACCTTATCAAGAACCCTCAAATGGAACAGAGATTGGCCGTCCCAAATATGACAACAACAACACTCTATACTGATAGTAAATTTGTAGATATAGAGAATAGTCTTAGGTGTGAAAAAGTGTTTAGAATTATAGAGAGAACCTACTTTACGAGAAGTGGAAAGAGCAATGGATCTAATATATGAACTGCAAGAAAAATTTGATGAGAAAGAAAGACTGAAATTTCATTCGATTGTTTCCTCAAGAGCAAAACAATAAAACTAAGTAAAATCATAGGCAACTAACAAACCTGGCTGAGAATCTCAGGAAGAAAAGTGACACTCATACAATTGAAAGACAGAGGTGAAATCTTGACAGAATTATATTAAACATGCCATTTCGTACCCCAATCTACTACTGAACTCAAGTCAACTTTTAGATTAGCTGCATATTTCAGATGATCCAAGGGAGGCGGGTGAGAATCAACACTAAAATAGAGTGGTAAAATCAGCTTAGATTTTAATTTTCTGAATAATAATCTCGAGTTCCTTAATATAAATAAGAAACAGAGTTTGGTTTAGAATAGATCCCTGATGAACACCAGCATTGATAGAAAAAGAATGAAATACCATCCAGAGTTATTCACAATTTTTGATCAGTAAGAAAAGACCAAATGATATTAAGAACCTCATCACCAAATACCATAACACTGACGTTGAAGACCAAAATGTCACACTCTGTCAAATGCTTTCGAAATACCAAATGCAATGGCCCTACCTTCTCCTGAATTATCCATAAACCAACAGATCTGCTCAGTTACAACAGTTAAAAGATCAACAGTTGAACAAAACCCATGAAAGCCATATTAAACATCAATACAGAAGCCCAGATTTTCCAGAAAATCAAGTTTGCCACTGACCAACCTTTCAAAAACTGTGCTACTAACAGAAAGGAGACTAACAGGATAGAAATTAGTTGGGTCAGACTGATCACCAGCATTTTTAAAGATGGCAACAACAGAGGACCTTTTCCAACAAGAAGTGAATCATGATGTTGCTAAACAGAAATTAATTTTGAGCGAATACAAAAACGTTTACACCACATTTAAGAATGACAAAAGGAATTGAATCCAGATGAGAAGTCTCAGACAGGCCAAGAAAATTGTCAGCAAAAAGATGAGTTGAGAGAAATAACCTGAAGAGTTAAAGTTTGCAAATTGTTTTTCTTTCCCTTACAAAGAAAATGTATTTCATATCGACATTCAAGCTATTTTTTCTTTCTTTTTCCAACTAGCAGGATTATTCGGCAATAACCTGGGGTTGTCACATAGATAAAAAGCCCTCCCTCTGGGACAATTTTCGACCATCATAGCTGATTGAATCACACAAAAAGAAATGTGCATAATTATGACACATTTTCTGCAGACATTTTATTTACATTTTAAATTCACTTTAAACGTTTGTTTTATTCCATGTTTTTTTTTTTCATTTTTCTCCGTTCACTTCAAATTTTGTTTCCATTTTATTGCAGTAGAATTTGTGTTCATTGCTGATTTTTTTCATGTTTATGTTTGCCACAAATTTAAATTTTACAAAAAAAAATAAAAATATGTGCAAAATAATTTATTGCGGATTTTAATTTCCACATTTCAATTACTCTGATTAACATACATCAACAAATTTGTACATCAATGATTTTTCTGTTCTTGAAATTCAATTTTCTATTGGTGTATAATGCTGATGCATCTATTTTCTTCCAGCCAATGAGAGAGCCTTGCTGGTTTTAGAAATGCTTGGTTCTATATCGGGACCCAAAATTTGGAAGAAAAATGAAGATGGTCTTCACCAGTTGTTGGATTTCTTATGTAAAAAATTTTCAGAAAACAAGGTTAGTTAACATATGTTATTATTGTTTGGCTGTATATGGAAAAGAAATGCTTTTGCGAGTGCAGATTCATTAGTATACTTGAAAAATAAACTAAAAAAAATGATTGAATTTTTCAAAAAATAACATTAAAAAGTTGTTCTTAATAATAACCTACTATAAAAAAAATGATTGAATTTTTCAAAAAATAACATTAAAAAGTTGTTCTTAATAATAACCTACTATAAAAAAAATGATTGAATTTTTCAAAAAATAACATTAAAAAGTTGTTCTTAATAATAACCTACTATAAAAAAAATGATTGAATTTTTCAAAAAATAACATTAAAAAGTTGTTCTTAATAATAACCTACTATAAAAAAAATGATTGAATTTTTCAAAAAATAACATTAAAAAGTTGTTCTTAATAATAACCTACTATAAAAAAAATAATTGAATTTTTCAAAAAATAACATTAAAAAGTTGTTCTTGATAATAACCTACTATAAAAAAAATGATTGAATTTTTCAAAAAATAACATTAAAAAGTTGTTCTTAATAATAACCTACTATAAAAAAAATGATTGAATTTTTCAAAAAATAACATTAAAAAGTTGTTCTTAATAATAACCTACTATAAAAAAAATGATTGAATTTTTCAAAAAATAACATTAAAAAGTTGTTCTTAATAATAACCTACTATAAAAAAAATGATTGAATTTTTCAAAAAATAACATTAAAAAGTTGTTCTTAATAATAACCTACTATAAAAAAAATGATTGAATTTTTCAAAAAATAACATTAAAAAGTTGTTCTTAATAATAACCTACTATAAAAAAAATGATTGAATTTTTCAAAAAATAACATTAAAAAGTTGTTCTTAATAATAACCTACTATAAAAAAAATGATTGAATTTTTTCAAAAAATAACATTAAAAAGTTGTTCTTAATAACCTACTATAAAAAAATGATTGAATTTTTCAAAAAATAACATTAAAAAGTTGTTCTTAATAATAACCTACTATAAAAAAAATGATTGAATTTTTCAAAAAATAACATTAAAAAGTTGTTCTTAATAATAACCTACTATAAAAAAAATGATTGAATTTTTTCAAAAAATAACATTAAAAAGTTGTTCTTAATAATAACCTACTATAAAAAAAAATGATTGAATTTTTCAAAAAATAACATTAAAAAGTTGTTCTTAATAATAACCTACTATAAAAAAAAAATGACTCCTGCAAGCTTTAGTATTCTCAATAGCAATATATGGGTCTTGAAGAAAAGATGACGAGGAAAATTGCTGCTTTTGAATTGTGGCGCTCTCGTACCATAGACTTTTTCATGTAAGCTGAGTGGACAAACGTACAAATGAATGGGTTCTGGAGAAGATTGGACCATGCTGATAACTGCTGGACAACGTTAATGACAGGAAATTGCGATTTTTTGGACATGTGGCTAGAACAGACTACTTAACAAAAGATCTTCTCTTTGGTATAACTCCTGATAAAAGAGGACATGAAAGACCAAAAATAAGAATGTCAGACAACATGAAGAACATTGCGGATATTAGCATGGCTGAGTTGCTCAGAATGGCGCAGTATCGGAATCAATAGCAATGATTCGTGAAAAGTGCCACGGTTGGGCAGTAATAATCATTCCGTCAGAGAGAGAGAGAGATGAAAAAAAAATAAAGGCATCTTAGTAATTGTCTGTATTTTTGAGATGAGGTGTTTTCATTGATTGAGATTGTCGGACTGACTTGGTTGTTATTGTCACAACGTTTCGGCCGTTTTGCCCTCCGGCCTTCGTCAGGTGTTTTGTATCGAACAAGGGAACCGTTTGTTTGGAGTCTCGAACCCAACCCTTTATTATTATTACGGGGGTACCGTGTTCGGACTCTAGCTAGGCTTTGGGACATAGTTGCTGATTCTCTGTTTTTGAGTGTTACTTTTTCACTGCCTTCATTCAGGATTGAACTCAGCACCTTTGGGTAACTGTAAACTTTGATACAACATCTAGGACGACTCGGTCCTAGTGACATATGGCCGAGTGGTCCTAGACGTTGTATCAAAGTTTACAGTTACCCAAAGATGCTGAGTTCAATCCTGAACGAAGGCAGTGAAAAAATAACACTCAAAAACAGAGAATCAGCAACTATGTCCCAAAGCCTAGCTGGAGTCCGAACACAGTACCCGCGTAATAATAATAATAAAGGGTTGGGTTCGAGACTCCTAACAAACGGTTCCCCAGTCTGATACAAAACGCCTGACGAAGGCCGGAGGGCAAAACGGCCGAAACGTTGTGACAATAACAACCAAGATGAGGCAGTCAGTCCGACAATCTCAATCAATAAAGGCATCTTATTTTTCTTTTTAATATCTCAATTTTTTATTCAGATACTCAATTATCTATCAACTTTTAGAATCTTTAAGTTCATGAAATTAAAAAAAAGTTTAATTTTTGCAGTATTTTAAAATGTGAGAAACATCTTCAGCTATTGAACAACTATTTGCTTTTTAAAAAAAATGTTATGATTGCATTGTGTAGGAAAGACTTTTTACAAAAAATTTAGTTAACATATAAATTTGTAAAAAAAATGTTTTAAATATAAAACCGGTAAATCTATATCTATAAAAGTGAGAATGTGTGTGAGGACACTTCTCAACCTATATACTCAATGAATTTTTGATCTGCAGACTTGAAATTTGGTATATAGGGTATTTAGATATGGAAAACTTTTTAATCTGTTTTCATCCAGAAAAGAGCTTATAAGGGGTTGAAATTGAAAATTGCTACTTGGGTGTTTAATGCCGGGCAATGCTGGGAACATCTGCTAATATCTCTATGATTTGATGTTTCCTTCGAATTTTGTTCAGAAATAAAAACCTTCCTATTTATAAAGAAAAGAGTAAGTAAATCTTTCAATTTGCTGTTGACACAATTAAAAATAAATTAATGAATCTATTTTGTTTTCCATTTTTTTTCAGGATTTGGAAAAATTCAGCTATTGTGATAAGCTAGCAAATATATTAACAAGTGTTTCAACAGTAAGTAAAAGTAATTCGCTTTTATATTTTTTTGTGTTTTATAAAATCAGCTATAGAAGATCTGTGATATGTTTATCGAGCGTCAGGGTTACCAGTGCTACTCCTGGCTACATGTAGTGTATTTTGCTGAAGTCTTTAGAAAGTGCCAAGAACTGTGCTAACAGTATGTAGTTAAGTTGGTGAATGAAGATGAACAAAACCATGAATGAAGCAACAGTTAACAAGTGCTAATTTAACGACAAGATTTTGGGAATGAGATGAGAAAACAAGAATTAATGAGTAAAATATATTTATATATTAACAATTTTACAGGAATGTGAAATATACTTTGAAAGATCAAAGTTTGTTGAAGTTTTAAACTTTATGAATAGAAAATAGACAAAGTTCGTTTCAAAGTTTTGTTGTGCGTCTATTAGAAAGTTTATCTTTTGGATAATGTGTTCACTGGAGATCAAGCATCAGCCTCTATGGACAAATGTATCTTTAGTTGATCTTTAACAAATAAAGATTTTTATTTACTAACCAAATAGAAAAGTTAATAGCCAAATGCGCATGATTTTCGGAATATGACATTTTTATTCTATGACGTGTACGTAAATCATAACTATGTTTATTTATTTTTTTTTAAATAAGTGTAATTCTAAATATGCACTGAATTTTGTGTTAAGACTTTAAGGTATGAACATTCAAATTTCTTCAGTTGTAAAAAAAAAAAAAATGAGTATATTGTTCTATTTTATTGTTTAAATAATTTGACTTTGCTTGTTTTATTAAAAAAATCAAAGGTGCAAAAGACATTTTTACTCAGTAATGATCTTTGGAAAATTGTCGGTGGAAAAACATAATCGGCAAAAGATACGCGTTTTATTATTTCTAGACACCACTTTGAAAACTCACTCGCAAATGAGACTGTTTTACTCATCACATAAAGCCCTGATAAAGGGATTTCACCGTCCTTCATTCCAGGTCTTCTTGGATGGGCTTTTGTAGAGTTGAGGCAGGCACATCAGTTTTGGGAAGCATGTCCGAATTTCTGTTCATCAAGCCACTGTTTTATAGGCTTGTAGAATTTCACACTGGATTACTATATTCATGTATAGGTGTTACTTTTTGATATTTTCATTAGTTGAAAATTCTTCATGTTAAAAGTTGGTAGTTTTAGGAAGTGACGAAGAGAGTGTATTGAAACAGACAAGAGTAGGAAAGAACGATGTACATTTTAGCATTCATCTGAATCGCATCACTGTTGTAAAAATCCAGAAGTGGTCAGTGTACTTTTGTAGTTTGTCGTCTTGGCTGTACTTACTATGATCGTTGCTCTTTGTATATGCTGTTTTTTGTTTCAATATATTTTACTTTTTCTAACTCTTTTCTGTGTTCGTGTTTTCCTTAGTGACCCTTTCAGGGCCACAACAATCACACTGTTCCCAACCACAAAAGAAGTAAAAAAGAAGGAAAAAGTGAAAGTCGAACAAAACAAAAAAAGGGGGATAACTTATGCTTATTCGTTTCGTCTTGCATATCGATTTCGAATCCCCCACAGATCTTTCCCTGCATGATAATGAAATTGATTAAATTATACAAAGTTTTCTTTTTTTTTCTTTTTTTTTCTTTTTTTTTCTTTTTTTTTCTTTTTTTTTTCTTTTTTTTTCTTTTTTTTTCTTTTTTTTTCTTTTTTTTTCTTTTTTTTTCTTTTTTCTTTTTTTTCTTTTTTTTCTTTTTTCTTTTTTTTTCTTTTTTTTTTCTTTCTTTTTTTTCTTTTTTCTTTCTTTTTTCTTTTTTTTTCTTTTTTTTTTCTTTCTTGCTTTTTTCTTTCTTTTTTCTTTTTTCTTTTTTTTTCTTTTTTTTCTTTTTCTTTTTTTTCTTTTTTCTTTTTTTTCTTTTTTTTCTTTTTTCTTTAATTTTTTCACATTTTCACTTTTTTTCTCTTCACACACCATTCTAAAATTGCTTTTCTCCAGTTTAGCATATTTCTTCTCGGTTTTTAACTTGCCCCCCCCCCCCAAAAAAAAAATTACTCCTGATTTTAGTATTCAACTTCATAACTTAATCGGTCTTTGATCAGACATTCTCACGGTAATATTTGCATGTTAGAAAGCCGTGTCGAAGAGACAACTTAAAATAATGCATTATTGGTCACCTGACAAAAGGAGGGTGAACCTGAAAATTCATCCTTGTCTGTTCGTCCATCCACATTTTCTCAATAACTACACCTAGGAATTTTAAAAAATTTTGCACAAACATTAAACATGATATGAGTAAAAGAGTAACAGAACGGATTTTCCGCGAAAACTCCAGTAGTTACCCCCCCCCCCCCCCATTTTGGGTTAAAATAGCTAAAATTGACACTTATGCTTATTGAAATAAAAATTGATGCCTTGGATTTTTATAAAACTTTCTGAAAAGTTGTAACTAATTTCTATATAATTTTGTTTGTCTATACTTCACAATAAATCTTGGGTGTGCCCCACCAACTCTTTTACGGCTAATAAAAGCACTTCATTTTTGGGACTATTTTACCATATTTGTCCAAAATTTTCTGTGTATGTCATTTAGCAGTTTTGCATGGTGCTGAACTCAAATTTAAATATATTAAGGCCTTGGGGACTTTTGGGGCTCAATGGGGAGGGGCAAATGATGCACTTAGTCATTTTTTTTTTTTTTTTTTGCATGGTGCAGAACTCAAATTTACATTTCTTAAAGCCTAAAACTGCACTGTTTGTTCATTTTCACCAGTATTTGACATCCCCTTGGGAACTTTTGGGGCTAAATGGGGTGGGTGGATGCTGAACTTGGTCATTTTTTTTATGCCTTGTTCACTGTGCACTCACAGAGGACCATGCATGCTTCACTTGTTTTAAATGTAATTCAACTAAGCATATAAACAGATGAATGAAAAATTAAATATTGAAACGTGAATGACAGCTGCTGAATCAGCAATGGTACTGTGGGACGTCACAATGTAATAACTGCTGAAGCAATGAAAAAAAACGTTAGATGAAAAATGTGAGCCAGAAATAGCTTTGGCTTGGGCTGTTAGTGCCAAAATGCGCTTCAAAATCATTGTGGATATAGTTTGAATGAACTTGTGTTTGTGTTAAATATTAACACCTCATCAATTTTGAATGATTACATGCATTGGAAACTGCAACAACCAGTGATATGGTTAGAATAAATTTAAATGCCGTACACACAGCAAAAAAACGCTTCATGGAGCTGAATCAAGTGAAAGAATTTTGAGAGCCTTCAAATATAATATAAGGACTTATGTGGATGATTTGTGACAGGTGACCGTGTCAACTATAGAAGACAAAACTTATAACAGATGGCATGATCCTGCTAAAGTTTTGGGTAAGGAAAGTCAATGTGCATTGATCAGACATGAAGGAGCATTTTTCAGGATGCAACCATGTCATTTTAAGATAGACAAGGAATTACAAAGTCCAAGGAATGAAGAAATTACAAATTCTTCAAATGAACTGAATGACATGTCGGAAGAGGAAGATGAAGGACAATATAATAACAATTCGGTACTTTTACAGTTTAATTAAGACATTAAAAAATGAAAATATTGAAAAAAGTCATATTGTGTGTATCCGTTTTGGAATGGAGTTCTCCGAAAAAAAAAATTCACTTAATTTGATGAAGTAGTTTTTTTTTTTTTTTTTTTTTTTTTTTTTACAGCGAAAAAAAAAACAACAATTTGTTATGATACTGATCAAAAGGTAGCTAAGTTTCGATTTTTAAAAAGAAAAGCTAGGATTTAAGATGAGGAGGGGGTGTCGGCGCTTTAGACTGAGTTACCTCCCCGTGGCGTGTTCTAAAAATTCAAATGTGGCTACCTTCAGCGTGCCGGCCTAAAAACGTGTTTTTCTGCTGTAAAATAATAAAAAAAAAACTTCTTGATCAAATTAAGTGAAAAGTTTTTTTGTGGAGAACTTTTCCGAAACGGATACGTACTATAACATTTTTTTTCGATTTTTTTCATTTTTAATGTCTTCATTAAACTGTACAACTACCAACAATTCTAATAGTAAAAGAAGGGAAGTGAAAGATAATGGTGTAAAACCAAGTAGAAACAAAGTTGTAGAATATATATATATTGAAATTATGTGTGGAAGAAAAGAATGGTTATGCCCACACAATCAAAATCAATGGGAAAAGATAACCAGAAGCAGAGAATAAAGATCTTGTTTGCGTTAATTGGGATCATGTTAATAATGAAGAAAATTTTCTTGAGTAACAGTGGGAGTAATTAATCAAAAGGAATATGAGCTCCATTTCGCTCAGCATTTTCTCTCCTTTCTCCTTATCTTGTTCTTCGGAATATCAAGTTCAAATAATGAATTATTCACTTAAACACGTGCAAATCCGCTTGATTTGCATAACTACATCCCTAGAATCATCTTCAAATGTTAACATAAAAACATTACAAATTGTCTCTGCCAAGGCTGACATTTGTCATAATAGCACAGTGTTCAAATCGCAACTTATGATTAAAGCGTTTCTTTAAATTTCAAATTGTGCACCTTTTATGGTGAGAATGAGACAAGTTGAGGCCATTTCTACCACTCGATCTGGTTTCAAGCTCATCATATCTGCCATAGGGCTAGCTCAAAATAATATTTAGAAATAATTTTATTTAATAAAAACATTGTTTTTCATTTCAGGATCTTATTCCTAAGAAATCTCATTCATGGCCTCAAGACTTGGTAAAAACATTAATAGAATTAATTTGTTGTCAGTTAGGTAAGTATGAATATTTTAGTTTTATCTTAACTGTTATCCCCCCCCCTTTCTTTTAACTATTATAAGAAAGGGTCAAAGGTCACCTAAAATAAAGGCCTGTTTATTCAAAAGAGACATTAGATATAGGCAATGCTGTTATGCATAAATGGTTGTCGGCTTCTTTACAAATTACATAAATTACAAGAAAAATGACAAAAAATCAGTGTTCAAGTTTCATCTTTGACTAACAGCTCACCTGGCATTGTCCAGTCGTAAAATATGTTTATTTATGATATATGATATTCATGCAGATTTTGTATTTATTGTTATAGAGTAAATTCTCTACTGATTATTATATTGTACCCAATATATATCAGCTGGAATCGAAACCAAAACATTCAGGGATTCAGCCTTAGTCATTATTTATTGTTTCAGCCTTCGTCATTACTGTCTGAGCTATTGCTGAATGGATTAAAAAAAAGATTAAAAATCAAGTGACTTCAAGCTAAAAATATAAGTTAGTCGATTTACTCTGGTCAAGGTCAAGTGTTTTTTCAATTTTGACCCTATAGCAGCTATTTTTGTTGACTGAAAACAAACTTTTAAGTCAGTAGACCAAATATTCAGAGAGGAGTTTGGTAGAGACCTTTCACACACACAGGCAAGGTTACTTGTATATATATATACATACATACATACACGGTGAGTCATGGGAAAAGGATGTTTCTAAGAATAACAAAACTCTGCAAATATTTCGATGAAAATTTTATAATGTGCATAAAAACATTTACTAAACTATGCCATTATGGAATATTTAGAAGCGAAAAATTATGTCTGCCAAATTATGGCGGCTTCCTGAAGTTAGCTTCCACTTTAACTAAAGGAGAGCAAGGAGCATTCTAAAAACATCAATTTTCTGTGACCCACCCTGTGTATGTATGTGTGTGTATGTGTATATATATATATATATATATATATATATATATATATATATATATATATATATATATATAAAGCTGAACGTCTGTGTGTGTGTCTGGTCACAAATAGGCTCCTATATGGTTGACTATTATAGAAAACTGATCACATATAATGATAGAAGATGTATCGAGACACAGGAATGGATATGTTTGTTCTGACATAATGATGATTCATTAAAATTATGGGGTCTGCGTACGCGCCTGGTCCACAAAGTATGGACAAAAAAAAATTAAAAAAAACAAAAAAAAAACGTTTACAAGTGTTTTTGATATAGATGTACGTAATAATACTTTGATAAGTTTGTTTTACCTTAAATAGGGATGGTATAATAAAATTGTGGAGGTCTGTGTTTGCGCCTGGCCTCCATAGAATGGAAATAGGCACAAACTTTAATAAAGACTTTTCATATCTATCTGCGTAAGTATACTTTGATAATTATGTTTCAGTTTGAAGAAATATGGTATGATAAAATTATGGGGTGTTTGTTCGCGCTTGACCTTCATAGAATGGAAATATGTCACAAAGTTTAACAAGGTTTTTTTAATATAGATCCACAGAATATTGTGATAAGTGTTTCAGTGTGAACAGGTGTGGTATAATAAATTATGGGTTTTATCTATTTTATTTTTACTTTCATCATATTTTGCTTTGGTTTTGATACCCCCAAATTCGAAGCTATCTCTTTACAACCCTTCCTTTTCATAACCTATCATACTTTTATAAATCAGAGTCCATTTTCTGTAGGCTGCTTTTGAACCCAGTCAACGACAGGAACTTTTGCTAGTGTGTGTATGTATATATATATATATATATATATATATATATATATATATATATATATATAATGCAATTCAGTTATCAAAGTGTATATCTTTAACAAAAACTTATCAAGATAGAAAAAGCTCAATACTGTTAAGAGGAGCAATTAAATATATTAAGTAAAAAATGAATAAAAGTTACATATAATTTGTGATAACATTAGAACAATAAGGTAAAGTAAAAGATGCTCTGATGTTATAATAAAGTTTTATGTAACTTTTATTATTCATCTTTTACTTATATATATATATAAGTAGTGTTTGTGTCTGGGTGTACAACTCTCCTATAGCCTACACCACTGGACGGATTATGACCAAATCTGGGATGATGATGGTCTCCGACTTAGGGATGATGTACACCATTTTTAATCAATGTCATATTTGGCGCAGCTCTTCATAAATGGAGCATACAGCAAAGCCCTGCGTGAAGCATGGGTAACTTTGCTAGTAATATATATATATATATATATATATATATATATATATATATATATATATAGAGAGAGAGAGAGAGAGACATGATAGTATGCAAGAATGTTTTGATCCTAAATTCTACACAGTTATGCACAGTGTTGAAACTATGTATAAATAGAATTACGTATTAGTCAAATGAAACCGATCATCCAATAAGAAACTATAAAAAATGATCAATTAATGAGCACTCGTTTTTCAAAGAAATATGCAAATTAGTTTAGTAACTTTATGAAATCACTTGCATATCCATGACTGATGAGTATATTAATGAGTTCGTTTTAATAAATTTTAAATAGAAAAAAATAGGCTTTTAATATCAATGTTAAAGCAAGGAAAAAAACTAAGCTTTATATATTTATTATTATTAGATTATGTATGCTGATTACAATGCCAAATAGAGGTTTACTATTAGATTAATGAAGAAAAGAGAAAGCAGGTTGTGTTTTTACTTTTGAGGGATTGATATGTTGGATGTGTAATGTAAGTCTTAATGATAGATTTAGATCTGATGACCTCAGAGGAAGATTAAATCTGGACAGAATAAAGAGATGTATGTAGTATAGGAAGACTTCATTGGTTTCATCATATTGAAAGAATGCATGAGTGTGTGCTTGGGTTAATTCATCTAGAACAACTGAAGTAGCAGTCAGTTGGCAAGACTGAAGAAAGCGTGAGAGAATGTGACGAGGATGGATTTGAGAGATAGCAGGATAAAGACCGAGCCAGAAATAGCTAAGTTTGAAATTTCATTTTTAAAAGCTGTCCAACACATGCCTTTATCATCAAACGTAGTGATGCTCATCAGAGCTGCATTAACAATCTTGAGGTTCTAGACCGTCTGGGCTGGTGCATCTACCACTAGCCTCTCCCTCTTGGATAGGGTCCAAAAAAGTTTTCAATCTAATAGGGCCCACTTTGTCAACTAAGCTCCAACTCCTGTCCCATCACCCCAATGTTGCACCTCTGTGCATATTTTACAAGTATTTTAATGAAATGTGCTCTGATGAATTTGTTACTTTAGTGCCCCCTTGACATACATATTCCCAACAAACCTGCTTAGCAACAAAATCTCACCGCTTCACTATTGATGTCCCTAAATGCCAAAAAGTTTTTTTTTTTTGTTCTGAAATCTTTGCCAAATGTGCTATTAACCAATATTGTCTTGTTACATGTAAAACAGAAAGAAAAAAAAAAGTCACCTATGAAAACGAGAACCTCCCAAATTAAAACCTTGAATAATTATCTAAACTCAAATGTAAATTAATATTAAGCCGACTTCACATTGATAAAAGTTCATTATTGGATTTTAATTATAAGGTGAAGCTCAAATGATTAAAACTCGAGATAGATAACACCAAAAACATTAATATGGGAGGGGAGATTATCTTCAAAAGCGTCCTGAATTGATAATTGAGCACCGGACTTATAAAATAGATATTAATAAGTCCCTTGTACCCCCCCTCTTTTTTTTTTTTAATGGAGAGTAGATAATACAGTGGATGTGTTATCGGCAGCTCCAGTAACTCTCGTTTCTCCTTTTTTGTCCCTCAATCCTCATGCAAATGAGTGATTTTTCTGACAAAGGGTGAAGAAAAAGCTGCTTTACAGGTCGGTAGTACTTGGTGAACAGTAGTCTGAGATGTCGGAAATTTTTCTGTCTCTATGTCTATCCTTGTGGCCATATCACTAGGAAGGGTGCTGGAGGTAAATGTTTTGTCTGGGCTAACGTTATCTGCTTGATAGTCAGGGACCTGAACCTTGGATTAACCACTAAAGAGGCTGTCCTATCAGCAGGCGCAAAGTACTGGGACTGCTGTATTGCCATTTGGTGAATGTATTTTGGACCATGCAGTAGTTTCTGGTGGGGCCTCTCGATGCCATACTAGTAGGTAATTGTTACGGCTTTACCTTTTCGTGTGCTACAAAAAAAAAAAAACATTTCCTGTCTTTTTCTCTCTTACTTTCCCTCTCTATCCTGCTTCAACCAAGTATGCCGACCTGTTCCACAAATCCCAAAACCTTAACATGAAACCTCTCCCCCCAAAAAAAACTCGAATAAACAAATTATGATAAAATATTACAATGGAAAATTTTATATTAAAATTAAGATTAATGAAAAATAATTAAATGACAATAATAGAATTATAATTTATGAAATAATAAATTTCATTAAAATAGTAGTAAAACTGAATTATATATGAATATTAAATTTAGATTACATCAACAATTGGTATAACCGAAAATAAAATACATATATTTTGTGATTAGTTTTGTATAAAATTAAATAAATATATAAACATATGCTACATATATTACAATTATTAATATTATCTAAGTAAATATATGTAGATTAATTACAAATAAGAAATTAATAAAATATTGATTAGAATATTTGTTTAGTCGTGTATATCAAAATGAATACAATTTATTAATACGGAAATTTAAATTTTAGTGACTTTACTTGAAAATTCAAACTGGTGTGATAAAAGATAAAATAAAAAGTAATTGCAACTTCTCTTCCAATTTTCGGATTTTATAATCATACTCAAATACATTTGATTTATGCATTTTTTTATTTTATTGGATTGGTAATTACTATTTCTTCTGAGGAGTTAAGGGCAGTATAGATTCATTGATTGATATAATTAAATGAATTATTTTGCACTACAAAACAGTTGCTGTCAATAATTGTGAATGTCAAGGTAATTAAATAAATTGTAAGATGGTTAACATCATGAAATTTGGAATATAGACTTTTGTCATTTATTTGTTATATGCTCTGTAATTACATTGAGCTTCATAAATTAAGGATTAGTATAAATAAAAGGTGAAATACGATTGAAAAAAATCATATTTCCACTGAAATATATATATATATATATATATATATATATATATATAATTATCACTGTAATTATTTTTTAATACCTATGAGCAAAAGTAAATTTAAAAAATTCTAATTTATAAAAATACCAGAAACGCAGCGATGCAAATTTACATAACTTGATGTGGTAAACTTCTACCCCTCTTTTAGTAAAGAAACACTTGATAAATCATTAGATTTGACATCCAAATATACAGAATTGACTTCGCTTTATGAGTGTATCCATCACTGCTATTTAAAAACGTTTTGAGCCTACCTAGTCAGTAGGACATTTGATGAAACTTGCTGCATATTAATTTCAAAAAAAGTTAATTTGATTTATTAACTATTTGTTGTTAATTGAATAAATATTTTTATACTTAAAAAATTGTTAGCTAAAAACTTACTAAGTGTTGCAGTTGTCAATGTGAGATTTGTAACTGTAGTCAGCTTTTAATACTGTGAAGAGTATGAGTTTTGTCCCTTGAACCATGTGAGGAGTTGCCTCCCATTGTTTGATTTGTGATGTGTGCTTTAAGGATTGGATAACTTTGAGTTGTCTGCCATTTCTTTATAAAGATACGTGTGTGACGTGTGCTTCTTTCTTCGTTTTGTCATCATGTGAATAAACAAATGTATTCTTTTGCGTCTCTGTGTGCAAGGTTAAGAAATGTTACATTGTTAATTTGTTTTCTTTTGTCAACCGTTGATATAACTTCCCGTATGAAAATTAAGGATTTAACTAACAAAGGTTATTAATTAACCTATACTAAGTATATATTTATTTTTACACCTATTTACCCCAATCAATGCATATTGCCACTTGAACATAAGGAGCTACTTTATGAACAGGCCGTGTCTACTGGGCACCACATAGGAAGTTGAACAGACGGATGGGATGTTTGTTTACATTATATTTCAATATCAACATGTTAGTAGAGTCAGGGAAGCGGGAAACATGGAGGGAATTCCAAAGTCTAGAAGTTCAAGGGAGAAAACTCTTATGCCATATAGGAACCTCTACAGTAAAAGGGTGAGATTTTGCTGCTTGTTGGGTGAGTCACAGGTATTTACAAGTTCTGCAGGTTTGCCAGAGCACATCCTATTAAAGTTTTTGTAAAATAGGTACAGTGATGCAACATTGTTGTGATTGGACAGGGGTTGGAGATTGGTTGATAGTGCGGGACCTATTAAATTGTAGACTTTTTTTTTTATCTTGTCTAAGAGTGAGAGACTAGTGGTTGGTGCACCAATCCAGATGTGGCAACAATATATCATACATGGTTTAATGGTGGCTTTATAGAGATACGGGATATTGTTCCAATTCATGTTGCCTGTGAACATATATATGTTATAACAACAAAAGCTTGTCTGCATTCAATTAACATCATCATCTCTAATATCAATGTTGAATTTCCAAATATCAAACTCCCCTCCCCTCTCATTCCACTCTAGTTAGCTTGTCGTAAATTCTTCAAATGACTACTTTGGTTATTAAGTGGCAGGTTCAATTTACATGACTACATTAAGAACAATCAACATGTTCTGTTGGTTTTCTTTAATATTTTTTTGCAAATTGACCTCTATTAATTCTGATTGGGTTGTAAGTTTGTATAGCTCAGAAATTTTGGACAATTTCTACCCATGATATTTGATCTGAAAAGAAAGATGACTGTCAATATTCAACCAATAAAACATATCTGTCTGTTTATTTCATTGTGTATCATTTTAAATGTCTGATGTTTTCAACTATCTTGTCTTATTCGTGCAATCAATCAATTTGTTTTATATATGATGTTTTTTTTAAAAATTCTTCTTTGTTCCATTTTTAGGTCAAAAACAGCGTGAGTCAACCTTGATGCTTGTTTCTGTGGTGGCTGAAAGTCTTGAACCAGATTTTCTGATGCCACCAAATACGAGTGATAATCGACCATTTCTCTTAGCAGTTAATTTAAGTTCTATAGAAGTTGGAATGCTTTTACCATTTTCACCCATTGAACAGGTAATTTTTAGATTTTATTTTCATTTTTAGAATTTTTCACAATTTTTTTTAAAACATAAAAAATACTTTGTGCAATTTCTTTTATTTCAACATATCAGATCTTAACTACGTTTAAAAAATATAAAATATTACAGTAATCGAGAATAAGAAATTCTAAACAAATAAATTGGATGCCATGGCTGGAAATTGAAACCTTGAGATCTTCAGTTCCTTCAAACCAACCAATTTGAACTTATAAGTCTAGTATCTTTAGAGTGTCTCTATTTAATGCTCTTTCTATCAAGTACATCACTTTATCACGTTTTTCAGTTCCTCCTGTTGCCAACTGACCCTGCTACCTCAACTATTCTTAACTTAAGCGCTTTCATCCATTCTTTGATCATATTAGCTTAACATCTGTTTTCCATATATGGGCATATGTTGACAGCATCACCCAATGCCTCTTAGTCATTTGAACACTGTCACATGTACACACTGACAAAAAACAAACGTAGTGACACATGAATTTTATTTTCCTCCAGAATTCCCCTTAAAAAATAAAAACAAAAAATCTCTCCTTCTACTTGCGCAACTGCCATTGCTCAAAGGCAGCATACATACTGCAGATTTAACCGACATGAGTCCAGTTCAAACAGACATAAGTATATAGAAGCTAGAAGTAACGTTAAGAAATAGCGACAGCTAAGAGAGAATTTACTGAAACCACTAAAAAACGCATCGGAGCACAAAAATTAGGAAATCGTGACTTCTGGAAAATCTACAACAGTGTAGTAAATAATGGGCAATCAACAATTCCCCCACTAACCAACAATCACGAGGTTGTTTGCTCAGCAACCGACAAGGCTAATATGCTTGCTAACTGGTTTGCCTCGAACTCCACACTGGACCCTGCCAACCACCTCCTGCCTGACTTTCCTTTGCAGACAGACACCACGCTAGATGATCTACAAATCACCCCTGCTCAGGTACATGCTATTATAAAAAACCTTGACACTTCAAAAGCATGTGGACCTGATCTCATCCCAGCTGTGCTGTTAAAAAAGTGCTCAGCCAAAGTAGCTCCAGTTCTCTCCGAACTCTACAACAAATGCCTTAATGAATCATGCTTCCCGGGCTGTTGGAAAACTGCTTCTGTGGTACCAGTATTCAAGAATTCTGGCAAAAGAACTGACCCATCAAATTATCGCCCCATTAGCCTCCTCCCACTTTTCGCCAAAATATTTGAGACCATAATTAACCATGCTCTAGTCCATCACCTTACAGATGCTAAACTTCTGACTGACAAACAATATGGATTTAGACAAGCCGGTTCCACAGCAGACATCCTCCCTGTAATCTCTGAACGTATATACCATTCACTGGACAAAGCAGGGGAAGGCAGAGCGGTAGATCTAGATATATCTAAGCCTTTTGACAGGGTATGGCATGAAGGTCTCCTCAGGAAAATTAAATCATACGGTATCACTGGTAGAATACTTAACATAA
Source organism: Euprymna scolopes (assembly GCF_053919585.1). Lineage (NCBI taxonomy): Eukaryota > Metazoa > Mollusca > Cephalopoda > Sepiida > Sepiolidae > Euprymna > Euprymna scolopes. The sequence goes on from NC_136485.1 coordinate 15,371,277, forward strand.
TTAAATCCTTCTTAGATAAGAGAAAAATCCAGGTTGTCCTTGACGGTCGTACATCTAAACAATATGATATAAATGCAGGAGTGCCTCAGGGGTCTATCCTTGGACCTCTATTGTTCCTAATATTTATTAATGACCTCTCCGACAAAACTGCCTCTGAGATGGGTATATATGCTGATGACACCACACTCTATAACAGGCATGACAGGAAAACAAATGAACACATAACTAAAGAAATGGCAAAAACACTAGAGGATGACTGCCAATCTGTAGTGGAATGGGGATAACAATGGATGGCCACATTCAATGCTGCCAAGACTAAACTGGTTTCCTTCAATAACTACAAGAAACCACTGCCACCAATAGCAATGGCCAGTGACTCCCTGTCTGAAAGTACATCTTTCAAACTGCTTGGCCTAACGTTCACAGGAAACATGAGTTGGAACAATTATATTGAAAATATTGCCAGGGCTGCTGCAAAGAAGGTAGGCTCTCTCTACCGTGCTAGAAAACTACTGACACCTGAAATTATCCTGTACCTTTATGAGGCCACCATTTGCCCATGTATAGAGTATTGCTGTCACATTTGGACTGACGTATCTGCTATTAGTCTCTCGCTCCTAGACAAGGTTCAAAAGAGAGTCGCCAATCTGATAGGCCCTGAACTGGCATCTAAGCTTCAGCCTCTGTCCCATCGACGAAACGTTGCATCCCTCTGCCTGTTCTACAAGTATTTTAATGGCGAATGCTCGTACAAACTGCAGACACTTGTACCCCCACGACATAGACACCCTCGACAAACCCGACAGGCAGCTAAATCCCACCCCCACACAGTAGAGATCCCTAGATGTAGAAGATCTTTCTACTCCAGTAGTTTCTTCCCCAGAACCGCTAGACTCTGGAATTCCATTCCAGGTCCCTGCTTCCCCAACTGTACTGACATTCAGAAGTTCAAGTGTAACGTGAACCGACATCTTGCTGCCCAAATCCCAACATAGTGCCCCAGTAGCTGCTGCCCCTGATAGTAGCCTCCTACACCACAGTGGCAATGTGCCTTGTTTGGGGTGAAAATGTTATAAAAAAAAAAAAAAAATACCTGTGATGAAAAAAAAATTATATTCCAAAAATCATGTAAATTAAGTAATTTTATTTTTAACTAAGAAAATCAAATTTTATGATTATGAGAGGAGCAACTGTTTTGCATAACCATCTTGAAAATAATCTAAAAACAAGAAAGGTAACTCAATAATAATTCAAACTTGCAAGATTTTTATTGTAATGTCAGTGAATTTCTATTTCCTTACAAAAATAAAATGGCTTGATTAATTTATGTGATTTTTAGAATATGATATTTTTGTCCTGTCATGGATACATACGTCATACAGATTTACAAAAAAATTTTTTTTTGCTATAGGGGTGATTCTGAACAAGAACCTAAACTTCTATCACTTATATTTTCTCACCTCAAACTCAACTTTTTAAACAATGTATACATGCAAAAATAGTTTTCAATCATTTATAAATTTCTATTTATCTTTCGAACGACTGTTTTCATCTTGAATGTGATTCTTACAATCTTTCTGCCAATGTAACCTCTGACCTTCAGTTGTATCATGTTAAACTCTGGAATCTTTTTTTTTTTTTTCACACAGTGATCACCACTTATCAAGGCCTGGAAGCCACTCAGGGATAAGGGTTATTGCAAGTACATTACGTTAGTGTGGAGATTTGATGAAGTGGTTACTTAAGGGGGCGGTTCATTAGGAATTTGTTAACATTGGACTTGAAGACATCCAAGTTGTAGTCCGGTGGGAAGCAGGCAGACGGAACAGAGTTCCACAGGCGTGCAGTTCTAAGAAAGAAGCTTTGTTCATGGAATCCGCGTTTTGATTTAGGCACAGATATAGAATGGGGGAAATTTTTCACAGTGGATTCAGCTAGACGGGTGTTTTTCGTGAAAGATTGGCGAGGGGGGACCAGAGATTGGAGTTCAGATGAGCACCTGCCATGGAAATAACGATAAAACAAGGACAGGCTCGCAACGTCTATTCTGTGGGAGAGAGGTTGCAGGGTAGAGAAAAGGGCATCCCCCACTAAGCCACGTCAAACATGTAAATGTGCATGGAATTATGAGCAGAACCTTTTAAAGTAGTATGTTCTCGTTCTATCAGCCATCACCATGTAAAAGTCTCAAGTCATTCACAATTGTATTGTTAGTATCGCCAGCACTGAGGATTGAGCCTTCAACCTTCAGAAAATTGTCACTTAGAACTGAATTTTACTTAGTACTTTGTGTTATGCCACAGATCGTTGCAGACAATTCTAGTAATTTTTGGAGCCTTAAACCTATTCATGATTTTAGATGTAAAGTCATACTGTTTATCAGTGTTTGTTTTACCTTTTTTATTCGAGCTGTCCAACACCTGCCAGCATGTAAAACTGATGTTAAACTGAATATAATGATTGTTCAGCATTCATGATTTTATTCATTTTCCAACATTTCTAACAATTGTCAGCGTCGATCTTAATGCATTTTCTAAGATTCAAAAGCAGTCTTTTTTTTTTTTTTTTACAAGGGTGTCACCACTTATCAAGGCCCAGAGGCCACTCAAGGATAAGGGTTAATAGTTATACATTAGTCATTGTGATTTTAGCATAGTAAACAGTGGGAATTTTGAAACTTGGATTACTTAGGGGGACGATTCAATTAGAACTTGTTCACATTGGACTTTTTCTTTTTTTTTTTTCATAGGTATCAACTCATTATCAAGGTCAAAGAGGCAACTCAAGGATAAGGGTTAAAGAGTGTACAGTAGAAATTGGACAATATAATAATCATTAGTAAATAAATTTGTTAAATTTGATAACTTATATGGAACGGCTCATCAAGAACTTATTTACGTTAGACTTGAAGACAACCATACCTTATCCAAGCTATGATCCATGCGACTACAAAACTAAGTGTATTAATGATATAATGATGTATGTGGTTCAATTTAAGTTAATGTTCTTGCATTGAATATTTCACTTTTTTTTTTATACAATACTATTTTCTTTTTTTATAAACATTGAAGTAAATGGCTTCTTTATGCTTTACAAGTATTTCCACACAATGTATTCTAATGAACTTACTACACTTGTGCATCCTCAATGTACATATCCTCAATCAACCAGGCTAGCAGCAAAATTCCACCCCAGATGCTGGAAAACTTTCTACTCTCATGTCTTCTATTCTCAGGCCACTTGCTTTTGAGATTCCTTCTTTCCCGGACTTGCAGAAATTTAATGTAATGTGAAAAAATATCTTACTACACAATTCTCTTACTTAAGATGCCTACTATAAATTCAGCCTCGAATCATGGTGATAAAATGCCTCGTCAACTCTCATAAGCAAATAATAATTAATTAAAAATTGGTACACACCTCTGATTTTATGCAACACGTAGGGTCCAATCACGCGCAAAAAAGAAAAAGCAAAACTGATGATTGCTGCGTCTAATTATATGATGGAGCTCGTAAATTAACAAGATTTCTCGTTACTTCATATGCAAATTAGATTTTGTTGGCTTGAATAAAAAACCTGTTTTTTCAAAGACGGATGAATTTGGAGTTGTGAGCTTTGACAACAGTGTAACGATTTTAACCACAAAGACTGTTATTGGAATTCTTTAAGATGAGTAAGTGTATATTTATTTTATTTATTTGCGGACTGTCATCTTTATATTTGTTTACTCATCTCAAAGATTTCCAATAATTAAATAATATACCATTCAGTACAGACTCGGCGATGGAAGATCAGATAACAAAAAACTTGGATTTATAAGACCAAAAAACTCCAACCTTGATCGCTCTTTGGGGTTTATGGCCCAGTGGATCTCTGCAGTTCCAGGTGAGTATTGTCTGAAGATAGTGGATTCAATCTTACCCAAAGCCGACCAGAGGATTAATTGGCCAAAACATGGTGAAATGACAACTATGGAAGGCAGTAATTACTGAGGATACAGTTAAGAGATTCAGTATTCCTATCCCGTCGTGGTTAACTACCTGATGAAGGCCAGAGGAATAGTTGGTTGAAACGTGGTGAAACAACAACTATAAAGATGAGGATAACCGTCCGCAAATAAATAAATATAGTTACCAATTTATTATTTAACCACAGTAAATAATTTACTCTACCTACAGAAAGATAATGATATTGATTCAGTTTTGGATTTAAATTGGGAGTTTGATCAAGTGTGATTATCAATTATCAGTTGATTGTTTGAGATGTTCATCTTCTGTACCTCAGTCCTGTCCATTATAGAAAAAAATAAAGGGAAATAACTCATTAACTTTGTAGTTATTGCTATTAAAAACATATTTTTAGTGCTTCTTTATTATTAGAGCAAAAATCAAAGTATTGAATTTCAAGTAAAACCAGTGGTATCTACTTATTTGTCATGTCACAGTAATGAACATATCCAAAAATTATGAAAAACGATATGGTAGAAAATTATTAAAACAATTTTCGAATACAAGTAGCAAAAGTTGCATTTTGCTAAATTAGCCTCAGATTTCAGAAAATAATTATCTCCTTTGTTACAAGTTGAACTCTTAGGTTTCTTTTTTTTGTTAGCAAAAGTCAATTTTCCCTCTCTGTGAAAACTATTTTTAGCTTATCGTTTTTCATAATTTTTGAATATGTTCTTTACTGTGACATGACAATTAAGTAGATAGCATTGGTTTTACTTGAAATTCAATTTTTCGATTTCTGAATTTTGCTTTAATAATGAAGAAGCACCATTTTTTTAAATGAAGACAGAAATGAAAAAAAAAAAACTCAAAAAACTTGTATTTTTATATGTTGCAAATCAAAATGTTCAAGTGTTTTTGACAAGGACAAATTTTTTAATCAATGAGTCAAAAGTTTTTTTTTTTAATCATTATTTTTAAATTTTCAACTGACCATTTAAAATATGTAAGTTAATGAATAAACTATTGCTATTTTCATTTTGATAAAAAAATTTTCTTTTTTTATTCAGATCCTTGAAAAAACTCCTTTACTCTGTGGCTACTTCAGTTTTATTGAAAACACAATCAAATTTCTAGTCAGCAGTGAAGAAGGCCCGCCTTTTGATGCCAATCAAATAATCCAGCTTCATTCAGTTTTAAAAGAGACATTGAAATGCGTTGTGCTATTCCTAAGCAACACGGCCAAAGAAGACAATTCACTCAAGGTAATAATGATATATTTCCCACTTTTTATTAAATCGTTTTACGTAATCTCTATGAATGTTTGTGTAAAATTGTAGCCCTTGAAGCTTTATTCAGTTATTTCTGTAGTACGGTTATAGTATGGTGTCGGAATGGCACTTTTCATGTACACTCGCATATCATTTGATCTTGTGCATCCTACGATCGCACATTTTTGATCTCGAAAAAAATTTCCTCATAAATGCTGCATATCATAGGAGTTTTATTTTACGTACGGTTCATATGTTTGTGGAAATTTATTTTAAATATACGATTGAAAAGCCCCGGAAAATAACAAGCAGCAAAATGCCACCCTTTCACTGTTGAGATGCCAAGATACTGGAAAGCCTTCTACAAATAGTTTCTTCCCTCACACTGCTGGACTTTGGAAATTTCTCCTCGTTTCCTGCTTCTCTGACTGTACTAACTTACAGAAGTTTAAATATAATGTGAACAGGCATCTTGCTAAACTCTCCACAGTTCCCTGTTAGACATGATCCCAGATAGTAGCCCTTATGTTCCAAATGGCAATATGCCTTGTTTGTGTGCAAAAAGAAAAAAATTATGTACAGTATGAATATAATTTGAAATCTATTAATGAGGTATAGTTAGGGAGATGCATTAAAGAGGTACAGTCAAAGTGAGGTACATCTTACTGACAGTGAAGAATATCTACCATTATGGAAAGCAAAATGCTTCACTGGGTGTTGAAAATGATGCTGCTCAACAACATCTGTAATGACGTCATCTGAAGGCGCTATGGCATTGTGCTGAACAGGAATAAGATGAGGGATTTGTGGCTCAAATGATTTGAACATGTGTTCAGGACCAACGATGAGATGCCTTTATATTAGACTTGCAGGGGTACCCAGCGTTGCTCGGGCCATATTAGACAAAGAGAAGAAACCTAGTTGCATTTGATCACGTCTATAAAAATGAATTGTGCCCATTTTTCAGTATTCTAAATTCACTTTTCAATAAATATTCATAAAATCATTAAAAATTATTTCTTTCTTGCGTAAGGACTTATTGTACCATTTAAATTAAAATTGAGTTTCATGCATAGTGTTAAAAAAAAAAAAACAACAAAGTTATTTTCAGCACTTCAAAAACTGCACAAGTTATTTTTATTTTTTTGACCAAAATGAACGTTTATATGTTTTAAAAATGATTACTGATTACTTGTGTTATTAAAAATAAAAAATAAAAGGTATACAAACACATACATTTTGCCTTCGTATAATAGAAGAAGAAGAAGTCGCTAGGAAGCAATCGAAAATATGATGATGAGATAGGCAAACGTCCTGTACAATGATCTTTACAAAACCAGCATTCACCCAGACCAAGTCTGTGATCGTCTTAAATGCAGACCTTATCATAGCTCGGAATTAACACGAGAAAAAGAAGAGTGGAAGGGGAGGTAATTAAGTCAGTCTTTAAATACTACAGTTGGTATTGTTAGGGAAATGAACTGGTGCAATCTATCGGTATAAATAGAATGATATTGAAAATGAATTTCAGTAACAAAATTTGTTATAAAATGTTTATTTTAAAAATGTTATACTAATGTTATTTGGATTATTCGAACTAATGTTTTTATCCTAAGTGTTATTTTCACAATGATATAACCTCTTTCTTCAATTGTATCTTGTTGAACTATGGACTCTGCACAGAATTTTTGAATGGCACCCTTTACTTAAGCCCTATGGGTAGACTGTTCTTGTTCTGTCAGCCATGGCTGGGTAGAAGTTCTATGTAACTCACAATTGTATTTTGAGTATCACCTGCACTGAGGACTGAACCTTCAGTTTACAGAACAGCTGAATTTAACCAAGTACTTTATCCATTACACCACAGGTCCTTGTGAGTTCAGCAGAAAGATTCCAGAGTTCAACAAGATGCACCTGAAGGTTGGAAGTTACATCAACCAAAATATGAAAATTACACTTAATACGAACAATAGTTCGAATAATCCAGATGACACAAATTATCAATCCTAATCTAAAAATTCAGAGACATAAAAATCCTGTTGTCATAAGCACGGTCTTTAAATTCATCTAAATTTTTATAACATTGTTTAATGTTGCTTACCTATATTTTGTTATTTTGATTTTAAAACATAAAATTTAATTTTAATTTCATAATCATATGATGTAGATTTGAAATAAATATGATTGGTTTGTAGAATAATTTCCACAACAAAACAACCAAATCAAACAAATATTTGAATATACATAAAAAAAAAAAGCTTGAAGCATAAAACCTTTTCTCCAAAATAACTAGATTCGGCATTAAATAACCTAAAAGGGTTGATATGCTGTAAAACAAACAAACCAAACTAAACACCATGAATAAATATTTGAATATATAAAGAACTTGAAGCACAAAACCTTTTTTAAATTTATTGAATTTGGCATTAAATAACCTGAACAGGATGGATATGCCATAAAACAAACAAACAAAAAATCTGAAGATATCAGCTTCCTGACATGTGTGCACTAAGTTATTGATGTTTTTTTTTTTTTTCTCTTTGCAAAACTCAATTATGTTCTACAAACTAAACACCATTAATAAATATTTGGAGATATAATCAACTTTTTTATTACAGGGAGTTGTTGTTTTGGTCAACTTTGGAACTTTTTAATCGGATTCTTTCAGATCAATTTGAAATAAATGCTGGATTCTAAATAATATTTCTGTAATCTGATTTTGAGTCTGTGCTTGTTTTAACGTTTTTCTTCTTGTCTTCGTTGCACAGGCGACGGATCCATTGATACAGGCTTGTGTGCGACTGGTTGGAATGTGGATGAGAGAAGAAAGAGAATCTTTAGAAGAAGAAATCTCGCAACTTTTACCTGTTTTATTAACCTTTAGGTTAGTAGCATTATTATAACTAACACTACTACTATTACTGTTGCTATCAAATAGAATATTTTTGTTTATTGCTTTATTTGTCTTTTAAAAGTAAATTAGTATAAATTCCAAAAAATGATTCAACAGAAGATAAGTGCTAGATTCAATTTTTACAAAAAAAAATCATTCACAGTAACGGTCTGACATTTTGTACTTTGAAATGGCGGATTATCAGATTGATTGTTGCAGTTACCTTGCTTGGATTTTGAGAACTTTTCCACATTAAAACATCTGATGAAACTATAAATCGAAAAACTGAAAATATTTTATTTTTACTTGTAATTATTTTTCTACTAGATCATTTTTGGTAATATTTTGGATTTATACTGATTTCAACATGGCATGTAAATACGTAATAATGTTTTCACCTGAAATGCGTTTGTTTCAAAATTCACTATTTTGTATAAGCACTGAAATCTATTTTAATAATTAAGATTTATAAATAGAAAACAATATCTCTCCTTACACCAAACATTGAATTACTAAATATCAGTTTGTGTGCATGCATGTATTTTATGATTGTTGACTTTAATTAATGGTGCTTATTTAGATTGAGATATCTGCAAAATATGGCGGCTCAAAATAACAGGAAAAACTTCTTAGTTAAAAATATCTACACCAAAAATTGCAGAAAGTTATCCAGTAGAGTTTTAATAAACAATAAAATTTACGATTCAGAGTTGAAAAACTCTGAAGACATTCCTGTCAAGCCAGCTTATCATTGAAGATTATCTCCCTTCCTCTCATCTGAAGATACAACACAGTCTTGTTGAGAATTTGTTGACTCCCAGTAGTAAATAATAGTAAATTAATTTTACTTTTATTAAAATTCTACTTAATATTTTTCTGCCATTTTTGATGTACACTAACATTTTTCACTGATAAGCAAGTATTTCCTTAAGTTTTCCTGTTATTTTATTTTAAACTGCCATATTTCAAACGTATCTTGATATAAGCACTAAATTAATTGATGAAATTATCATTTGTCTCAGATCAATTTGTGAATAATTCTTGTTCATTTCTCATAAGTTTAGACATATGCAAATTAGTTGGATTACCAAAAAGGTGATGTCTCTCGATTAACAAGCCTTAATTTGAAAAGGAACTAATTGTATTGAACCTGGTGGTTATCCATTCTATTCGTTGATGGAGATTTAACACTTGGTAAAACATTCTTGGACATTTAGTAGACACGATGGCTCAAATAAGAACTCTAATGTTTCGTCGCCAATCTTGTCTTGAAGGTGCCACATGATCATGATGATCATGATGGTTTTTCTGTCAATTTTTCACCTGATTATTTTTCCCTTGTCTGTGTCACATGCAGAAAGAATTCGATGCATAAATGTTGATTTTTAAACAAAAAATTTTAATCAGGTTTTTGAGATTGAAATCAAAATGTAATGTTGTATACGTTTACACATGTTTTAACATGTAGACTTAACACATTGTAACATGTTTGAAGTTTTCTTTATTGCATTAATATGAAAAGAGACAATATTTATTGTTGCTTGCATTGATTCTTTGACCATATTTGTTACGATATAAAATTTGATGGTTCACTTCTTATCATTGTTTTTTTGTCTGATTCTTTTTTTCCAATTATCTCATCTTGTGTATTCCATGGTTTGCCATAATGCAGAACTCATCGAGTTCCCTTTCAAACCAAATTCTCCAGAAAAATATAAATATTAATGTGTGACATCCGAATATTAATTATGAACATAACATTATTTTCATCGGAGTTGTAACCTCGATATAATTAGTATTAGATGAGAATAGTGATCGGATTAATCTAAATAAACCAAATTATCAATCCTCATCTCAAAAATGAAAATTATCATGATTTATGCTTGTTAAAAAATTTTCTCTTGAAAACTTTGCTTAACCCCCCCCTTTTTTTTGTTTTTTGTTTTAGCGAAGATTTGTTAAGTTTGGTTGAAGAAGAGAAACTAACGGCTGATAATGTTGTTGTGCTGACTTTTCTATTCGAGGGCTTGTGTCAGTTGGGCAGCGATGCAGAAGGCAGAGAATTATTGTTAAAATATCGAGCACACATTCCATTAGGTCAGTACTTGTTACAAGGATTGAACCAGCTTCACCAAACAGATGAAAATACACAGGTGGGTTTTGATTGAATTTTTACTTTTTTTTTCACAGGTATTTTAGCTTCCTATCCTTTTTTAAAAATTAAGTTTATCTTTTGAAAAAATTCTATAAAATTTCGACAGATTCACTTTTTTAAAAATCTTTTCAAAATCGTTCTTCCATGATGGAGAGGAAAAAAATTTGTTTTAAATATATTCAATCAACTCATCATTTAACACCACTGATCGCCAATTGGAATTTGAACACATCTTCAACCATGGAGAGAAAATAAAGCTACATACGTCATGTCTACATTTTAGTTGAACGCTTTGATGGATGCTCAGACTTACTTTTCTGATCTGTATTTGCCAATAATCTGTTAAGACAGTGGTTCCCAACCTCTCAAGAAATTTCCCCCAAACCTTGCATCCCCTAAAATTTCTGAACTCACACTTAAGTACATGGTTGGATCAAATCTATTCAGCCATGTACTTAATGGCCACGTAATAACAATACTCAACCTTAACAAAGAAGTGAGTACATTGCAAAAGATAACAGGAATAAGTCACATATAGCCAATGACCTTTTATTTTTTATCTAAACTTTTATCGCACCCCCTGGAATATCATTTTGTACCCCCTGGGGTTGCAAGCACTCCAGATTGTGATTTCTTGCTCTAAGAGATGCATCTTGAATTTTGAGAATACAATTATTGGCCAAGATATGACATTTTCTTTCTTTTACAAAAAGTGTCATATATCTTTGGAACAGACTATACACTCAGTATTAAGATCACTTTTTTTATTTGTTACCTTATTCGTTACTCATGGTCTTATGTTAGCGACATTTTTTTTTTACAAAGGAGTCATCACCTATCAAGACCTGGAGGCCACTCAAGGATAAGGGTTATTAAGTGTAGTCAATTGGATAATATTGTAGTAATTGTTAGTAGTGGAAATTTGGTAAATTGGATTACTTAAGGGAACGACTCCTAAGGAACTTGTTTACATTGGACTTGAAGGCAACCATATTGTAGTCAGTTGGAAAGCAGGGAAACAGTAGAGAATTCCACAGGCATGCATTTTTTGTCCAGAACTCCCGCTGTCCAACTGAAAAATATTGTATTTCAAAAATCATATTCATTGATCAAATAGTTTTATTTTTAAATAAAAAATCAAACTTTTTGAGTATCTGAGGAGTGACTGTTTCGCCTGCCATTTTGAAAAGAAACAAAAAAAACTTCAAGAAACAAAGGGAGATAACTCAACAATAATTCATACTTACTAGATTTATGTAGTAATGCCTACATTTTTACTTGCTTAAAAATGATTTTGTTTATAAAAATAAAACAACTTGATAAATTTATGTAATTTTAGGAGTATGATATTTTCGTTTTGTCATAGGTACACACATCACTTAGCTAGATTAAAAAGAAATACCATCTCTTTCCCGCTTTATTTTCTATTCAATCTGTACATGCGCATTTATGAAAGTGCAATATTTATTCATATTATTTGGATTCTTCAGACTACTGTTTTCATCTTGACTGTCATTTTCACAATATTTCGGTTGATGTATTCCCCGGCCTTCTTCAGATGTATCTTGTTGTACTCTGGAATCTTTCAGTCAAACTTGAATTGAGGAATCTGCACAAAATTTCCAACTATCCAATTTCAAAAAATCCAAATTATACCAATTATCAATATTCATCTCGAAAATTTAAAAATCCAATATATATAGTTAATGAATCTTATTTTTCTCCACCTCACCTGAACACTAACCCAGTCACAAATAACTGAGATAATGGCATGCATTCTGAATCTGCTATCTTGTTCCTTTTTGCATATCTTTTCTCCTCTGTTTCATTAACTTATTTATGGCTGCTCATTTTAATGTCACTTATTTGAATCTATGTTTTATATTCTGTGCATATAACCATATTGTCACTGCTCATGTAGTATTATTAGACTGGGTTAGTTTTCAGGTGAAAACTGGTCAATCGTATTTCCGACCATCTAACTTTGCAGTACCCGTTCCCCCCCTCTTTGTTCACTTTCCTTTCTCTCTTTTCATTCCCTTAATGGTGACGAAACATGTAATGAAAATGCCGAATAAATTGAATCGAAAAAAAAAATGGATAATAATGATGGTTTAGATTATTTGGATTCTTTGGACCGTTTTTCTCATCTTGAGTGTTATTTTCACAACATTTCGGTCAATGTAACCTCCGTCCTTCTTCTGGTGTAACTTATCGAACATGGGAATCTTTTTGTCTAACTCTGGGAATCTTTATCTGTTATGCCACGGGTCCTTGCTGTTGCAGGTTCAATCTTCAACGAGGGCAATTACAAAGAATACAATTTCAAATTACGTAAGGCTTCTACCCAGTTATAACTGAGCATGCTACCCCCATGGGTTAAATAAAGGTTTTTGTTAGAAATTCTTTGCAGATTCCTGAGTTATAACGATTCTCAGATTCGACAAAATATACCTGAAGAAAGTTGGAAGTTACATTGTCTAAAACATTGTGTAGATGAGAATAATCAAAATAATCAATCCTTATCTCAAAATTTTCGAAACGTATAGATAGTTTATTTCGGCCATCTGTAACTGTAACAGTCATATTGTCATAAATGCTTTGTAAGCAGAGTCATTCCTTATATGCATGGCTTTGTTTTTAAAGTATGACACATCTCACCGGAAATAACTAAAAAATAGCTGAAATATTAAACCATTATGAGTTACATCTTTAGCTTGGTGCGGTTTGCAAACACATGTGACTTAATTTTTGCGATTCCTTCTGATCCAAGACAAGTCGGTTGATGGACGCCCAATTGTTGAGAGATGTCCAATCAAAACATTTTCTCTCCACCTTTTCGTTGGCTTTCCTCTGCTTCTTTTGCTTTCTAACATACCCTCGAAGCATAATTTGACGTAACGATGGTTGATCGTTTGACATAACAATGGTTGATCATTTGACGTAACGATGGTTGATCGTTTGACATAATGATGGTTGATCGTTTGACATGCCCAAAAAGTTTAAGGGTTTTACTTTTGAAATATTAAAAGGAAAGATAATTGTGTTGTTGACTGCATTTTTACTTGAGATTTGTTTCTTTTTGCAGTTATGTGTTGAAGTAATGTGTGACCTTCTTGTGCAATTGATAGAATCGGATGCAACGATGATCGCTTCTGAACCTTTGTACGTTACTGTCATGCACAAACTCTCCCATGTGCTCTCTAATATTGGTAAGTTGAACTCGGAAAAAATTGTTTATTATTTCAAGAATACAAATTAAAATAAATTTTTTTGATTTGAAGATAAAATTTTCTAATTGTTAAACTTTCTACTGCTTCTTATCTCTCGATTGTTGTATTGACAAGTTAAAGTTGATGAAAAAAAAAAAAGGTATTCCAATAAAATAAACAGAATTACTCTCGAACACTTTTAACAGCCAGTTTTATACAAAACTTTTATCATGAATTTAGAAAATGGGGATGAAGTATGGAATAAGAACCCTGGAAGCCGATAGAATCAAAGGGGAGACTTCTCAATTGACACCGGTTGACTGCTAACACACGTGACATTTGTAAACAAACGTACATAACCTGAGTTGTTTATTTTTATTTGTTGATTTTAAATATTAAGGAAAAATTTTAAGAAAAGTGGGAGAACTATATTTTTTATGTAGGGTGCGTTTTTTTCTGATTGGGTGAAGGTTTTCCTTTTTTAACAAAACTTTTCAATAAACAAATGCAAAGATGGTGTCTATCGAGTAATTTCTTGTTTTAAAATGAGTTCATTTTCTACAGTTATTCAATTTTTGTTTTTCAGCCATTAAAGAAAAACATTTTATTTTGATATAGACATTTTTTTGCTTTAGCCATTAAAGAAAAACATTTTTTTTGATATAGACATTTTTTTTTTCTTGTTTACTTTTTGTATCTCTTACTGCTCTCGTTTTCTTTCGCTCACATGCTCCTATTCTGAATTCGTAGTAGTAGGCCGCCATCAATGGATTTTTTTATTTTTTTTTTACCAAAACAGTTATTTATTTTTTTTAAGATTAACTTATTTTGAACTGATATAAATTATTGCACAGTAAAAATTAAATTAAAACTAAAATCATTATTTATTTAAAAATATTTAATCAAGTAAAAATTTCATTTTTTACGTGATTACTAAATTTAAAAAGTTATTCTAACAATTTGAACGTTTTCATGCATTATTGCATGCAATTTTTACTAGTCAAAATCATAAAAACAAGAACCATTTATGTTACTGTGCTATTTTTTTGTCATAGTATTTTCAAGTTAAATTCCATTTTTATGATATTTTTGTATATTAAATCGCTAGAGGAACGTACAGAATAGTTACAAAACACCCTCCCCATGTTAAGAATGGTTTTTAAATGTTATTTCACCGTGGTGATATCATTTTCTTTTTTTGTTTTATCGAATTATTCAATCACTTAAAAATTACACGCAAAAGTAAATAAGAACCTTCAAATTGGTACTTGTACAGTTTAATCAAGACATTAAAAAATGAAAATATTGAAAAAAAGTTCATTTAATTTCATCAAGTAGTTTTATTTTTTATTTATTTTTTTTTTTTTTTACAGCGAAAAAACAATTTCTTATGATACCAAGCAAAAGGTTCGATTTTTAGGAAGAAAAGCTAGTATTAAAGATGGGGAGGGAGTGTTGGCGCTTTAACTGGAGTTATCTCCTATGGCGTGTTTAACAAATTCCATAATGGCTGACTTCAACGTACTCTCATAAAAACGTGTTTTTTCCCTGTAAAAAAAAACTTTAACAAATTAAGTGAAATTTTTTTTCGGAGATCTTCAGTCCAAAATGGATACGTACAATATAACCTTTTTTTTGATATTTTCATTTTTTAATGTCTTGATTAAACTGTACAAGTACCGGATATTTTTTTTTGATTTAATAATCATATCAGAAATGGAATTTTTATTTAAATATTTCGAAATAAGAAAATCATATTTGTTTTAATTATTTATAAAAAAAAAATCATTTTTGTTTTAATTATTTATAATTTTTTTTGCCATACTTTTGCTTACAGAAAAATATGAAAAAGTTTGTAAACTGATCTCGGTAGTATTTCGTTTATTAAGTTTTGTAAATTGAACTAAAGATTTAATATTTGATGCATAAAAATTGCCTAGGTCTAAAAGAGTTTCTCCTTCACTCAATGAAGACAGGAATATTCGAAATTCTTATTTAAAAAAATCACAATCTCTTTGTTCATTTATTAAAATCTTTTGTATAAAAAAGAGCCCCACTTCCCCTAGAAAAAAACTTACACAACATAAAAGTATATATAGTTTTTCTAATTTTGTTTAAATAAATATTTCCTTTATATTAAAAATCAAGAGATAAAACAAACAACTCGGGTTGTGTATGTTTGTTGACAAAACCATTCTTAACATAGAGAGGGTGTTTTGAAACTATTCTGTACTTCCACCTAACAAGTTAATAACAAAAATATCGCAAAAATTGATATTAACTTTAAAATACTATGAAAAAATAGCGTGGTAACATATCAATCGTTCTCACTTTTGAATCCAGTAAAAATTCCATGCAAAGATCAATCAGAACTTTAAAATTTGTTTAAATAACTTTTTAAATTAAGTAATCAAGGAAAAAGTGAAATTTTTACTGGATTAAATAATTTGAAATAAAAAATGATTTTTGTTCTAAATTTTACTGTGCAATAATTTATATCAGTTTGAAATAGATTAAACTTAAACAAAACATTATTAACCGTTTAATAAGAAAAGAAGTCCACTGAAGGTGGCCTACTGCTACGAATTCAAAATAGGGGAATGTGAGCGAAAAAAAAAAAAATGAGAGTAGAAACAAAAAGTACACAAGAACTAAAAACAAAACAAAAAAAAAAAACGCTGCCTACATTTAAAAATAAATATTTAATGTTTTTCTTGAAAAATGTTTTTCTTAAAAAACAAAATTGAATAATCGTAGAGAATGAACTCATTTTAAAACGAGAAATTACTTTATAGACACCATCTCTGCGTTTGTTTATTGAAAAGTTTTGTTAAAAATAAAAAGGAAAGCCAAAAAAAAAAAAACACATCATATATAAAAATATATTCCCCAATCACTTTTTTTAAAAAATCATTCCTTAATATTAGAGAAACAAAACTAGAATCGGACGATCAAGCCTTTATGTGCTTTAGACTTAACATGCAACATAACATCAGTTACTTTTATTTTCTCTACCGCTCTCTCTCGACCCAGGACTGTACCCTAATAAACACAATCTCTGACAGTATAGATACAGCACTTTCCCTTGACACTAGCACACAAGTACATGTATTTGGTGACTTCAATGTTCACCACAGCAACTGGCTTGGATTTTCTACTTACATAGATGCAGCTGGTACCACAACGCATAGCTTCTCTATGTCTCATTCCCTATCACAGATGGTTACGTTTCCAACCTGTTTCCCAGACCAGCATGAACAACACGCTTCACTTCTAGATCTGTTTCTGACCACAGTTCCTGATGATTGTGTAACGAATGTCCACAGCCCACTCGGGAACGCCGATCATGCCGTAATAATGGTTGAAATCGCCCTAAACTCTAGAGCCAAAACTGAAGAGCCACTGCTCAAAACAACGAGATATTATAAAAAGGCTGACTGGGAAGCCATCAGGGATCTCCTCAGAGATGCCCCATGGCGAAATATCTTTTCACTTCCTGCTGAACAGTGCACCAAGGAAACGACTGAATGGTTCAAAACGGCAATTGAAGCACATGTTCCCGCGCGGAAATTGTATAGCAAGCCCCACTCTCCCCAATGGTTTACTTCTACTTGTGCAGCTGCCATTGCGCAAAGGCAACATGCATACCACATATTTAACCGACTTAAGTCCAGCTCAAACAGACAGAAGTATATAGAAGCCAAAAGTAACTGTAAGAAAGAAATAGCGACAGCTAAGAGAGAATTTACTGAAACTACCAAAAAAAAAAAAAAAAAAAAAAAAGCATCAAAGCATAGAAATTAGGAACCTGCGACTTCTGGAAAATCTACAACAGTGTAGTAAATAATGGGCAATCAACTATTCCCCCACTATCCAACAGTCATGAGCTTGTTTGCTCAGCAACCGAGAAGGCTAACATGCTTGCCAGTCGGTTTGCCTCCAACTCCACACTGGACCCTGCTAATCACCTCCTCCCTGACTTTCCTTTGCGGACAGACGCCACACTAGATGATCTGAAAATCACCCCTTCACAGGTGCATGCTATCATAAAAAATCTTGACACTTCAAAAAGATGTGGACCTCATCTCATCCCAGCTGTGCTATTAAAAAAATGCTCTGCCGAAGTAGCTTCAGTTCTCTCCAAACTTTACAACAAATGCCTTAATGAATCTTGCTTTACTGCCTGCCTTCTGTGGTACCAGTTTTCAAGAATTCTGGTGAAAGAACCGACCCAGTAAATTACTGTCCCATTAGCCATCTCCCACTTTTTGCCAAAATAGTTGTTGGAATCCATATTAAATAAAGAAGTAGTCAACCACCTCAGCAGAAACAACCTTCTTAGTGACATGCAATATGGTTTCCGCTCTGCAAGATCTACAGCAGATGTGCTAACGGTTATATCTCATAGGATTAGTGAATCTCTTGACAAAGGCTTCCTTTCCAGGGCAATTGCTCTTGACATATTGAAGGCCTTCGATAAGGTATGGCATAAGGGCCTACTTCACAAGATTTCCAGCTACGGTATCACTGGAAATGTTTTCTCAATCATTAAATCATTTCTCTCCGATAGTTTCATAAGAGTAGTGAAATCAGAGGGCCACAGTATTAATGCTGGAGTCCCTCAGGGATCTATCCTGGGCCCAACTCTCTTCCTGATCTACATCAATAATCTCCCAAAACACATACTCAAATCATTCGTTGACATCTATGCTGATGACACGACTATCTATGGCAACACATCAAAGGCTGTAAATGACAAAGTTCTCTCTGATTCTCTCTCCTCTGATCTCGAGCGGGTAAGACGTGGCTGGTTACCTTTAATGCATCTAAAACCAAACTCCTATCCTTACATCATCAACGCTCTGATCCCCATCTGGCATCAATTGAAATGGATGGCTCTCGTCTAGGAGAAGCTCCATGTTTTGACAAGCTTCTGGGCTTGTCCTTTACTCCTGATCTGAAATGGAACACGTACATCAAGTCTGTTGCCAAGGTCGCTGGAAAGATGGTGGGATCCTTCTACCGCTCCAGAAGATATCTCATTACTGATGCAATTCTCTGTCTGTATAAAAGCCAAGTACGTCCAAGGATGGAGTACTGCTGCCACATCTGGGCAGGAGCTGCTAAAAACAGCCTATCCTGCCTTGACAGAGTACAAAATAGACTGGTTTAGTGGGGGATGCCCTTTTCTCTTCCCTGCAGCCTCTCTCCCACAGAAGAGACGTTGCGAGCCTGTCTTTGTTTTATCGTTATTTCCATGGCAAGTGCTCGTCTGAGCTCCAATCTCTCGTCCCCCCTTGCCAATCTTTCACGAGAAACACCCGTCTGGCTGCAACTACTGTCAATAATTTTCCCCACTCTTTATCTGTGCCTAAATCCAAACGTAGATTTTATGAGCAGAGCGTCTTTCTCAGAAGTGCACGACTGTGGAACTCTTTTCCGTTTGCCTGTTTCCCACCTGACTACAACTTGGATGTCTTCAAGTCCAACATAAACAAATTCCTGACAAAATGTCCCCTTAAATAAGGCACTCTATCAAATCTCCAATACTAATGATTACTACAATACTATCTCATTGATTACTGTACACGCAATAACCCTTATCCCTGAGTGGCCTCCGGGCCTTGATAAGTGGTGACCTCCATGTAAAAAAAAAAAAAATTTGAGTCCATAATTAACCAGGCTCTGGTACATCACCTTACAGATACTAAACTTCTGACCGACCAACAATATGGATTTATGCAGGCCCGTTCCACAGCAGAATCCTAACTGTAATCTCTGAACGTATATACCATTCACTGGACAAAGCAGGGGAGGGTAGAGCAGTAGCTCTAGATATATCTAAGGCTTTTGGCAGGGTATGGCATGAAGGTCTTCTCAGGAAAATCAGATCATACGGTATCACTGGAAAAATACTTAACATAATTAAATCTTTCTTAGATAAGAGAAAAATCCAGGTTGTCTTCTACGGTCGTACATCTAAACAATATGATATAAATGCGGGAGTGCCTCAGGGGTCTATCCTTAGACTTCTATTATTCCTAATATTCATAAATGACCTCCCCGACAAAATTGTTTGTGAGATGGGTATATATGCTCCACATTCTTCTGACATTTCCAGTCTCCTCATTCTCAAACAGCAAAACACATGTCTGGTTTTAACAATAAAAATATATATCTATTTTAATTCAAGTATTTTTGATACCTGCCATTGTCCGAGATTCTATTAGACAATCTTAGCATATTTACCTGGTCTTCCTCAGGACCCAGGGGGTCTCAGCCTCCTCAATGGGGAGAAAATCGCTCCCTCAAGTCAATCATGTTACACATATTCGTTTGCTTTTTTGTCAAACTTTGTTTGCAATGCCAAGAGGGGTACCCTGCTAACTGGGAAAACCTAGGTCCCCTTATCACCTGCCCAGCGGACGCTGCACTGCACAAGACTAGATGCAGAATGCCATTGTCTTATTAGACAGAAGGTTGCCATTTGTAATGACGACAATTATCTCCATTTTTTTTTTTTTTCAGAATCTCTAATTGTATGTGTTTTATCATTTCATCAGAGGCAAACACATTTCAGAGGTGGGAATCATTCATGTTCTCTAAGGAACTTTTAAAAACTGCAAATAATCACCTCCCCTCACTCTTCCCTGTCAAATTGATAAAAAATATAAATACTAAAGCAATGGCTCTTATTTAGAAAATTCATTTTCTTAAGTTGGAAAATTTTGAAATGTTTTTAATTTTGTGTAAATAATGATTTAAATTTTGTTAGAAATTAAAGTTTTTTTTCAATGGGTTAGGATTTCATGCTGCTTTTCAGAGAAAGATAAAAAAAATGAGACATATTGCCATTTGGATGTAAAAAGCTAATATTTGAGATTATGTCTAGCAGGGGACTAAGTGGATGAGCTGCAAAATGTCTGTTGACATTACATTTAAACTTCTGCAGGTTAGTACAGTTAGTGGAGCAGGGAGGGAATTACAACATCCAGCAGTTTGAGAAACTATTAAGAGTAGAAGGTTTTCCAGTATCTAGAGATTTCAACAGTGAAGGGGTGAGATTTTGCTGCTTGTTGTGTTACGTACATCTGTGGGGTAAAAGTGCTGCAAGTCCATCAGAACACATTCCATTAAAGGACTTGTAGAACAGAATAGAATTGCGGCAATGAGACAGAAGTTGGAGTTTGGCTGATAGTGTGCGACCTATTAGATTTGAGACTCATTTTTGGACCCTGTTTAAGTGTTAGACTTCTAGCGGATCATCATTCTTGTTACGTTTCTAATAATAGAATGAGAGAAGTAAGTGAACCAACACACTTTTGTGATTTAACATTTATTTTACGATTGTTTTCTTTTCAGTCTTTGAAAGTGAAACCATAAGTCTTGGAGCTGCTGTTTCATTATTGGGTTTGAATCTCTTACAGCTACCTCTTTTGGCCAAAGGTTAGATTTGCTTTTTTTGTTTTGAAAATTTCAAACTATGAATATTTGTTTTTTTGTGGCAGCTTTTTTTTAGATGACAATTTTAAATGTCTATACGAAAATAATCTGGAAACTTATTTAAGGCACCTTCTCAGTTTTTAATATGTGGAAAATCCAGCTCCCGAAAAAGGGGTACTCTGGATAGGAACAAAAATAAAAATTGCCTCAGTCAAGAAGGATTTCTCTTTCACTAATCGAGGACAAAAACGGTGAAGTGTAGCTTGCCATCTGTTTCTCTCCCTCTCCCTCCCTTCCTCTCTTTCTCTCTGTCTCTGTCTCTCTCTCTCTCTCTCTTTCTATCACCCTTTCCATCTCTCTTTGAGCCCATTTCTCTCTTACCCCCTCTATATCACTTCCTCTATCTCTTTCCCTCTCTGTCTCTAACTCCCCCTCTCTATCTCTACCTTTCAATCCCTCTATCTCTCTTCCTTTCTTTCCCTCTCTCTTTCTCTTTTTCTGTCTCTATCTCTCTTTCCGCTCATCCTATTTTAGTCACCAAAATTATGGACAGTGAAAAAGGCATTGTGAAAACCTGGATAAATCCTATTTTAGTCCCCTAAATTACTGTGATTAAAGCATTGTCAAAACATGAAACAATTTTATTTTAGTCACTTAAATTATTTACAGTGAATAAGGCATTGTCAAAACATGAAACAATTTTATTTTAGTCACTTAAATTATTTACAGTGAATAAGGCATTGTCAAAACATGAAACAATTTTATTTTAGTCACTTAAATTATTTACAGTGAATAAGGCATTGTTAAAACATGGATAACTCTTGTTTTAGTCACTTAAATTACTTACAGTGAGAATAGAAACTTATTTGAAAATTACTGCTAATTAGAACAGCACCAGGAGGAAATGGTAAAACCCTTCTAATTAAATCGATTTTGGCAGCCATTTAATCACAAAATGACATAGCTTTAACTTTTGCTTCATGCGGAATAGATGCAACCTTACTACCAGGTAGAAGAACTTCTTATTCTGCTTTGAAATTATTATTAAACATTCAATTTTTCAAAATTCCCATGTTCAATCTCTCCGAAACATCCAGCATGGGAAAAATATTGCAAAAATGCAAACTTATTGTTTCAGATGAATACACAATAGCACAAAAAAATCACTTGAGGCTCTTGATTGATCCTTGAAAGATTTGCGTGGCAATGTCAGACCATTTGGAAATGCAGTAATATTGCTTGCAGGAGATTTTAGACAAACGTTATCTGCAATTTCTCAATCAACACCAGCAGATAAAATGAATGCTAATCGTTTAAATTACAATCGTTTTAAAACAATTACATCTTTTCAGGACGTTGAATACAAGATAGAAAAAAAGCAAATTTTCAGAATTTTATTTAATTTCAAGCTAGGTCAAAAAGCTGCTGAAACAGCTTCCGATATCAACAAAGCGTTTGGCCCAGGAATCACTATTGAATGCACAGTAAATGATGATTTAAGAAATTTTGTCGTGATGACAAGTGTCTTGAAGATGATGAGTGTAGTGGTTGGCCATTGGATGTTGACAATGATTAATTAAGAGCCTTAGTCGAAGCCAAATCTATGCACAACTGCTTGAGAACTTGCTTCTGAATTAGACATAACGTATACAATGATTTCTAACGACTTGAGAGAGTGGAAAAGCAAGAAAAACTGTATAAAGTGGGTTCCTCACAAATTGAATGATAACTAAAAATGCCTTCCTTTCTTTTATGCAACAAGAACGACTCGTTTCTCAATGGGGTTTTGACTTACGAGAAAAACTGGATTCTTGACAACAACCGGTGATGCTCAGCTTAGTGGTTAGATACCGACGAATCTCCACGGCACTTCCTGAAGCCAGAGTTACTCTAAAAGAAGGTCATGCTGACTCTTTGATGGTCTGCAAAGAGTCTCATTCATTAGTTTTAAATGCAAGCAAAACCATTACAGCAGAAAAGTACTGTCAACAAATGGATGAAATGCACCAGAAACTTCAACAACATCCAGCATTAGTCAACAGGAAAGGCCCAGTTTTACTCCACGACAATGCCCAATCTTGCGTTGCTAAATCGACCCTGCAGAAGTTGAACAAATTGGGCTACGAACTCTGCCATAATCTCCAGACCTCTCACCTATCGACTACCACTTTTTCAAGCATCTCAACAATTTTCTGCATGAGAAATGCTTCAAAAACCTAAGCAATATCAAAAACGCCTTCAGCTACTTCGTCGCCACCAGATTTTTACGTTACTGGCATAAATACACTTGTTTTGCATTGGCAAAAATATGTTGATTCTGATGGTGCTTATTTCAATCAATAAATTTTTGTTTGAACCGAAATATGTACTTCTGAATTTAAAAGTTGAAAACCATAAGAACTTTCTTGCCAACATGATAAAAAAACTTGAAAAGAAATTGTAGTGAAATGCTTTGTGTTGCCAATGATATAACCATAACAAATTAATCAGAAACAAAGTTTGATTTCTCAGCTTAAATACTATTTAAGTCTTACTTGGAAAATCCGATAAATAACCTTATAGATATTTTTGTAATTTTGATGTGAAAAGTTTTGTATCATATTCATTTCAATAGAAAACAAATTTCTATGAAAATACCCGTCCCAGGACAGGTAAAATTAATTTTTTTTGCACCACTTTTATGTTTGTTTATAAAGATTAACAGTGAAGATATAATTAAACCTTATGCCTAGAATCCTTATTCCACTTTGGATTAAAACCCATTATATGATTTTGATGCCAGAAAATGTCTAAAATTTATGGGGTCTTAAGAAGTAAATGAAATTAATGGAATTGTTTTATTAGTGTTTAATGATTATCAATAAAATTTAATGTAAATCTGAAATATTTAACTTTTACAATGGGAGGTAATACCATTAAAAGTCCTTTAAAATGCTCCAAAGAAAATGAAATTTGGAAAATATTTATTAATATCTAAGTGGTTAATAGCACAGATTGTAAACGTGGGTTATCAAGTTTGAATCTAGTTTGTTCTACAGAAATACTTTCATCAAACCCACCTTATGTATAACCTAAAAAAGAGGTAAAGAAAACTATTAAAATTTTACAAATATCTGAAATTTTGCTTTGACCTCATCGCATTAAACTAAGTAAAATCAAAAATAACCCACATTATCCACCCTTATGTTTAATAGCAGTGTTCCAAATTTAATAATAATCAGTTAACTAGTTTTGGATTGGTACAAAGAAATATATACACAATGCTAACTTTCTATATAAAAAGATATTAATCTTGATAAATGCGAAGTCTTTATTTCAGATATGAATATTTTTAAAATAAAATTTTCTTTGAACAAAAAAAAATGTTTGAATCTGATGCCATAATGGCATTTTGTTCTTGCAGAATTTGATGAAGAAAAGTTGCAAGCATTTTTGAAAGCCGTCATTATTTTCCTGAGTAGAGTTCATATTTTGTCAACAAGTCCAAGTAAAAAGAATAAATTGTTGGTCAGTGAAGATTATCTGCCCCATTGGGGTGACATTTCGAATTATTGGATCTCTGCCATGCACGGTAAATATTATGTTTGTTCCTCTGACCCCTTTTATGTTTCATTTTACTTCAAAGTTCTGGGAAATCAAAGGATGGAGCCTCCTTTCCAGGCTAACACTTCATCTCTATATGAGATACACGTAGATATTCAAATATTCCATTAAAGTTCTCATTTACCTCTCAAGCACTAAGTTAGTAAAAAAGTTGAGAACATAATTTTCCTCTCCATAATTGACCATTTAAATGAGTTATAGTATACATGTCTCTTGTAGTCTTTTGATCTTACTGGATTCCAAGACAAGAAATCATCTAGTCTGGTGGCATATCTAGTTATATGCTGTTACTTGAAGAAGGTGCATCATCCCTTGTGTGGGTTTATCATACCGAGAAGATATTTGGGCTGCGAATGTTATTTTGAATATTTAGTCAGGGTTTACTTGTAAGGAAAAGTATCCTCATGCCAGGTTGTTCTGACAAACTCTTGTACAGAAAGACCTTAGACAATCGAGGATTGTATCTAGTAGGCATTCAAGTTCTCTCTTTATGCTGTATGTTTCTTCTTAAAATGTTTGAAATAATTCAGTTATAAATGCAAAAGATTATTTTTTTCATCACGCTTATATTACTATCTTAACAGCTCATGGTTATTTGCATCATAGCCTTTAGAGCACAAAGACCCAAACACTATGCTATGTTTAATTTAACTGACGGTGAGTTTTTTTTTTTTTTATGTATTCATTAATTGTGACAAATTGGAACTCAATTGAATTCAAACTTGCATCCAATTATCAAGGAAAATTTTAAAAACGTCATCAAACATAAACCTTATTTCAGTCTTCATTTTTATCCTTGATTTTGTGAACTTGCTCAAATAGAATTCAATTCTTTCAATTTGCTCAATCATCTTGCTGTTTTTGTTCAGGATTAAATCCAGAACTTGAAGATAACGTGGATGTTGATTAAAAAGTATATGTTATTTTGATCATCGAGAATAGAAAGTGGACCTTGAATTTAACTACATCTGCCAAAATCTCTTCCTCTCTCATTTTGTTCTTACATTCCAAAGGAAGAAGGATTTGTTGGTTTTGTTGGCATAAGATTTTCAATTTTTGTTGACATAATAAGATTTTCAATTTTTGTTGACATAAGAAGATTTTCAATTTTTGTTGACATAAGAAGATTTTCAATTTTTGTTGACATAATAAGATTTTCAATTTTTGTTGACATAAGAAGATTTTCACTTTTTGTTGACATAAGAAGATTTTCACTTTTTGTTGACATAAGATTTTCAATTTTTGTTGACATAAGAAGATTTTCAATTTTTGTTGACATAAGAAGATTTTCACTTTTTGTTGACATAATAAGATTTTCAATTTTTGTTGACATAATAAGATTTTCAATTTTTGTTGACATAATAAGATTTTCAATTTTTGTTGACATAATAAGATTTTCAATTTTTGTTGACATAATAAGATTTTCAATTTTTGTTGACATAATAAGATTTTCACTTTTTGTTGACATAATAAGATTTTCACTTTTTGTTGACATAAGAAGATTTTCACTTTTTGTTGACATAAGAAGATTTTCAATTTTTGTTGACATAATAAGATTTTCAATTTTTGTTGACATAATAAGATTTTCAATTTTTGTTGACATAATAAGATTTTCAATTTTTGTTGACATAATAAGATTTTCAATTTTTGTTGACATAAGAAGATTTTCAATTTTTGTTGACATAAGAAGATTTTCAATTTTTGTTGACATAAGATTTTCAATTTTCTCCTTTGACTGTTTTTGAATTTTTGAGATGACAGTCGATAATTTGGATCATTCGGATTACTGTTACATTGGCCAAAACATTCTGTGAATAATATTCAAGATTAGAACTGTAGTTCAAATCGTCCAAATCATTTAACTGTGAATTTATTAATATCTCTAACCTTGAGTGTTTTTAGCCTTGATAAATGCCGATTCATTAGTTAAAAAAAGATAATGTTACTTTGATACAAATTTATAGTTTACAATTTTCAAAACATTTTGAAACGATGCTTGAAATGATGTCTGAAATGATGTCTTATATGATTATATGACACACCAGTTCTCATTAAATCACCAAAGTTAAATGACATTGAGTCTGATCAGTACTAAAATAGATGACCATTTGGTAACACCAGGTGTCTTGAAGTATAGAGAGAGATAGGCACTGTCAGACTATTATTGCTCAAGATATGCTACATGGAATAATTCAGTGCCTTCGCGACCTTGAAGAGACTCCTCCATCATGATGTCTTAAATATACCCATCTCAATTACTTCAGCTTTTCTAAATGAATGCGATTCTCAATTCGACGACTTCTAAAGATGTTAATTTCTTCATCAGATTTTCTCAAGTGTTTGTCTTCTTTCAGTATTAACAGCTTGTGTAAATGTTCACCCAAAGATGATCGTTAGCCAGTTGTTGAGAAGTGCTTGGCTCACACGGATACTCCACTTATTAAAACATGTACAAAGTAAGTAACGCTTTTCTCTACACAAAACATGTTAAAAGCATGAATTTATGACAAGTTATTTGAATTATTCTCATTTTATGTTTTATTCTCATGTATTTTCCAATGTTTGTCAAATGCATCTTTTGCAATACTAAACTTTTAACTCTTTTTTATCAAATTAAATATTTAATTTAATATTGATCTGTAGATGTCTATTATGTATTCAGCAATATTATAGGCCCTGTCGGTGGGGCATTAGAATACGCCGACTGCCCCCCCCCCCCCCTGCAGAGGGTAAAAGTCCCTCAATGGAGGTCCTGGATATGACCTTAAACTATATCCAGTGGTAAGGCCCCAGCTTGTGGGCTTTGGGGAGTGTGGAGCCATCCTTTAATTACCATTGCTCCCAGGCCAACTCTGACTCGGAGTGGTAGTACCTGTTAGGGTCCCAACTATGGGTTAAATAGAAACCGACGTGAAAACAACAAATATATTCTATTAAAAAATTTTTCTTCAAAATCTTTGGATTCGGCATTAAATAACCCAAAAAGGGTTGATATGCCGTAAAACAAAAACAACCAACCAAATCAGCAATATTATAACTAATTATATAATACTAGCGGGACCTGTGGAAATTCCACAGTGGACTCTTTCATATGTAATATATTGATGTTGGCATTCTGTGGATGTTCAGCTCTGATATTACTGTAGCTCTTTTATTAAAACTTCAGAAGTATTTATCTAAGCTAGCAGGGATGCTTGGCATAGCCCAGTCGTAAAATATCCTTAAATTTGATATTTTAATTTATGCAGATTTCGGATATATTATTATAGAGTCAATTTTCTATTGATTCTTATATATTATAAAGTTATGATTTCAAAAATAAAAAAACATATCCATATGACTTAAGTGTGGTAGTTTGAATTGAAACCAAAACTTATGAAGAAAAAAAAAAAAAAAAAAATATATATATATATATATATATATATATATATATACATATATATATATGTTGTTTTGAAAAAAGAAAAACCGAATGAATTTATAAAATAGTCAACGTTTTGTCCCTATTGCAGAAGACATCTTCAGGATATTAAAAGGAAAAATGCAAAAAAAGAAAACGATCATAGACCATACGAAAATGAGAAGGAAATAGTGTTAGAATCCTATCCATATCGGGGAGGAAACTATGTGTGTGTATGGGAAGATTGGGTTGTTCAATGTCTATATATATACACTTTTAAAAATACGTTAAATAAATATGTACACTTTTTTTTTCACTCTAAACTTATTCATTTTGTTGAATTATTTAAGGATTAAGGAAAAACGGTTAACCAGGATCTGTTTTTATATTTTGTTCTTTGATTATTATTTTCCCTATACTAGGGGCTAAATGGTAGAAGCCCTTTCTTTGCGTCATAGTATTAGTGTTTAATATTAGTGCTGACTCTAAAAGTCTTCTTTTAGCTCTATCTATTATGTATTTAATAATTTTCGCATGATCTAAAGTAAATGAATGATCGTGTTCTGTACAATGGCAAAAGAGTGCATTTAGGGCGTTACCATTCCTTATATCTCTTCTGTGTGCCTAAAGTCTTAGTTTCAATTTACGCTGTGTCTCACCTATGTATGCTTTTTGACAATTGTTACATGGGATGGAATATATACCGGTGTCGGATGTGAGGGTTTTTGAAGAGTGCTTGGTAGTTTTTAATGTCTGTTTTATTGTTGTGGAAGTTGTTTGTATCAAGTGAAAACCAAGTCTATTAAGAGTGTCGTAGATTTTTGTATTTTTAGTGTGGGTGGGAATGAAAAGATGTCTGTTTAATAGTGAGGTATTTGTTTTATTTTTCTGTCAGTTTATATTATAGTGTATTTTCGTAGCATTTTTCTTTGCGTAAGAAATGAAATAGGACGGATACTGTAGTTTTTTTAAAACATTCGTAATGTATTGAATTTCATCATTAAGATATTGGGGGCTGCATATTCTAAAGGCATGCAAGAAAAAACCAATAATCATGCCAGTCTTTATTTTATCATTGTCGTGCGAGTAGTAGTGAATATAATCGTTTTTGTGTTATATATATATATATATATATATATATATATGAGCTTTATCTATTCGGCATTGCCAAGGAATCTTTTTGCTTAATTTCGTATAAGAAATTATATTTTTGGAAATATAATTTAATAAAAGAATATATGTGGTTATACAGTTGATTTTGTAATAAACTTTATAGGATGTTTTAAAAAATATTGAAATTTAAATCCCATAAATGCAAAATTTAAAATATAGTTATTCATGCATAATTGTTCTGTTATCTATGATTCATCAGTGTGGCTAAGCATAATGTAATTGAAACCCAGATGGCAGTCATAGCCAACCTTGATGTCCAATCTTATACGAACTGAATCACTTAATCTGCTAATATAAGTGGAAGAAATCCATCTGGCAAATATCTTATGCAATTAGTTATGAATGATACTTTCTACAGATTCTGTACTGATTTTGATCTTTTCGGTTATTTGGCAATAATTATGTTCAATACTCAGAAAGCTTTATTTCATACCTGACTTAATTTAAACACCTGTAAATTAGAAATTGTGATTATTTCAGAGTTGTTATTCGCCATGCAACACGTAGAGATAGAAATAACTGCACATGCAAAATTTCAGCTCAATCAGACAACTGAACGCCCCTCGTATGATTGAATAGAATTAATGTGTGATTAAATAGAATTAAATTTGACAGTAAAATATAATAAAATAAAAGAGCAGAAAATTAAAAAAAACTTTAAGAAAAAATTTAAGACTTCTCTCCTCAAAAATAGATGATTTTGATTTTCACTACAAAATCTGTTTATGACAGATGTGTATTTAAGTAAAATTTAAAAATAAATAAATCTACAATTTATATAAAAAATTAAACAAATATTTTGAAAAAAAAAAAAAAAAAGATGAAAGCAAAACCAAACATGAACTTTATTTTTTGCATAAAGTCTTATGAGTCTTATCTCTTACTCTGGATTGGTTGTAGTCAGATGCCATTGTTTTCATTAAAAACGTTTTTTTTTTAATTAGACAATCCTTATATAATTGGTGTGAGGTTTTTATTCTTTACTTCTTTTTGGTTATCTCCCTTTTTATCTTTGAAACAAAAAGCAAAAATTTTGCACAAAACATTTACATTATTCACACAAAGCTTGAAAAGTGGGTTCATACAAACCTTTCTCATATGAGAAAGGTTTGTATGAACCCACTTTTCAAGCTTTGTGCGAATAATGTAAATGTGTGTATATATATATATATATATATATATATATATATATATATATATATATATATATATAATGTGTATAGTCTAAAGAAGCTTTGAATAAAAAAATTGCAAAAATAAAGAATGCAGTTTAAATTCCCGGAAGGAAAAAAAATATTTTAACTTTAATCTATCGCAGACTTAGAACCTACATAATCCGACTTCTAAAATGTTTGACAAAAGAATTCATTTATATAAGGATGAAGAAAAAAAAAAAAAAAGCCTTCACTAAAATTGTTACTTAGATTTGCATAAGCCGATTTCACGAAAGTCTTCAATTTTAAAACAAAATTTAACTACATGAGGATAAAAAGAGAAAACCTTAACTAAAGTTTTGTAAATAGAAAACGGGGATCATCAGCTGCTTACCATTTAGCTGTTTCGGAGATTTAAAAACAGGACAGCTGTTTAATACATTTTTTTTTTTTTTTTTGTTACACGGTGGTCACCACCTATCAAGGCCCGGAAGCCACTCAGGGATAAGGGTTATTGCAAGTACATTACATTAGTGTGGAGATTTAATGAAGTGTTTACTTAAGGGGGCGGTTCATTAGGAATTTGTTTATGTTGGACTTGAAGACATCCAGGTTGTAGTCAGGTGGGAAGCAGGCAGACGGAACAGAGTTCCACATGCGTACAGTTCTAAGAAAGAAGCATTTTTCATGGAATCTCCAGTGGATAATACCACTTCCCCAATAAAAAAAAAATGTAAAATAATACGGTTACGACTAATATATGAAAAAAAAAAAAAAATAGATGAATTGAATAATAAAATAGAAAAAGAAAAACTATTAATAAGTAAGTTTAGGATTACAAGATCCATTCTGCGACATGTTAACTAGCACATAAATGCTATGAGAATAAAAATGCATAAAAGCTGAAGTATTTTAGGTACCAGAAAGGCAAATAGATAAGAGGAAGGAAACTTAGCCATACATACATATATATATATATATATATATATATATATATATATAGTCATCCACCTGCAGTACTGTTTTGCTGTATCACAGCTCATCAGTGTGGCTAGACAAACAACTACCTCAAGCCAGGATAGAAACCCGACCACCCAAATGACAGTCAAAGCCTCTAACCATTACGCTATATGGCTGCTGTGCGGGTAGTGAATTAACAATGTTTTGACATTGTCCAAATGTCGAAGCTCGATTTGTTTACACAAAGAGCGTCGCTTAATATGCCAATGGCAGTTTGTATATCACTTCCCAATATGCTCAACCCAAGATAGGGAACACTATATTTTTTTGTGTTGAAAAAAAATATATAAAGTTATAAAGCCCCTTTAAGAGATTGAAGTTGGCCCTTATTTAGTGAATTGAGAAAAAGTGGTGCATCATTTCAAACTTCCTGTTTGTTGAATAATTTATGGCTGCAGATTATGACAGGCCACTTACATGGTTTCATAAGTACTTGAATTCACTTTCATTTAAATGCTAATTGCTAGTATTGTTTGAACTGCTAGACTTTGGAATTCCCTTCTGCTTCCCTGACTAACATGCAAAAGTTCAAGTGTAATATGAACAGACGTTTCATTGCTCAACTTCTTACATAGTATCCCTGTAGGTTTGGTCCCAAATAGTAGCCCCTTATATCCAAGTGATACTGTCCCTTATTTTGGGTGAACAAAGCAAGGGAGGGTAGAGCGGTAGCCCTAGATATATCTAAGGCTTTTGACAAGGTATGGTATGATGGTCTTAAGAAAATCAGATCATATGGTGTCACTGGAAGAATACATAATGTAATTAAATCCTTCTTAAGTAAGAGAAGAATCCAGATGGTCCTCGACGGTCGTACATCTAAACATGATATAAATGCGGGTGTACCTCAGGGGTTGATTCTTGGACCGTTATTATTCTTGATATTCATAAATGACCTCACTAATAAAATTGTCTCTGAGATGGATATATTTGCTGATGAGACCACGCTCTATAACAGGTACGAGGGGAAAACAAATGAACACATATCTAAGGAAATGGCAGAGACACTAGAGGAAACCTTCGATCTGTAGTGGAATGGGGACATGAATGGTCACATTCAATGCTTCCAAGACTAAACTTGTTTCTTTTATTAATTAGAAAAAAACCTTCTCTACCACCAATAGCAATGGTCAAGAACACATTACCTGAAAATATTTCTTTTAAACACCTCGGCCTAACATTCTCGGAAACATGAGTTGGAACAGATATATTGAGAGCATTGCTAAGGCTGCTGTGAAGAAGGTAGACTCTCTCTACCGTGCTAGAAAGCTACTTGCGCCCGAAAGTATCCTGTATCTCTATAAGGCCACCATTCACCCATGTGTTGAGTACTGTTATATTTCGGCTGATGCATCTGCTGCTTGTCTCTCATTCCTGGACAGTTCAAAAGTGAGTTGCCAACCTGATAGGTCCTGAACTGTCGTCTAAGCTTCAGCCTCTGTCCCATCAACGAAATGTTGCATCCCTGTGCCTGTTCTCCAACTATTTTAATGCTGAATGCTCTCACAAACTACAAGTACTTATATACCCTCTCAACGTAAATACCTCTGACAAACCCGACAAGCAGCTAAATCCCACCCCTACACAGAGATCCTTAGGTGTAAGAAAGCCTTCTACTCCAATAGAAATGCTAGACTTTGGAACTCCCTTCCTGCATTCTGCTTTCCCAACTGTACTGACATGCAGAAGTTCAAGTGTAATGTGAGCAGACGTCTTACTGCTCAACTCCCTTCTTAATATTTCTGCAACTTATGTCCCGAATAGTAGCCCCCTACTTCGAAGTGGCGCTATGGCTTGCTTTGGGTGAAAATTGAAAAAAAAAAAAAAAAGATGGTATAGCCTTTAAGTTTAGATATTTTCTAAAATCTAAATCATGTCATGGGTTTGATCAAAATTGGAATAAGGATTTTAATAAGAAATGATTTCATCGAACAAAGGAAATCGGAAGCAAACTTTGAATAAAAAAAATAAAATCAACTAATAGAATAATTTCAATTAATTTAGTGAGAGTTATTTTATCTTAAGACGATTATTTTGTAGTATCTACATATTACATGATTGCCAGATCTTTTAAAAATAAATGGTAGCAAAATATTCTTCTCTATTGCAAATAATAGTTCTTGTGTTGAAAAAATACTTTTTAGGTAAAAACACTATTGCATATTTACATTTTATTAGTAAAAAATTTAAAAAAATTACAAAGTAGAAGATATGCTAGATTTTCAAAAATCGATTACTTTGTCAAAATCATACACTGCAGTTACCTCCCCTTGATTGTAATAACTCTTCAAATTCACAAACGATAAAACTATAAAATTTGATAAATTTAATTTTTACTTGTAATTATTTTTCTACTCAATCAATTATCGTAAATTTTACAAATTTTGATATTACGTTTTTGTACTTAGTAGTGTTCCTACCTAAAACACATTTATTTGAACGCATCCAAATAACATGATAAAACAATAACAAAGAAAAGTGGCTAGTTAGAACCAAAATTTGATTTGTTAGCTTGAATGCTATTTAGGTCTAACTTTTTAAAATCTTGTCAACATATTTGGTATATTAGAAGATGTAATGTTTGTGAATAAAATGTTTGTTATTTCAGTAAGCAGCATAGACAGTGAAATTAGTACAGCTTACTTGGATTTGTTGCATGCGATTGCAAGTGGAGAAGATATGGCGAAGCCGATTCTTATGGAGGGAGAAGCAATCTCGATAGCAAAGTGAGTCACACTTATTATTTTTGTTATTACTTGTGTCCCCCCCCCCCAATGAAAAAAAAAAACTCCGCTAGTGTTTGCACTTTTGTATATAAACTCATAGAATTACATCAGTAATTCAATTTTTCATATATAAATTAGATGCTTTTATAATATTAGTCAAGTGACAATTACATCTGAAGTAAACACTTTGATATACTTATGTATCATGCAAAAATAAATATCCTCCCCAAAATTCGGGGAAATTTATCAAGTAAAAGTTTAATTAAAAATAAAAATCAGTTTTCATGTTTTACCAATCCGCCATTTATTATTACTTGGTTAAATGACATACTGACTTATCTCCCCTTGATTTATGTGATTTCTACTCTTATCAACAAAATATGACAAAATTGAGTTTTTATTATAATTCTATTCGATTATTTATTTTTTTGTGTCGATACATATTTTTGCCTCATATGTAAATACATTAAGAATTTTTCTGTTAATTTATATAGAATTGCGATTTTCACTTGTTGTCTTAGGATTTTCTTTTGTAAGGAGTAAGGAAATATATTTACCCAATAAAATTTGCTGGTCCGTGCAACAGTCAGAATTTATTTCTAAAAAAAAACAATAGATGTAATAATTTGGATTTGCTTGGAATTATTTGACGCTTTGGTCTTTAATAAATAAATATATCTACTTATCTAGCACTATTGGATATTTAATACTATGACTTGGTATTTTAAAAAATTGTTAAAATCATTATTTTGAATAGTAATGAAATTATTACCCTATTGTCCAAAGATATAAAATATATGTATCTCCTATCACCTAATATATAATAAGATGCTAAATGTAGGTGCGTTTAGCTTGTGTAAAGAATTTTTAGTATGATTTTTTTTGAATAACCTCCCTTTAACTGGTCGTCTCAATTTATATGAAAATTGAATTATCTTTGTAGAGATAGGGTTGAATTATCTCCCCTGATGTGAGTGTTTCGCTTGGGTTTACTAGTCACGTCTGCATTTAGTGCTAGTTATTTTTGGAAACTAATGAATAATGAATTTCCCGAAATATGACGTTTTCTTTCTTCTCTCAGAATTGATAAATAATTTAAAGTTGATAACTGTTTAAATTAAATTTTCACCAGAAACAAGGCATCATTTATTAAAATATAATATTTGATAGAATGTTTTATAAATTTGCACTATTTACTTTCTTCGAAGAATAAATCCATTTTTAATATATACTAACAGGGAGACCTGATGTATCCTGAGATTGAATCATGATCAACGAATTTTTCACAATCCTATATTTTTATTCTCATCGAAATCGGTGAAATCGACCATTTTTCAATCAAATCGATTGATTGCCTACTCTAGTTAAGTTATAATCATCTCTCCTGAAAACTAAGATCACACTACTTGGTCAAGATCAAAGTGTAGTATCTGTTCCGGCAGATACTGCAAGCTATGACTAGCTATGACTAGCAAAGACCAGATGTGGGGGCAACCCCACATGCCTGACCTTTAACCAGCTCCCATTTCCCACCTCTCGAGAGCTGGTCCCCTTTTCCCCTTCCCCCTCCCTTCACTCCTCACATTAAAAATCGGCCTTGTGCCTAATTTGCTCGGTGGGGTAGCAAATAAATACCATCTCTCCTGAAAACTAACCAATTGCTCTTCTTCCCAAGCTATAAAATCACGTACATTGCAATTACTCTGGAGAGGAGTTTAGCTTTTGGTTCTAAACTTTAGTAGGCTGACCTTTTTAAAAATTGATACACACTAAACATCTATAGATTTCTATTGCTAAGGCATGCATTAGTGTATATTCTTATCCTATGGCTTAGCGATAAAATAGATACTTATTAGTCATAGTTTTGTATTTAGTTTAAAGTGGTCTATATTAAATAGCAATCTCTATATCTCTTTTTCCTTAGATGGGTGAAAGTAATATAAAAAATAATACAAAAAACTGAGCCGATATTCTTTGTTATGCAAAATACATTTCCGAATTTTAAATACAAATTGAAGTTATCTTTGTTAGAAGAACTTTATTAAAAATATACTTAATATCTACAATTTCTATATGTTCGTATCTACTGTTATATTGTCCATATTTCTATTTATACTTAGTTATACGTACTGAATACGCAATAACTTTTACTTTACTTCCAAATATATCTGTACTGAATTGTACTTCAAATCAAAGATATGTTGCTATTTTACTCTATATTGAATAAATACATTTTATTATCCTTCCTGCTGCCTTAAATATCCAGAGCATCAAATCTTATTTTAATTCCTATTAATTTAATCATACTTTAACAAGTTCTCCTATTCCCAAACTAACATATGAACAATATCTTAACCAATTATTATTTTTTTTTGTTTCTTTCAATAATTATATTCAAAAACCCTTCTCTACCACCAATAGCAATGGCCAAGAACACATTAGCTGAGAGTACTTCCTTTAAACTCCTCAGCCTAATGTTTACAGGGAACATGAACTTGAATAGATACATTGAGAGCATTGCCAAGGCTGCTGCGAAGAAGGTGGATCTCTCTACCATGCTAGAAAACTACTTATGCCTCAAAGTATCCTGTACCGCTATAAGGCTACCATTCGCCTATGTATGGAGTATTGTTGTCACATTTGGGCTGGTGCATCTGCTGCTTGTCTCTCACTCCTAGACAGGGTTCAAAAGAGAGTTGCCAACCTCTTAGGTCCTGTACTGTTATCTAAGCTTCAGCCTCTGCCCCCTGGTGAATGCTCTGACGAACTACAAGCACTCGATGTGACTACCCCCGACAAACCCAACAAGCAGCTAAGTCCACCACTTCACAGTAGAGATCCCTAGGTGTAAGAAAGCCTTTTACTCCAAAAGTTTCTTCCCCAGAATTGCTAGACTTTGGAACTCTCTTCCGGGATTCTGGTTTTTCAACTGTACTGACATGCAGAAGTTCAAGTGTAATGTGAACAAACATCTTGCTACTCCTCTCCCTTCATAATGCCCCTGTAACTTATGTCCCCGATAGTAACCCCCTACTTCAAGTGGCACCGTACCTTGTTTGGGGTGAAAATTGACTCCTCCATCTCAAACCAACCAGTTGCAAATTTAGTTGCTTCCACTGCATGAATTTTTACTTATCCCTTCTTCCAGTAATAATGAAAATGAAAAGCATAGTAATGTCCTTTTTAATTATTTTTTTCAGGAGTGTAATTTTTCAGTAGATATATAACCTATTAACATTAACTACATATGTGGGGTCACAGAAAATCCTAGTTTAGGACCCAGGCGCATGGCAAACCCTCTTGGTACTGATGGACCCGTAGGTCTGAAGTCATCCATCTAGGAGATGGAAAACTCTGAAGCATAACCTAGGGAAAGGAGGCCTCTTGAGTCCTGGAGAATGACCTTCCTTGAGATGGTGACTCAAACAAATTACTGGTTTGCAAACTTAAACTGCTTAAGGAGTAGATAGTCTCTGTCTATCGCCTGGCTTCCATACTCCTTCTTTGCCTATTTGCCAGGTGCAGAGGTGCGATCACAGGGACTCTACAGAAACACCCAGTGGCCGACCTTGTTTTCTTACTAGGGCAATGAACCCCGTTCCCTGCTCCTGCCACATCCCATCCCCTAAAACTGGGCACTTTATGGGTGCTTGAGTGTCATATATGCCAATGCAATTGGATTGGGTTGATTTTCGTCTGGTGTCTACCAGATTGACAGTTTCTGACAGCTGTTTCTGACTTATAGTACAAGCTCCCTAACTCTTTGGTAGCACTTGGAGCGGCTGCTCCATCATCAGTTGTATAATATTGGGATGGTTGTAGTGCCATGTTGCATATGGAAAGAGACCTTGTACCCATCTCCGGTGGGCTTTTCCGAGGCAATCCTTAGATGAGGAGTCAGCTGATGGTCTACTTGTGTTGCATGGTTTTCTGCACAACCACTTTTTCCAGCATCTCTCGCCCGAAAACTGAAACTTTTAAATGAAATAAAATAGCAATTCAATCAAAAGTTACGATTAAACCAGTGAAACTTTTAAATGAAATAAAATAGCAATTCAATCAAAAATTACGATTAAACCAGGCTTAAACTCAAACAAAACCAATTTGCCTCCTCCTTTGAGGCTTGCATTTACAAACTAATTTGGATGATGTTGAATCATTTCTCCTAGCAAGCACCCCAAATATCTTAGCACTAGTGAAACTAACCTACTCTCCTCCATCCCCTCTACTTTAACATGCCTGGTTATCTCCCACTTTGCTGTAAGGACTCAGACATATGCATGGACTTGGAGTCTATATTCGAAATACCCTCCCCTTGACTAGAGAAACAAAACTAGAATCAGATGACCAGGCCTTTATGTGCTTTAGACTGAACCTGCAACATAACATTAGCTACTTGTATTTCCTCTACCACTCTCCCTGAAACCAGGAATGTACTTTAATAAACCAAGTGTCTGACAGCATAGATACAGCACTCCCTCGATACTAGTGTACAAGTACATGTATTTGGTAACATTAATGTCCACCACTGTAATTGGTTTGGATTCTCTACTTAGACGCAGCTGGTAGCACAACACACAGATAGTTACATTTCTGACACGTTTATCAGATCAGAAAGATCAACATGCCTCACTTTTAGATCTATTTCTGATCACAGTTCCCAATGATTGTGTAACGAATGCCCATAGCCCACTCGGGAATGCTGATCATGCTGTGATAATGGTAGATATCACCCTAAATTCTCGACCCAAATTTGAAAAACCATTGCGCAAAACGACAAGGTATTATAAAAAGGCTGACTGGGAAACCATCAGGGCTCATCAGAGATGCTCCATGGGGAAATATCTTTTCTCTTCCCACTGAACAGGGTGCAAATGAGACCACTGAATTGTTCAAAACAGCAATTGAAACACATGTCCCCATGCGGAAATTCTATTGCGAACCTCACTCTCCTCAATGGTTTACTTCTACTTGTGCAGCTGCCATTGCTCAAAGGCAGCACGCATATCACAGATTTAACCGACATCAGTCCAAACAGACAAAAGTTTATTGAAGCTAGAAGCAATTGTAAGAAAGAAATAGTGAAAACTGAGAGAAAATATACTGAAACCATCAGAAAATGCATTGAAGCACGGAAATTAGGAACCCGTGACTTCTGGAAAATCTACAACAGTGTAGTAAATAATAGGCAATAAACAATTCCCCCACTATCCAACAATCATAAGGTTGTTAGCATGGCAACCGAGAAGGCTAACATGCTTGCCAGTTGGTTTGTTTCAAACTCCACTTTGGACCCAACAAACCACTTCTTCCCTTACTTTACAGACTGACATCACACTAGATGATTTGAAAATCATCCCTTCTCAGGTGCATGATATAAAAAGCCTAGACACCTCAAAAGCATGTGGACCCACTCTCATCCCGGCTGTGCTATTAAAAAAATGCTCTGCTGGGGTTTCTCCAGTCTTCTCCAAACTATTAACAAATGCCTTAACGAATCTTGCTTCCCTGACTGCTGAAGAGTTGCTTCTGTGGTACCAGTTTACAAGAATTCTGACGAATTATCACCCCATCAGCCTCCTCCTGCTTTTTGCCAAAATATTTGAGTCCATAATTAGCCAAGTTCTAGTCCCTCACTTCATAGCTGTTAAACTTCTGACTGACCAACAATATGGATTTAGGTAAGCCTGTTCTACAGCAGATATCCTAACTGATCTCTGAACGTATATACCATACACTGGACAAAGCAGGGGAGGGTAGAGCGATAGCTTTTGACCAGGTATGGCATGATGGTCTTAATAAAATCAGATCATACGGTATCACTGGACGAATACTTTACATAATTAAATCCTTCTTAGATAAGAGAAGAATTCAGGTTGTCCTCAACGGTCGTACATATAAACAATGATATAAATGCAGATGTACCTCAGGGTTCTATCCTTGGTCCTTTATTATTCCTAATATGCATAAATGACCTCCCTGATAAAATTGTCTCATAGATGGGTATGTTTGCTGATGACACCACGCTCTATAACAGGCACAAGGGGAAAACAAATGAACATATATCTAAGGAAATGGCAGAAACGCTGTCTTTAAAACTTGCTTCGTACACTCATTGTATCATTCTTATATTGCCGTCCATGCAACACATACATCATCATACTGCTCACACATGGCTGAAAGATGCTTCCTTTGCTCAGCACTTTTAGTAATGGAAGAAATTCTCTGGCATTTTACTTTATAGAAAGAAATTCTGAATGAATTTTGTTTTTGTATTTGGATTCTTTGGACTGCTGTGCTCATCTTGAATATTATTTTCACAACGCTTCAGTCGATGTAACCTCAGACCTTCTTCAGATCTATCTTGTCGAACTTGGGAATCTTTCTGTCAAACTCCGGAATCAGCATAGAATTTTAAATGGAACTCTTAATTTAATTCATGGGAATAGCTTGCTCCTGTTCCGTTAGTCATGACTGGGTGAAAGTCCTAAGTAATTCACAATTGTATTTTGAGTATTGTCTGCATTGACGATTGAACCTTCAATTTCCAGAAGAGTATAACTTTTACAACTGAAGTTTTTCAAGTATTCTAACCACTGTAGAGAATTCTAGTATAAAACTTTTAGGAGCCTTAAACCTATTTTATTAAATATCACTATTATTACTACATGTTATTACTCTCTTTATATATATATATATATATATATATATATATATATATATATATATATATATATATATAATCTATTATTTATAATTAAAAGTTCTTATATCGTGTTTACGACATATGTCACCAAACATATGTGCTGCTTTTTAAGTCGTCTTACTCTCAATCGTTTTTCTCTGTCTATAATTTTTACTTCATCCCATAAGTGTAAATGGTTTCCGTTTTCCTTTCATAATAAAGTCAGCTATACCTGACTTTTCAATCTCTTCACATATAGCTTTTTGATGTTCTTCTGGTCGATATGTTTCACTTTTGTATAGTTTTCCACATTTACATGGGATCTTATGCACACTGTTCTTAGTCATGACTTTTTCGGGGGGGGGGCTTGACTTGCACAAGCTGTTTCTGGAGAGTTGAATTGCTTCTGAATACTGACTGTCCTGATGTCATATGGATTACATATTCTTTAAAGTCTTTTTCTGAAAAGCCATGTTATACAAACTAATGAGTTTTCAGATAGTATCCTTTGGTGTCTGGTCCAGATCTTTTGGAGTTGATGTAATGCTCTCTAGGTAGTTGTTTCGGTAAAAGGTTTCTCTTAAACTGAACACTTCTTGATCTGCGTTGCTGTTACTAAATCTTGCTTTTGTTTGATGTTGTAGACGATGGACGATTCCTTTCTTTACATGATATGGATGGTGGGAGTTATAGTTTAGGTACTGTGCAGTGAAAGTTTTGGCATTCGCTATCCAAATAATATGAATAATCAATCTTTATCGAAACATATCTTATATATTCAAACAATTCTTTAATATTCTCAAGGAATATGTTTCAAATATGTTGCAACTAAATGTGACTGTATTATACATTTAATATAGACGTATTTTGTTGACCAATCATAAATTGATTATTTGTTTTTGATTGTTTCA
Source organism: Euprymna scolopes (assembly GCF_053919585.1). NCBI lineage: Eukaryota > Metazoa > Mollusca > Cephalopoda > Sepiida > Sepiolidae > Euprymna > Euprymna scolopes. Next base: position 15,412,871 of record NC_136485.1, read on the forward strand.
GGAAATTTGGTTATTCCAAGTTGCAGAAACTATTGGAGCAGTAAGATTGAATGTTAAAGAAACAGAAAAAAAAATGTCAAAATTGGCCGACTAATTTGGTTGTGATTTGATTTTGTCATCCGTTCAAAGAAGTTCACCTCAGCAGCCGATTATTTTGTCTTAGTGAAGACATTTTCTAAAGAAAAATTAAAAAAACCCAAAATACATGAACAACACAAGCGTAATAGAAAAACATCATCCTATTTAAAATAAGGAGAAAGTTATCATTTGTTTTGAAGATTTACCCAAATCGCGTACTGTGATAATTCTCTTCCCCCTGATCATATTCAAACATTTTATTCCAGTTATTTTCATAAAACGTGATCGAAAAAAAGACGATATTCTCCATCATAAATTTGTTTGTCATTAGTCTTCCAGATATGCAATTATTCCATCAAATAATTTCTTTTTCTGTAATATTTTTCAATGTTCTCATTCAATTCATTTATTTTTTCTCATCTTTTTTTAAAAATGTACATAAAATTGATGTCAAGACAGTTGATTGTTTATTTAATCATTTTATTTGTGTGTGGGAGGAGTAGAAGAAGAGATACTTTGTAGTATTGGGAATCCCAGATTAAATACTGTATAGGTAGTTTTAGAAATAGAAAGATATATAAATATATTTTCATTTTCCATCAGCGAGTTAGCAGGGTCAGAAAAGGTTAGGTTTGACAGGCATCAAACTCAAGTCACCCTTGAACGACCTAGATAGAATGCACCAGAAATTAAGGAGTGACATGGGAATTGTGGGTAGACTTCCGGTTGATGACCACATGGGAGCAGTTGGTCTAGGCAGTAGATGAAGCAGACGGGAAATTGGGTCCCTCCTGACAATCAGGGTCCGAGATGATAGGCTTGCCTTGAATAAAAAATTGAAGCTTCTGTCCATCTTGTTGTTCATTAATGAATCTGTCTGTAGTGACAACTTGCCAACGAGATGGCAGACCAGCGACCAGAAGATATCATCCGCTGGCCAAAGAAAGCAGGTTTGTTCACATTACATTGCACATACACGTCTCGGAAATCTTCCACGGCAAGAAACTGTGTAAGGATAAGAACACACACTCATACACACATATAACAGTGAACTGCACATTACATACGTAAGAGCATACACACCCAAACACGTATAATAGGAAGAACAGTGATAAACGAAACGTAAAAGTACTTGTAACAAGAAAACGTAAAAGTAAACGAATTAGTAACAAACGATTAATAACTAATAGAGAGTAATAAATAACTAATAATAAATAACTAATAAATAACTAACTAATAATAGATAACTAATAATAAATAACTAATAATAAATTAATAAATAACTAATAATAAATAACTAATAATAAATAACTTTAATAGATAACTAATAATAAATAACTAATAATAGATAACTAATAATAAATAACTAATAAGAAATACCTAATAATAGATAACTAATAAATAACTAATAATAAATAACTAATAATAAATAACTAATAAATAACTAATAAATAACTAATAAATAACTAATAATAGATAACTAATAAATAACTAATAATAGATAACTAATAAATAATAATAGATAACTAATAATAAATAACTAATAATAGATAACTAATAAATAACTAATAATAGATAACTAATAATAGATAACTAATAAATAACTAATAATAGATAACTAATAAATAACTAATAATAAATAACTAATAATAGATAACTAATAAATAACTAATAATAGATAACTAATAATAGATAACTAATAATAAATAACTAATAATAAATAACTAATAATAATAACTAATAAAAAAAAACTAATAATAAATAACTAATAAATAACTAATAATAAATAACTAATAAATAACTAATAATAGATAACGAATAATAAATAACTAATAAATAACTAATAATAACTAAAAAATAACTTATAATAAATAACTTATAATAAATAACTAATAAAAAATAACTAATAATAAATAACTAATAAATAACTAATAAAAAATAACTAATAATAAATAACTAATAAATAACTAATAATAAATAACTAATAAATAACTAATAATAAATAACTAATAATAAATAACTAATAAAAAACTAATAAAAAATAACTAATAATAAATAAATAATAAATAACTAATAATAAATAACTAATAAATAACGAATAATAAATAACTAATAATAGATAACTAGCAATAAATAACTAATAATAAATAACTAATAATAGAAAACTAATAAATAACTAATAATAGATAACTAATAATAAATATCTAATAATAGATAACTAATAATAAATTACTAATAATAAATAACTTATAATAGATAACTAATAATAAATAACTAAAAAAAATAACTAATAATAAATAACTAATAAATAACTAATAAAAAATAACTAATAATAAATAACTAATAAATAACTAATAATGAATAACTAATAATGAATAACTAATAATAAATAACTAATAATAAATAACTAATAATAAATAACTAATAAATAACTAATAATAAATAACTAAAAATAAATAACTAATAATAGATAACTAATAATAGATAACTAATAATAGATAACTAATAAATAACTAATAATAGATAACTAATAAATAACTAATAATAGAAAACTAATAAATAACTAATAATAAATAACTTATAATAAATTACTAATAATAAATTGCTAATAATAAATAACTAATAATAAATAACTTATAATAGATAACTAATAATAAATAACTTATAAATAACTAATAATAGATAACTAATAATAAATAACTAATAATAGATAACTAATAATAAATAACTAATAATATATAACTAATAATAGATAACTAATAATAGATAACTAATAATAGATAACTAATAATAAATAACTAATAATAAATAACTAATAATAGATAACTAATAATAAATAACTAATGAATAACTAATAATAAATAACTAATAATAGATAACTAATAATAAATAACTAATAATAAATAACTAATAATAAATAACTAATAAATAATAATAATAGATAACTAATAATAACTAATAAATAACTAATAATAAATTAATAAATAACTAATAATAAATAACTAATAATAAATAACTAATAATAGATAACTAATAATAAATAAATAATAATAAATAATAATAAATAACTAATAACAGATAACTAATAATAAATAACTAATAATAGATGACTAATAATAAATAGCTAATAATATATAACTAATAATAAATAACTAATAATAAATAACCAATAATAAATAACTAATAATAGATAACTAATAATAGATAACTAATAATAGATAACTAATAATAAATAACCAATAATAAATAACTAATAATAGATAACTAATAATAGATAACTAATAATAAATAACTAATAATAAATAACTAATAATAAATAACCAATAATAAATAACTAATAATAGATAACTAATAATAAATAACTAATAATAGATAACTAATAATAGATAACTAATAATAAATAACTAATAATAAATAACTAATAATAGATAACTAATAAATAACTAATAATATATTAGCAGACAAACATCCCTTTTACAACTTGATTGACTAAATGGATACTCTCTCAGACTACGGGATCACATATAGTTTTAAATCAAATTGGATCAACTGGATTAATGTTGGGACCGTTAATTGGAATTGGGAATCAAAAAAATTGGAACTTTTTAAGGTTGTGGAATCAGCAAAATTTGTGCCTATTTTCCAAGGCCAAAAACGGATCTTTTATTTTTTTAAAAACTTAATTTTCTACTGCTAACAATAAAATGACACATATTGTTGTATTTTTTTGTGGTTCGTTTATTATCATTATTTAGATGATGAACGTTGTTTTGTTGTTCATGTTAAGAAGAGTAAGAGTCTTAGGAGTGCTCATGTGTCTTAATCATGTTGTTGGAAGAGATGGAGACATTAACAAGTATATATAAAGAGAGAGAGTACATATAAATACACTTTGAGAAGGTGATTCGATATATAGATAGATAGACCGAAAGATTGGCATTTATGCTATTGACAGTTCTGTATGAAACGGGAGTGTTTATATAACATTTATAGTTTGACACATATACTTTCTAACACATTTTTTAAATGATGATTTTATCAAAGGTTCTTATACATAAATGGACAATACCTTTTCCGTTAAATTACAACACGAAGACGCATGTTATGAAAAACATGATCATTTATTTCTTCCATATGACCGGTCAATGGCTTTGCATCCAGGAATTCAAAGTTTCTTTACATCTTCTTCTTCTTCTAAAACCCTCTCGCTTCCAGACGGTGCGAAGGTTCAGTCTGAACCTCTCTTAACGCTTTGACTCTCTGACTAAATTCGAACTCGCCTATATTGAGAAATCACATGTATCTCTGGCCAACGTGACTATAATTCATGTGTTATCAACATGCGCAATTTGCACGTTTTTGAAACCATTTCTGATGACCAGGAAATTTCCCATTGTCTTTGTTGTTTTACAAAGGAATTTAACCAACTTATCTAATTCATATAACCCATATTTTATTATGCATTCTTTCTAACGATGTGCATAGTTTCCAGCCAAATTTGTATTTATTAAATATTTTAACAGAATCAACAATTTACTGGACATTCCATTTAAAACCTATTGTTCTTTGAAACTTATCTACAGGGTTCGATTCTCGTTTTATCTGATTTTATTTTCATTTAACTAATTCCCTTTATTTTTACTTACATGAAAAGACTTGTCCCCTTTTCATGTAACAATATTTTGTCAGTTTAAACTAAAATTAATCGATCATCTCCAAAAAGTGAAAATAATTTTTCGCCAGCGAACATATTTCATAACTTCCAGCATGGCTGCTACCGTAAGCAGTGACAAGGCAAATAAGTTTCTTCATTTTTATTGTTCTTATTGTTGTTATTGTGAAGCGATTTGTTGACACAAAATATAAGAAAAGGACATTATTGAAAAATATCCAATAAAAATTAACAAAATTATATAAATAACACCATTAGTTTTTATGTGCACTTTTTGATAACAAAACTGAAAATATAAAAATGTTTTTTAATTTTAAAAAATAAATGTATATTTCTGAAAGTATAAAAAATAAAATCATTTAGATCAAAATAACAAATGAAATTATTGAAATCAAAATAACAAAATGTCAAACATCATAAAAAGAACATATTCAATATATAATCCCAAAATAAAAAGATTTTGAAAATTGTTTTCAATAATTATTTAAAAAAAAAAATAGCACAAAAAGTGTTTTCAATAATTCTTAATTAAAATAAAACAAAAATAAAAAAAACTTTTCAAAATAAAAAAAAGAATAAACAGGAAAAATGTAATAAACAAAAAAAAAGAGTACATGCACAGGGGAGATAAGCGTGAGAGAAAAAAAGTGAACAAACTGATTTGCCTTGTATCTGCTTCCAGTTGCAGCCATGCCAGAAGTTAGGAAGTACGTTAGCTGACTATAACCTGAAAATATTAGCACATATTACATGTTTTTTTTTTTTTTTTTTAAATAATCGGCCAAAAAATCAAATCAAATCAAAAACTATAGCTAAGTATGTAGAGGTTTTAAAAAATTGGAATTAGGAATTTAGAACAGAATCAGTTATTGTATCATAATCGAAAAAAAAAAAAAATGGAATCGTCCCATCACTAATTGTGATCATTTAATCTTGGGAAAAGTATGCTCCCCCACTACACACAGACTCAAAGCTCTTTCTTTTATTATAGATAAAAACAAAATTTTTTTTACAGAATATTTTACATTACGCTAGTTTTATCTATAAGAGAAGAAATACTATTTTTAAGATCGTCAAGCCCAAATATCAGCTGACATGATGCTATAACTAAACACCGAATTTTATGAATGACATTATCATTATTTCTTATTTTTTTTTTGCAAATTAGTCTACTAGGCAAATTATTACTTGTAATATAAAATAATCAATAGATGATTGATTTTATAATAATATATACACAATCTGCATAAATGAAAATATCATGTTTGTGTATCGTACGACTAGGCAACATCGGGCGTCAAGCTAATCAATCCTATATCATGATCTGCAATAGTTTTGGTGTAATAATAATTGCTATGGTGAGTTTATATGTACAAACTTTAAGAAACGATCAAACCAATCGTGCTTGATCGGAAACTTTTTATCAGTAGAATTACAAATGCTTTACTTACTTTGCATCTAACGTACCACTTCCTGTATCAACTTCATCTGCATATCGTAGATATTGAGGAGCATCGTAGACCAAAAAAGACATGGCCTTGGTGTGTAAAAAGTCATACAACTGCATTCCATCTGATCAAAGTCAACCGTTTGGACTAGATGACATGAAAGGCAGACGTGAGATGTTGCCTGCTATTGTCCAACCTGTAATTCGGGACATTTGTAGTCCCCTAAATACCAAAACCGTACGAAGAAAAACAATGAATTGTTTACAGTAGTTGAAATAGAAATTGCCACTGAATAAAAAAAATAAAAGAAAAAGTATTTTCAGCTATTTTCTTATTTCAGAGGAGGCGAGGACTGATAAATGTTGATAACGGAATTTATAATAAAAATCTGTAAAGGAAATTTTAATATAAAAAAATTACAATTTTAAACAGAAAATTCAATATTATTGGTTTGCATTTTAAGTGAAAAGCCTTTTTATTTCAGACCGTATTGATAAGTTTTCACAAAAAAACATTTTCAGCATTTATGGAGGATTAATTCCTGGAAGCACACTCTTATCACAACAGAATTCTTTTTAGAAGGATATCTGGTACTTGACCACGTGAAGGTCGACAATGTCCCTAAGTTAAAGCATTTCTGTGGGACAACTGAGGTTATCAAACCATATCGTTAACCACTGTCGTCTCCATGATGATGATGATGATGACGAACTACTTTTTTTGCGCATATCATTTCTTTTTTTTAAGTACATTTTTTCCGTGTTAGAGTGTATGCTCTATTTCTTTTTCTTCATTGTGTATGTGCATATTTCGTCTAGCGTTTTTTTTCTTTACATTGCTTGTTTTTTTTTATTTTCTTTTCAAAGGACCTTTAGTTGTATTCCATCGTATTAGCGAGTTTCGATTTTTTTTTTCGCACCCTTGTATGGTGCCCTAACAACAAGCACCAAATCAACGACTATGTTGTGTAGCAGTTCAGAACATGTATAACAGGGTACATATTACACGAATAACGATGATGATGACACTATTGAGGGGAGAAAACATTTATAACAGTTCTTTGAACATCATGACGTGATTGATAAATATGGAGGGAAGGAGATACTTCGCTTATGATGGTTGGGAGGACACAATTTGGAAGGCGTTACACAAAGTTTGTTATAAGATGATGATAAAACACATTTACCTTTTTGTTGTAACAAATGACGACACGAGACAACTGTTACAAACATAGATGGTTGTTTTGTTATTCAACCGGCCGATTGATTATGTCAGGAATTCAAACTTTGATTTACATGGTCTACTTCCCTCCCTTCGCTTCTAAGGGGTTCTCCTCTCCAACTAATTATCACTGTGTGTGATCTGCTCTGAATCTCTGATCCTCATCAACTCTAACTTCGAACACTCAGATTCCTATATTGAGAAATCTCTTTTGTTTATGACGTCAGAAGTGTGTTTACCAACGTGACTATATCACGTGGATTTACAAATGATTGTCCAAACACACTTTTGGCAAACAAAGAATCCTCAATCTAATTCTAACCTATTTTTAAACAATATATTTTAACTTGCATTGTGCATTCATTTAACTGACATATTTAATATCCAGATTTCTAAAGAATGGACAATCGACTCTTTTTCTGACATAAACAATATTTAACTATTTCTAATAGAATTAACAATGGACTTAATTTCTAACATTCAATTTTCCGTTATCTTTAATGCTTGACAACAGGGTTCGATTCTAATTCCTAATATCATTTTCACTTATCTAGTATGTCTTCTTACTTACATGAGAAGAGGACAGAAGGGGTTTTTAATTTCAAACCAGCTAACTGCATCAACTTCTACAATGAATCTAACCAGGTAGTGCATTTTAGTGGTCAGTTCTGATGGATAAATTTTTCGAATCTATAAACACATTAATCTGATTGCCAGAAAAAGCCATCTTGCCGGATTCAAAGGTCTGATCCTCCACGCTACTACTATACGGAGGGTCTACTTTATCCTTTCAAATCCAAACAGCATACTCTAAATGTAATCTTTGGTCACCAGTTAGATCTTTGTTGTTTTGTTAGTGTAGAGTAACTGCTCTCTAGAAGACTACTCACTTGTAAAAAGTCAAGTTGGGCCAAATGATGGTGATTATTAGCACATAATTCTCTGAGTGGACCCGTGAATGATGTTAGGTTTCTTGCATTTCCCCCACTCTTTATCTGTTCCTAAATCAAAACGTAGATTTCATGAACATAGCTTTTTTCTGAGAAGTGCACGCCTGTGGAATTCTCTTTCGTTTGCCTGTTTCCCACCTGACTACAACTGGGACGTCTTCAAATCCAACATAAACAAATTCCTTAAGTAAGACACTTTATCAAATATCCAATACCAACTATTACTATGATATTATCCCATTGATTATTGTACACAAAATAACCCTTATCCCCGAGTGGCTTACGGGCCTTGATAAGTGGTGATCCCCATGTAAAAAAAAAAAAAATTCCATCAATGGATTTAAATAATGCCCTAAAACGAAGCTCGTTCTGGTGTAGGGAAGAACCAATTGTATGAAGTTTTCTTTGGAGTTTAATTTCGAATGATGAAACCAGGCCTGATTTGCATCCAGTGTTAGTGCTTGTCTTGTCTTAAAGGATAGCCTTTAATGTATCAATACACTCATACTGTTCTAAAACTTTGAGAACTTCATCTGCCAGAACAGCACCAGTTACTCCAACAGTAGGAATCTCTCTGTGTGTAAGATACTCTCTCTTACTTCCACATCCAATCTCCTTTGTAAATGTCAAGTAGTGATCTTGCCTTTTAGCTTTTCTTCGATTTTTGTTTCCCTTTTCATCGACAGTTTCTTGCAAAATAGTGTCTTTGTCGTGTTTCCTATCATACAGACAAGATTTCTAATTTTTTTGCTTATGCTTTTGATAGGTATTATTTTTTGTTTTTTCTTTTTCTCTCTCAATTTTGGATTTATTCCGAAAATATTTTTTAAGTCAATATTTGGATTTAGAAGGTCCACAACCTGCAAAAGGAATGCATTTGCAAGACTTGCACCTAAATTTGATGAGACATCACCCCTGATGAGTTCAATGGCGTAACGAGGAATTTTCATCGGGCTGTAAATACTCTTACAGTCTTGCTCCGGTTCCAAACTTTTGTCACTATTTTCTGAGAATGATATCTTGGTCATGGAATGTTGAAGCGACAGGGAAAGGGGGTGATGAATCAACCTGCTTTTCTCCTAACACAACTTTTTAGATTTTGCCACTGCAGTTTTATCAACAGGTATGAGTTGAAAATTGCCTTTGGGTCCTATTTTATTTCTTTGGTCCTTCAAATATCCTCTAAGGAACCTGAAGTATAAAATTTGACAAATGTTTATTCTAATCTACTCTCATCTTAGAAATAACATTTTACATACAAAAAAAAAAAATGTAAGAATTTCTTTTCTCATTGGCTTACGTAAAATACAAGTATAGAAATTAATTTAATTTAAGAAGTGTATGATATTGGCATAAAAAATTAAAAAAAGCTAGAAAAAATAAACTTTGTTTTTAATAGGACAGGTACAGACTATATGCCTTCTTTTCTGCATTTAACATTTTTGTCCATTACAACTTGCAATTGGCAGGTCACACAAATAATTTGTTTTTTTATGAGAGCATTTTTGGCGAATGTGGATAAAGATTTTCTATTTATTTGCTTAACTTTTTTAAAGCAGGTGTCCTGCAATTTGTGTACAATTCAGTTTTTTTTCTTTTTTTTTTTACAAGGTAGTCACCACTTATCAAGGCCCGGAAGCCACTCAAGAATAAGGGTTATTGTAAGTACAGTATGTTAGTGTGGATATTTAAAGTGTCTACTTAAGGGGGCGGTTCATCAGGAATTTGTTTACGTTGGACTTGAAGACATCCAAGTTGTAGTCAGGAGGGAAGCAGGCAGACGGAACAGAGTTCCACAGGCGTGCAGTTCTAAGAAAGAAGCTTTATTCATGGAATCTACGTTTTGATTTAGGCATAGATAAAGAGTGGGGAAAGTTTTTGACAGTGGATTCAGCTAGACAGCTAGTTAATTGGGACAAACAGGGATTTACTGCCCTCCAAATATCTATATCCTTTGCCATTAATTTTGAAAGAACAAATGTATTTAAAGTTGGATGAGAATTCTCCATGTAAAAATTAGATTTGATAACTTGGTGGAAAGTAGGAAGTTCTGTTGTAGTTTATGGAGAAAGTGGGCCCACAAATTTTGTAGAATCAGTACTGGTGTAGAAATAGTTCGTTTCCGACTCATTGTTAGAAAAATATCTGCAAAACGTATATTTTATGATATTGTTAGAAATTGTTGGAAATTAAAAATGAAATTAGGAAAAAAAGATAAATATGAAAAAAGAAATAATTGTTTTACTTACCACACAGTATAAAACACAAGTCAAATAATTCTCAGCGAAATAGCCTTGCGAAGAAAAATGTTTTTTTTAATAAAGAATTATTAAATTGCACAAAGATTTAAAATATAACTTTCTTTTTATAAATAATTAAAGTTTGCTAAGACATAAAATGTAATTATTTTTATATTTGAATTAAGCTGGTTAACGCAGTAAATACACGTGAGTCACAGTAAACATGAAAATGAAACCGATTACGTGACGGGGTACAAGGAAAAATTACCCAGCTAAAATAAAGCTCTGCGTTATTTTTTAAAAATTTATTTTAAATGAAATATTTTTCAGGATTTCTTTTTTTTATCGACTCTCATTTAGTTTTCTAAAAAAAATAAAGACATAGCTATTACAAACAAAAGAAACAAATATTGCTTACATTATCTTAATTTTTTTTCTTCAAAACCAGCATTTTAAAACAGAGAATCAGAAACTATGTCCCAGAGCCTAGCTGGAGTTCGAACACGGTACCCCCGTAATAATAATAAAGGGTTGGGTTCGAGACTCCTAACAAACGGTTCCCCAGTTCGATACAAAACACCTGATGAAGGCCAGAGGGCAAAACGGCCGAAACGTTGTGACAATAACAACCAAGATGAGTAAGTCAGTCCAACAATCTCAATCAATGAAAACACCTCATCTCAAAAATACAGACAATTACTAGAGCATGCTTATTCTTTCATTTAAATCCGGCATCTGGCGACATAGCGATGGAATATTGAATTTTTTCACTTTTTAAATTCATTTGCTCAAAAAACAGTAGTTTTGTAAAAAAAAGTATTTTATGTGGTTATTCTCAATGCTATTTGACAACTTTCTCTGCATAGACATAGTCGTAATACCAAAATCGACCTACCCTAACATACATAGAAGAATACAGGTTAAGAATATTCAAATATAAAAACCAATGAATTTAACGATGTTTATATAACAGTGCTCAATAATAAAAAGCAAGGTGTACCTTTATTTATATTCAGATAAACATTATTTAAATGTCACTACACAATTAAAATTATGTTTTCGTCCAATCGTTATAACAATAACCAACTGACTCTCTTCAGGCGACAGAAAGTTTTTTTCTATTTTTAGAAAAGTCATATTAAATGAAGACGAAAAAAAAACAAACAATCTGGCTAAATATAGAAGCTGAGAAAGTCACGTGTTTAAACTATAAAAAAATAAAATGGAAAGAAAATAAAGTGGGTCAATAGACATCCGAATGTTTTTCTTCAGATTTACAAGTCAAACACATTCAGACAAAACAATTGAGGCCAATTTAGACAATCGTTTTTAAGAAAAATTGGTTGTGTGGTTGTTTTTAACTTATTTTTATTCATTTGTTTATTTATTTTTCTGTCTGATAAGACAGCGTTAAATATTTAATATGCTATATTTTATTTGATTGTATTTCAACTAACTTTAAAAAATTTTCTTCCATTAAAAGAAAAACCCTACATAATGTAAGAATTTCTTTTCTCATTGGCTTACGTAAAATACAAGTATAGAAATTAATTTAATTTAAGAAGTGTATGATATTGGCATAAAAAATTAAAAAAAGCTAGAAAAAATAAACTTTGTTTTTGATAGGACAGGTACAGACTATATGCCTTCTTTTCTGCATTTAACATTTTTGTCCATTACAACTTGCAATTGGCAGGTCACAAATAATTTGTTTTTTTATGAGAGCATTTTTGGCGAATGTGGATAAAGATTTTCTATTTATTTGCTTAACTTTTTTAAAGCAGGTGTCCTGCAATTTGTGTACAATTCAGTTTTTTTTCTTTTTTTTTTACAAGGTAGTCACCACTTATCAAGGCCCGGAAGCCACTCAAGAATAAGGGTTATTGTAAGTACAGTATGTTAGTGTGGATATTTAAAGTGTCTACTTAAGGGGGCGGTTCATCAGGAATTTGTTTACGTTGGACTTGAAGACATCCAAGTTGTAGTCAGGAGGGAAGCAGGCAGACGGAACAGAGTTCCACAGGCGTGCAGTTCTAAGAAAGAAGCTTTATTCATGGAATCTACGTTTTGATTTAGGCATAGATAAAGAGTGGGGAAAGTTTTTGACAGTGGATTCAGCTAGACAGCTAGTTAATTGGGACAAACAGGGATTTACTGCCCTCCAAATATCTATATCCTTTGCCATTAATTTTGAAACGTTGTGACAATAACAACCAAGATGAGTAAGTCAGTCCGACAATCTCAATCAATGAAAACACCTCATCTCAAAAATACAGACAATTACTAGAGCATGCTTATTCTTTCATTTAAATCCGGCATCTGGCGACATAGCGATGGAATATTGAATTTTTTCACTTTTTAAATTCATTTGCTCAAAAAACAGTAGTTTTGTAAAAAAAAGTATTTTATGTGGTTATTCTCAATGCTATTTGACAACTTTCTCTGCATAGACATAGTCGTAATACCAAAATCGACCTACCCTAACATACATAGAAGAATACAGGTTAAGAATATTCAAATATAAAAACCAATGAATTTAACGATGTTTATATAACAGTGCTCAATAATAAAAAGCAAGGTGTACCTTTATTTATATTCAGATAAACATTATTTAAATGTCACTACACAATTAAAATTATGTTTTCGTCCAATGGTTATAACAATAACCAACTGACTCTCTTCAGGCGACAGAAAGTTTTTTTCTATTTTTCAAAAAGTCATATTAAATGAAGACGAAAAAAAGAAACAATCTGGCTAAGATAGAAGCTGAGAAAGTCACGTGTTTAAACTATAAAAAAATAAAATGGAAAGAAAATAAAGTGGGTCAATAGACATCCGAATGTTTTTCTTCAGATTTACAAGTCAAACACATTCAGACAAAACAATTGAGGCCAATTTAGACAATCGTTTTTAAGAAAAATTGGTTGTGTGGTTGTTTTTAACTTATTTTTATTCATTTGTTTATTTATTTTTCTGTCTGATAAGACAGCGTTAAATATTTAATATGCTATATTTTATTTGATTGTATTTCAACTAACTTTAAAAAATTTTCTTCCATTAAAAGAAAAACCCTACATTTAAAAGTTAATTATATCTGGGGAGTATCATAGATCGGAACAATATAAATTTTCTATAACATAAATCTAACCTGTCTCTTTAAATGTATGTATGTATGTCTGCTTAAAACTTTCGACAGAGGCGATGGATTTTCACAAGATTGGAATCGTTTTCAAGATCGACCCTTTGGACGACAAATATCGAAAAATTGCCTAAAAACATTAATTCTTTCACCCTCAACTGGGCACTTTTCTACGAGGGATCGCTTTTTTCGCCGATATTTTCGAAAGTCATCCCCTTTTTTCGATTGACTAGCCTTAATTTAAACATTTGCCACTTCCAGTTTCGCAATCGATGCAAGGGCAAAGATGTCACGTTTTATTTTTCACATTCTTTTCCTCCTTCGCGGTATGGGTTCGAGCCTGCCTGCCTGCTACCACTTTTTTTTGCTCAACACACACCTCCAAACATCCGGGCACCCAGGCTAGTTATATCTAAGAAGAATTAGTGTTTATTTTAAATATTAATAAAAATAATAATAACTAGTTGTAATAACTCTATTGATTTAAGGTTAATAATATAATATAATAATCTACCAATAAAAATCATTTCTTAAATGGCAATAGTAAATAAATGAATATATAAATAGTAAAGAAATAAGAAAGAGATAATAAATAAAAGATAAAATAAATATAATAAAATAATATTTAGAATATCCCAATTATTATATAATAAAAACGTCACAGTTTTTCCTCTCTGGACAAAAATACCTAAGTTTACAACAACAGATGCCACATACAAATTTATTATATCTACACTATTAGCCACTATCTTATGTAACTATAGAACGACGATTATATACACATTTACACGTTATAATAAACTCTTATGTTAGTTTAGAGGAGCACCACAATCGCAATTTCACCATCTTTAGAGGAAATAGTTCCTATTTTTCTCTCTATTCTGTGCTTCCACCGCTCCCACTAGACACCAGCACCATTTTCACATATTCCTACTCTGCTGGGTTATAACCGCTCTTAACTGATTATTATACACATACCATAACATTTACATATTCCTATTTATAGACAATAATTGCTTCCATTACAAAATCCGGCACAGCTGATTGACTGCTCAGTAGTCATTCTCATATTCTGATATTCGCATCTTCCACCATTAAACGAACGGGCAACGCCAGTTAACGGATCCTGCTAGTAATTAATAAAATATAAAAAAATATAAATTAAGTAACTAAAAGATAGATAAGTAATATATAAAAAGGAAAAAAATAAAAAATAGAGATATAAGTGTCGATTGTTACAGTATATATTTATGTATATATGTGTATGTATATATGTGTTTGTGTATGTATATATATGTGTGTGTATATGTATGTATGCGTGTGTATGTATATATGTATAAATATGTCTCGTTATGAATATATATATACTTGAGTCTATAAACGCTTAACGTTTCATTCTTCATCATAGAGATAATTCCCTTTGTTTCTCTCTATTACTTTTTATTAAACCCTCTCTTCCTCCCTAACTTTCACCCTTTTCTGACACGCGACTTGTTATGTCAACAAACACATTTGCAACCCCCCTTTCTTTTGACACACGCGAAAATTAGTTTATAAACAGACTCCCCACCCACTAGCACAATTCACAGTTCCGGTAAAATTACGACCCACTTTAATCAATTCAAATTTATATTGTCTATACATCCAGCTGTAGCACTTTTTTGAACAACTTTCCAAAAAATTTGAAATGCGATTTGTTAAATGATTTGAAGCCATAAGTTTAATTTTTTATATAATAAATTAATCTTATTGGTAGTAATTAAATAAAAATAATATTTTTAATAGCAATTATAATATTTATAGAACGTAAATTTATAAAAATAGTAACATAAATTTAAAGTGAAATAGATAATAAAATAAAATAGAAAATAATGATCAAAAATACTAGATAAGATAATAATAATAATAATAATAATGATAAAACGCTATAATAATATATATCTTAAAATTTTAAGATATATTAGTAATAATACATTTTTTATGATTGATAGCGGCTTAATTACTACCAATAAGATTCATTTATTATATAAAAAATTAAATTTATTAGTGGTTATCTCCTTTTGAACAGTTAAATTCTTTATTTTTCTAGTTGAATATAATTATCTCCCTTTGTAATTCCAATATTTAAGTGGATTTCAAATTTAGCGTTACTAACGAGTTCAAACTGGTAATATTATTCTATTGGCGTTTCCTTTGAAAGTTTATATATATATCAACATTTTCAAGCATTCATAAACTACATTTACGATCCAAATGAATGCTTTGACGATGATACTTACGACTTTTAGAAGGCGAACCATTAAAAGGTATATATATTCTTGTTAAAAATCTTTTTAAAAATATCCTCTCTTAACCTTACCATTTAACCCTATTTTATTTTATTTTTAATTTAATTTTATTTTCATTTTATCTTACTTCTTTTTTCAATATAAAAAAGTAACTATTTTCCTTTATATTTTAAATATTTTCCAGATACATCTACCTTACCTAAAAAAAAATGCTAGTTTTATTTTTGGTGTCTTTAAAAAAAATACCAATATTTTTGCTGATGAGGAGATTTTGTTTAAAAAAACTAAATGATAAAATTATTGTCCAAGACTTATTGTCTATCTCAATAAAAACATCGTTTCCGAAACGATCGTACAATTTATTGATTTTGTTTGTTCTTTCTTATGAAACCGATTTTTTATTTTTAATTTTAATTACAAATTATCAATCATCAATATTAAAATAGCTCTAGGATATCTATGCCTATCGAACTTATTATATATCTACATTACAATGGGCACTGTTTTCTTTTATTTTAATTGCATTAATGAATTTACTAATACATTAAAATATACTCTGCTCTTTAGAATGTTGTTCTAATCCCTTTAAAATTATGTGTGTGTGTGTGTTTGTGTGTGTTAATGATGAAAAAACAACTTGATGTGGTTATTGTTAACTGAGAAATGAGTTTATGCAGCGTGGAGAGAGAGAGAGAGAGAGAGAGAGAGAGAGAGAGAGGGGTAAAAAGATTGATTTTCTAAACGATATTGTCACGTCGAGACAGAACACAAAAACACGTTTTTAATGCAAATATAATAATAATAAAATATATATATATATATATATATATATATATATATATATATATATATATATATATATATATATACACACTTGTGCCCGATATTATTCATACCCCTCGGATCTTTGATATTTCTATAAGAATATTGCTCAAACCAGAAGGTAGACAATATTAAAGGGATTTCAGACAATAAATCAAGCATAGGCATTTAATTTAAACTCAACAAATAAATAAATTATGCAAGTTTGAAACATTATACAAAGAAAAACAATAATGGCACTAGTTCAAAATTATTCATACCTCTCTTACTAATAGTCAATAGCATGCTCTTTATTCTTAATAACTGCCTGTAACCGTTTTGGATATTTATCAACAAGGTTTTTACAAGCATCAACACTGATTTTTGACCATTCTTCAATGCAGTAGTTCTCCAAATCCCTCAAATTTCTAGCTTTCCGATTTTTAACCTCAGTTTTCAATATGTGCCAGAGGTTTTCGATAGGGTTCAGGTCGGGACTCTGGCAAGGCCATTCCAAAACATTAATTTGATTATCCTCAAACCATTTCTTGACTATTTTGGCAGTATGTTTTGGATCATTATCCTGTTGAAGGACCCAGTTTGGTCCTAAATGGAGATTCTCCGCATCCTGTCTAATGTTTTTCTGGAGTATCTCCAAATATTGCTCCTTCTTCATGGTTCCATCTATCTTGACCAAACTACCTGGACCACTAGCCGAAAAGGAGCCCCAAAACATTAGGCTACCACCACCATGTTTCATCGTGGGTATGGTGTTCTTTGGGTTGTAAGCTTCTCCTTTCTTCCTCCAAACGTAAGAAGCATCCATATGGCCAAACAATTCAATTTTTGTTTCGTCAGTCCACAAAATACTTGAGAAAACGGACTCTGGAGAATTCACATGGGTCCTAGCAAACTTTAGACGTGCTGCAAGGTGTTTTCCGGTGTGCAATGAGGTCCTTCTTGGTCTTCTTCCTTTCAGACCATTTTCATGCAGAGTCCTTTGCAATGTTTGCCTTGATATTTTTATGCCAGAAGACTCCAGATTTTCTAAAATGTCCTTAGTAGTGGTGGTTGGATTTGCATTAACACTTCTTACAATATTCCTGGTGGCTCTAGCAGACAGTTTCCTTTTCCTTCCTCTACCAATCAAGTTGTTTGTTGTGTGGTGGCTCTGGAATTTTTTGATGATGCTCTGTACTGTTGCTGTAGGGACCTCAAATTTCTTGGAAATTGACTTGTAACCTAAACCATCCTTATGTGAATTCGCAATTTTAGTCCTAAGATATTTACTAAGCTCTTTTTTCTTCCCCATTCTAATAATTTTTATTCTTTTATTGGTTTTCAGTTGATATCATTTTAATTTCTGAAAAATGCAAAAAACGAAATGAAATTAATCAAAGGTTGTATAAAAGCATTCAAAATAAGAATCAAACAGGAAACAAACAGTCAAAAATTCGATTAATACTGAAAAAATAAGGGGGTATGATTATTTTTGAACATTGCAGATTTTATAAATAGCTGTATATTTCTTTTATTACAAGTATCCCGAGATTTTACAATGACGAAAATGATCAGAAGAGGTTTATTAAGAATATGTATTAATATGGACGTAAACAATAAATTCTTACAAAGTTACACATAATAAACTCAATTTTCAAGGTGGGGTATGAATAATATCGGGCACAAGTGTATATATATATATATATATATATATATATATATATATATATATATATATATATATATATAAATATAAAATAAAAAGAGAAAACGAACATAAAATGAAGTTTAAATGATTTTTAGTCACGTGCAAGCGACTCTATAAGTCACTCCGTTGGCCCGTCTGTCTGTCGGTCTGTCCATAACACTTTCGTGTTTGGCATTTTTAGTTAAGATCAAAGGTCTGTTCTTAATAGATGCTGTTCTTAGCTTTTTAAGTTTTTTTTCTTGGAC